>NW_022900935.1:51981234-52039029 GCF_012274545.1 Fukomys damarensis | reverse complement strand
TGCTGTCTTGTAAAGTATGCTATGTGCTTGCTCCATTAGAACAAAAAAAGTACCATATAAAGGCTCACCTCTGTGACATTTGGCAGTAGTGCATAAAAAATGAGATGGTAGATTTTTCTCCTTCAAAGTGATTCTTTGGGCATAAAGCAGTCTCCTGAAAGTCCTTCCCAGAGGCCTGGCACAATTAGGCATCTAATAGTTTTTATTACACTAAGCTAAAAAGCTTAAAGGACTTAGTATCTCTACAGATGTAGAAGGATAAGCTATCAACAGCGGCTGAAGTTGGAAAGATTTGAAATGTGGGTAGAGATTACAGGGGTATGGAGATTGTGGGTATCGATAATTACTTATGTATCATATGAAGATACTACCTGCTGTGTATAAGAATCTCCAGGGAAACATCTAGACTCAGTAGGTCTAGAGGAAACCATGGAATTCACATTGACACAAGTGGCTCATGGTCAAGATTTGGAGAGGCTCTGCTTAAGATTTGATGTGTCAGGTACTGGTAGATTTATACAGTGCCTTGGCAATAGCAGAATCAGAAATCAAACTGAAAGCACTTAAAAGTTAGATGTGCATGTATTAGCGTGTGCACTGGAAAAGACCAACTCTGAGTTGGCCTACTAAAAGCATCTCAGCTGAATTCATAGACTCTGGTGAATCACTCATTCTTTAAACTATAAGGAAGGGGGATACATATATAAATATTTTACTGAGAAGTGATAATCATAGTTATGAAAAATTTAAGAAACTTTTATTTGTGGTTGAATTTTTGTCATATATATATTTTCTAAAACCTTAATTTTTACTTTTTTTTACTTAATAAAAAAGCGAAGCCCTGCATAGCTATTTGAGCATCACATCTTCTTTTTCTTTGGGGAGTTTCCTGAGAAATGAATTGAATGGATGAGCCAGGATGGATGGCCTGATGCTCATCCCAGTTTTCCACACAGGAGGAATCAACAGTGATCTGAAAGACCAGCAAAGCACAGAGATTAATTTGCAGCCCACACTGTACTACAAATGCACATAGCTATTGACCAGGAAAATGTAGGAGTACATTTGTTGTCATGAAAAGGTGTTTCATATGTGGGTAAATGAAGAAGTAAGTTAAAGAATATTACAAATCTATAATAATAAAGCTGTGTTTACTGAGTGTTTGCGGTCTGACAGGCACTTTGAATGCATTTTCTCATTTAATCCTCACCTTAAACCTATGAGCTCAAAGTTCCTGACGAGGAACATAGCGTTGAGAGAGGGCATGTGACTGAAGATCACATAGCCTATACATGCCCGCCACAGCCTTAATTGTCACACAGTCCTCCAGCTGCATCGAGAGCTACACACTCTTTTTTCAAGGACCTGTAATGATATACACCAAAATGTCATAATTTTTCAAGTGGTAAGTTTGGTCATTTTTTCTTTTCTGCTTCTCTGAATTTTCTCCCAGCCACCAGTTATTAAGTCAACAACAAATAGCCCTCATGTTTTCTAAATGTAGAAAGTTGGTTAATTAGTATTGCTTTTCCCATTTAGGAATTTACCTGGGGACAAACAGAAGCTAAACCACTTAACCATTGTAGGAAAGGTGCCATTAAAATCCTTCGTCCTGTTTTTGCTATGTTTCTGTTGTGCATTAAGAGATTCTCTGGGTTTGTAACACAGGGAGCACTCAGAGCTTGGATGTAGGCAGAGAAGCCAGTTTAAAGTTTTACCTCATAATCAGTTAAGGCAGGGCCCTAAGTAGCCCATAGAGTTAACAAGGAGTTCAAGTTATCATTGGTTAGCCACTTTGTTTCCAGAGGTGGGATGGGGCTGGGGGTGAGAGACAGCTTTCATCCTGGGGAGGGGTAACAGTGTTCCCTTGGTCTGTTTTAGGGGACAGGAACAGGCAAGTGAGGCTTTGTGTACAGCTCTGCTGTCTGGTCCTGGTTCAGGCCTGCATCCCTCAGTGCTTTCGTCCCACACAGAGCCTTCCCATCTGATCCCTCTTTCACCACTGGTTCAGCCAGCACCTCTAGCTCCCCACTTAACCTTGTGCCTCTCCTTGCATGCCCCCCTCTTCACCAGGTCTTCTGTGCAGAGTAGTCTGTGCCCAGTCTCCCCTTTGGAGAAGTACTGGGATTCATCCTCCTGAGGGACTGTTTGTTGAGCACCTATACCCACTCTTGGATTTGTTGCTGTCAAGGTTGTCGGGTGTTGCCTTTGTCTCTGCTGTTCACTTGGACTCTTGATCACTGGTTACTATGGCACCAGTCCAGCCTGGAAGAGACTCCACTTTCTAATTTCCTTTCTAATCCCTCCAGGCTTCTTTGTACCTCAGTCTCTCCCCAGAACCCCAAATTACTTAAGTAGATAAGTAAATACGTTTTTTTGTTTTGTTTTGTTTTTGGTACCAGGGATTGAACTTGGCTCCTTGCGCTTGCAAGGCAGGCCACCGAACCACTGAGCTAAATCCCCGGCCCAAAGTAAGTAAGTTTTGATTGACCTTGTTAAGAGCAAGGGGATCCTTGGTCTTTGGGGAGCCGCAACAGAGGGATGCAATGACAAAATCACATCAATGACACTTTTTCTGAGTGTCAGCTAAATGCACAACACCTGTGATGTGTATCGTTTATTCTGTCGAGTCTTCATTCTCTACATGGTATGCAGCCTCCAAGGGATAATGGTTTAGTGGAGGCACTTATCATCTATTGGGAGAATTTATAATCCTATCTGTGTACTCTGTAAAGGATTCCTGATCAGCCAAAGTTCTAGGAAGATTAGGCATAAGGGAGAGAGAATGCATAGAGCTGAATTAGAAATCAGTCCATTTGTAGGTAACAAGCATTTGAGGAAAAGAAGTTTCTTAGCCTGGTTAATGAATATTTATTGCCTAACACTTGGAAACCTCCAGGTCTCCAAAGATTTGAGGACAACAGCTTTATACAACAGGCTGCTTTTTACATTAGACTTGCTAGCTGCAGCCAGATAAGGATTCAGAGGCCACGCAGCAGTGATATATGGCTTATACTGCCTCAGGCAGGTTTTTCAGAAATGGAACCAGTGACACCTCTAGCTGGTCTTCTAACCTTTGTCCTGTTAGCTGGTTCTTCCTTGATGAAGCCTTTGGAGAAAGCATCCCATGTATACTGGATTCCAAATATGCTGGGTAAGCCTGTCCCTTTAACAGGTCATGTGCTATTAAAGCTTTGGGGGCAGTTCCCAGGGAGGGAGGGGATATATGTGTCTCTTCTGCCATATTTAAAATAGTTGTGTTTTCTTAGGACTTGGTTTGCGCTTCAAATCATCTACTAAGGGGGAAATGCTAAATTGAGGAAGCAGACAACAAGGAGGGAAACGTACAACTATAGTGGAAATGCCACAGCTTGCTGTGTCTCAGGCCAGCTCTGGCCTGGGGAGCTTTATGGACCTGGCAATAATCCTGGTAAGCCAGAATTGCTCAAACAGCTGGGGTGGGTGCCACTACCTGCCTTGCCAATGCGTTGAGCAGTGAATATCAGCTGAGGTCACTGATAATGAACTGCTGGACCTTGTAAAACATGATTTACAGTCTCAACAAAGATTCCATGGTCTATTTGATACATATTTATTGACTTCCTTTAGTATGCTGGGTATGGCATTATTCACAAGCTCTCCTCAGGGTGAAGTCCTTAGATGAAGGGCCCCAGCCTGATGGAGATACAGTTTCCTGGTTCTCACTGGAACCTGCTGACTCAGTCTTTGGGGCAGGGCCCCAGGAATCAGTGCTTAACAAGCCCTGACAGCGATTCTGCTCAGGTTTAAGAAGCAGAATTTAAAAATTTAGTGAGGGAGGGTTACAGAGTAAACAAGCTGAGTGTGGTAGTTGAGGCTGCTGTAGGCAAGAGAAGACCATGGCAGATGAGCAGTGGCCTGCTGGCTGAGGACCCCCTCTCCCTTGCCTAAGCCCAGAGCCCTGTGTTTCAGGTTCCAGTGCTTCTTACGTTGGTCTGTCTTGGACACCTGGGAGAGGGTCTGCTTACAAACCTTATTCTAGGGTCCAGCACTTACCTAGCCCCTGCCTGAGAGGAGAGAACAGACTGGCCCTACGTGCAGACACTGGAAAGTAAAGGCCAGGCCTCAGCCCTGCTGGTTTTAAATGGCACCTGTGGGGAGGGAAGCCCTGCATGCCTGAGCTAGAGAAGGTGCTGGAACTCCAGCTCCAGATCAGCCCCATTTGTGAGCTCAGCCCCTCGCAGTCTCAGCCTTTACAGCATTTCAGTCCTCCTGCCTCTTGCCTATTCAGGAAACAAGTGGAGAAATAGAAATTCACTTGTCCCAGGGCAGTGGGACTGAGCTTATGTGGAACTTGTGTCTATAGTGTCTTATTTGTGTTATCAGTGATTATTGTGGTTCAGCATGGTTGGATATAAGGGAGAGTTACATGTCGTTGATGGACGCACTGAATTATGCTAAACCAATATAAATATTTTTCAGATATTTTTGTTCTGTCACATATGGCGTTTTTTTAAAATGAAAGACTTAAGAGGTACTTCATGTACTATAACATTTACCATATTAAAGATTAGTGGTTGTTAGTACATCTATTAATGCAGTCTAATTTAGAACATTTTCCCATTACTCCAGTAAAAATCCTTGCACCCATTAGCAGTAACTTCCCACTCGCTTCTCCCTCTAGCCTCTGGCAACCATCACTCTACTTTCTGTCTCTGAATTTGCCTGTCCTGGACATTTCATGTAAATAATATTATATAATGTGTGGCTCTTTGTGTCTGAGTTCCTTTAACCATAGTGATTTCAAGGTTCACCTATATTGTAGTGTGAATTATTTCATTTTATGGCTCAGTAATATTCCACTGCATGAATATACTATCTTTTGTCTGCCCATCAGATGGTAGACATTTCAGTGTCCATTTTTTTACTATAAATGAGTAGTGTTGCTATGAGCACTCATGTATAATTTTTTGTGTGGATGTGTGTTTTCATGCCTTTTGGGTATGTGCCTACGTCTAAAGTCATTGGGTCATAGGTTAATTCTGTGTTTAACATTTTGAGGAATTGTCAAGCTATTTTTGAAAGAAGCTGCCCCATTTTTCAATCCTACTAACAATGTAGAAGTGTTCTAATTATTTTCACATCTCACCAATGCTTACAATTATTTATCTTTTTAATTCTGTCATTCTGATGGATATGAAGTGATGTTTCATTATGGCCTCAGTTTGAATTTCCCCAGTGAGTAATGATGTTGAACACATCTTTTCTTGTGTTTATTGGCAGTATCTTTTTTTTTTTTTGGTACCAGGAATTGAACTCAGGTCCTTCCACTTGTGAGGCAGGCAGTGGCACCACTGAGCTAAATCCCTGGCCCCCATTGCCCATATCTTTTTGAGAAATACCTCTTCACATTCTTGCCCATTTTTAATTAGATTATTTGCAATTTTATTATTGACTTATAAGAAACCCTTTCTTATTAATAGGATTTGCTAGTATTTTTTCCCATTTAGCAAGGTGTCTTTTCACTTTGTTAATAATCACCCCTGCCCTTGTTGGCTTTACACATGCCAAGCAAGCACTTTACTAAACACTTAATTACACACCCAGTCCTTTTTATTTATTTTGGGACAGGGTCTTATTAAATTGTTTAGGATGGCCTCATACTTTAGTCCTGTGGCCTCAGCCTTCCTGGTAGCTGAGATTACAGGTGAATTCCATGCAAAAGAGCATCATCACTAAAGTTTGATGAAAGCTATGTCACTTTTACTTTTGCTTTCACATCTAAGAAACCACTGCCAAATATGGGATCATGAGCAAGAGTTTCAATATTTTCTTCTAAAAATTTTATAGTGCTTGCAAGTATACTTAGGTCTGTGATCTTTTTGAGTTAATTTTTACATTTTTATACTTTTTATTATGAATAGTAATCTTGGGTCAGGGTTATTAAAATATAAAAGGAGGTTAAGAGTAGCTTTGAGTTTTTTTGAAAAGGACTATTATACTCAGCTCTGCCCTATTGTTTAAATTACTATTCACAGAATACCAAAATTGTAGGTTTAGATTTTTTCCCATTATATTTATTGGTACATTTAAAGCAAACAATAAAGTTACATTTATCATTGGGATCTTGTACCTTTACATGATATATTTGGTGCTTATTTTTTCCCCATACGCCTGCTCTCCATTCACCCCCTTCACCCTTTCCTATTTACAAAGACTTTGTTTCCTTTTTTTCACATTTTTTTTCTTTTCCGTTACTTCCTTTCCCCTACCCTTTCTACTTCCCCTTTAGCCATTTTCTTCCTATTTCACACTCCCAGTTATACCATTTGAACCTAATTTACACTTTTAGTTTTTCACACCAGAGAGACTATTTGGTATTTACTCAAGTGTGTCCTATTTACTTCCCTTAAGAGTATAGCCTCAGTGTGCATCCATTTAGCTATAAATGTTTCTAGTTTCTCATTCTTTATGGCTGAGTAGTACTCCATTTTATAGAAAGACCACATTTTCTTTATCCAGTCTCCATTTGATGAGCATTTGGGTTGTTTCCAAGTTTTAGCTATTACAAACTGTGCTACTATAAACATGGGTGCACATATATCACTGTGGTGTGATTCTTTTAATTCTTTTGGAAAAATACCCAGCAGAGGGACAGCTGGGTCAAATGGAACCTCTAATCCTAGTTCTTTGAGATATCTCCCTATGGATTTCCATAGTAGTTGCACCAGTCTGCACTCCCGCCAACAGTGGAGAAGGGTTCCTTTCTCCCCACACCCCCGCCAGCATTTGTTACTGGTTGATTTCTTGATAGCAGCCATTCTTTCTGGGGTGAGGTGGAATCTCAGTGTTGTTTTCATCTGCATCTCTCGAGTGACCAGTGATGTGGTGGAACATTTTTTCATATATTTATTTGCTGCTTTTACTTCTTTGTCTGAGCAATGTCTGTTCATTTCAGATGATCTTTTTTGAATTGGGTCTTTGTATTTGGAGAGGTCTGATTTTTTTGAGTTCTTTATATAATCTAGGCAGTAGTACTTTATCTGAGGAGTATGTGGTAAAAGTTTTTTCCTACATTGTAGGTTGTGTCTTAGCTCTGTTGGTGATTTTCTTGTACTGCAAAAACTTTAATACAATGAGATCCTGGCTGTTTATTCCTTGTGCAAGTTCTCGTGCTACTGAGGATTTGTTTAAAGTCCTCTATGGCAGTGTCTTCAAGAGTTCTACCTAATTTACTTTTCTGATTTTCTTTTTATTGTTTCGATTTATGTAGAGCTTTAATCCACTTGGATTTTAGTTTTGTGTATGGTGGAAGATAGGGATCTAGTTTTAATCTGTGGCAAGTTGAAAGCCAGTTTTTCCAACACCATTTATTAAAGTGGGTATCTTTCCTCCAGTTTGGATGGTTGGCTCCTTTGTCAAGGATGAGGTAGCTGAGTATGTCTGGTGGTGTTTCTGCATCTCCTAATGTATTCCATTGATGCTTGGGTCTGTTTCTTTGTCAATACCATGCTGTTTTTATCACAGTGGCTTTGTAGTATAGTTTTAAGTTGGGAATTGTGATACCCGCTGCCATGTCTGTTGCCTAGAATGGTTTTTGCTATTCTAGGTCTCTTTTGGTTCCAAATGAATTTTTGGATGTTTTCTCAAGTTCTGTGAAATATACTATTGGAATTTCAATAGGGATTGCACTTGAATCTGTATAGAAGTTTTGGGAATGTGGCCATTTTCATTATGTTGATTCTTCCTACCCAGGAGCAAGGGATGTCTTTCCATCTTATATCCTCTTTGATCTCTTTTTTCAGAGTGCTATAATTTTCAGTGTAGAGGTCTTTTGTCTCCTTTGTTAGATTGATTCCTAGATATTTCATTTTTTTTTTTGATGTTATTGTGGAAGGAATTGTTTCCCTAATTTCTCTCTCAGTGAGTCTGTTATTTGTGTACAAGAGGGCTATTGATTTTTCTGTATTGTTTTTGTATCCCCCTGCTCTGATGAATCTGTCAATTAAATCTAGCTGTCTTTTGGCAGAGTTTCTTTGAGTCTTTATGTATAGTATCATATCATCAGCAGACAGTGACAATTTTACTTCTTCCTTTTCTATATTTATTTGTTTTATTTCTTTCTCTTGTCTAATTGCTGTGGCTAATGTTTCTAGGACTGTATTGAACAGGAATGGTGATAGTGGACATCCTTGTCTTTTTCCTGATTTTAGCATGAAGGTTTTTAGTTTTTAACCATTTAGAATGATCTGTTGGTTTTTCATAGATAGCCCTTGTCAGGTTGAAATAAAGAGCATCTATTCCAATTTTCTATAAGGTTTTTATTATGAATGGGTGTTGAATTTTGTCAAATGCTTTTTTGGCATCTGTTGAGATGATCATATGGTTTTTGTCCTTAATTATGTTAATATAGTGTATTACATTTATTGATTTATGTATGTTGAACCATCCTTGCATCCCTGGGATAAATCTGACTTGGTCAGGGTGTATGATCTTCTTGGTGATCTTCTGTATTCTGTTTGCCAATTTCTTATTGAGAACTTTTGCATCTGTCTTCATTGAGGAGATTGGCCTGTAGTTCTCTTTTTTGTTTGGGTCTTTCCCTGGTTTTGGAATCAAAGTAACTTTTGCTTCCAGGAATGAATTTGGAAGTATTGCTTTCCTTTCAGTTTCATTGAAGAGTTTAAAAAGTAGTGGTGATAGTTCTTCTCTAAATCTCTTGTAGAATTCAACAGTGAAGCCCTCAGGGCCTGGGCTTTTCTTTGTTGGTTATGTTTCAATTACATTGTAAAAATAACTGAATGTAATTGGGGTGTTTAGACTTTTTATATCTTCTTTGCTCAACTGTGGTAATTCATAAGTTCTCCATTTCTTCTGTATTTTCCATTTTATTAGAGTACAGGTTTTTTCAGTAGTTATTGATGATCCTCTGGATTTCTAGTGGATCTGTTGTGAGTTCACCTTTTTCATTCCCCCTTTTTTTTTTTTGCTTTTGTTTTTTTGTTTGTTTGTTTGTTGAGACAGGGTCTCACTATGTAATTGAGACTGACCTGGAACTTTTTTTTGATAAGGTCGCCTAAGGGTTTATCGATTTTATTTATTCTTTTGAGAAACTAACGCTTCTATTCATATTTTTTGTATTGTTCTCTTCGTTTCCATTGCATTAATTTCTGCTTGGATCTTTATAATTTCCTCCCTTGTATGAGCATTTTGTATGTCCTGCTCTTCTTTTTCTAGAAGCTTCTGGTTAAGAATTAGGTTATTTGAGCTTGCTGTATTTTCCTAGTATGGGCATTATTGCTATGAATTTCCTTCATAGAACTGCTTTCATTGTGTCCCGTAGATTCCTGTATGTTGTATTGGCATTATCATTTAATTGTAAAAACTGTCTAATGTCTTCTTTGATTTCCTCTGTGACCCAATGTTTGTTCAGCAGGGTGTTATTTAAATTCCATGTGTTTGTGAATTTCTTGTGGTTTCTTAGGCTATTGATCTCCAGTTTAATTGCACTATGGTCTGATAATATACAGGGGATAACTTCACTTCCTTCGCATTTACTTAAGCATGTTCTATGAGCTAACATGTGGTCTGTTTTGAGGAATGACCCATGTGCAGCCAAAAAAAATGTATATTCTGATTTTGCGGAATGTAACACTCTGTAGACATCTACTAAATCCATTTATTCTAAAACTTCATTCAGTTCTGTTATTTTGTTGTTGATTTTTTGTTTATATGATCTGTCTATTTGTATCAGTGGAGTACTGAGGTCCCCCACTACAATTGTATTAGGGCTTATTTCATTTTTCATATCCATTAGTATTTATTTTGTATAGTTGGGGGCATTAGTATTTGGTGCATATATATTTATGATTGTCATTTCTTCCTCTTGTTCCCTTTACAAGGATGTAGTGGCCTTCCTTATCTCTCTTAATTAGTTTTGATTTGAAATCTATTCTGTCTGAAAATAAGATAGAGAATATCCCTGCCTTTTTCTGAGTTCCTGTCACATGGAGAGCAGTTTTACATCCTTTTACTCTCAGTCTGTGAATTTCTTTGTGGTTTGAGTGGGTTTCCTGTATACAGCATATTGTTGGATTTAGCTTCTGAATTCATTCTGCCAGCCTATTTCTTTTGATTGGTGAACTAAGACCATTAACATTGATGGGTTATAACTGTTATGTATTGACATTTCATTGTCGTTATTTTCCTGTTGTTGGTTCTTTTATTTTATCTTTTTTAAATTTTTCCTTCCATTTAATTTCTAGCCTTGCCTGGTATATTTACTCTGTTCACCCTTATGGAGTTGTGGTCTTCATTTTCTTTGTCCAGGATATTGTTTAGAAGTATTTGGAGTGCCAGTTTGGTGTTCATGAAATTTCTCTGGTGTTCTTTGTCATGGATGTATTTTAATTCCCCATCAATTTTGTAAGATAGTTTTGCAGAATACATCAGTCTAGTTTGGAGGTTTTTTTCTTTTAGGTCTTGAAATACCTCACTCCAGGCTCTCCTTGGCTTTTGGGTTTGTGTTGCAAAGTCTACTGTGATTCTGATGGGTTTTCCTTTGCATGTGATTTGTTCCTTTAATTGCTTGTAGTATTTTGTTCTTCTCTTCAGTTTCCAGGATCTTCATTATTATATGTCTACGTGTAGATTTTTTTTTTGATCATGGCTAGTTGGAGTCCTATATGCCTCACTTACTTGTACATCAAATTCTTCCCCTGTCATTAATTCTGTGAACAGTTTTATAATGTTGTTTGTACTTTATCCTGCTACTTCATGGATTACTATCAGTCTTATGTTATTCTTGTTTGCATCATCTAAGAGTTGTTGGATTGATTTCTTATGGTCCCTTACTGTTTTAAGAGATCCTCTGTTTTCATGGTCAATAACCACAGTCCTATCTTCTATATCTGAAATTCTATCTTCACATTTGTTTGTCCCTTTGAATGCTTTCTGTAAAGTTTTTAATCTCCTGGATATGTTTGAATCTGTTTCATGGATTCCATTTCTTTCCTATGTTGGGCATTCAAAGTTTCCATTTCTTTCCTATGCTGGGCATTCATGGCTTCTATCATGGTCCTGAGCTCATTGATTTTTTAAAATCTTTTTCTGTTCTATGTTCTCTAATCATTTCTTTCATTCTTCTCACCATCTCTGTGGTTATCTGGGAAGTTATTTCTGCTTTGAATTTTTCTAGAGCCTTATTTATCTGTTTTGTTACTTCCTGTGCTATCGGTTCAGGGTGACTGTCAGACTTTCCCACCTCATTTCCCCCAGAGTTTACCTTTGGTTGGGTGGAAGTCTGTGTTTGTATCTTATTTAAATGCCTTCTCATTTCTGTGTTTGATGTTGGTACTATCTTTGTTTTAATTCCTGGGTTAATATTTGAACCTTCCAGATATAGCTGGTCTTTAGGTTTTGAGTCTCTAATGTGTCTGAGGCAAACTCATTTTCATTATACCAGGGAGGACAACTGATTGTATCAATCACAACACCTTACCCCAAATGATACAATCAGCAGCACAATAGCATCAAGCACAGCTTAAACAAATGACAATTTTTGGTAGTTATTGATCTATCACCTTTAACCAAGTGAATGAAATAAAAATCAAGGACATCCCAAAATATGTTTATAGTGAATAAACTCTTCAACATAGCAACTTTACTCTTCAGCATGGGGATTTAGAAGGAGTTGGGGAGGGAGGGATAGATAGGATAGAGAAAGGTTAGAAGTGAGGTCAGAACACACAGGGAGATCACAGAAACTCTAGAGAGCTGTTGAAGAAAAGAGGAAAAGACAGACCAAAATATTCCCAAGAACAGAACAAACTAACAGCAATAAGGAGTCTAGAGACTGTAAGCACTTCCTTTTAAAACTAATGGCAATTGAGAGAAGGAAAAAGAGAAGAAAGGGAAAAGAAAAAATAATTTGAATTAGGATAGGAACAGGAACAAAAAGGGAGAGTAATGGAGATAAGAGAGTGTGAGAAAAAGAGAAAGAAAAGAAGATAAGAAAAAGATTTTTAAAAGGAAAACAATATTAGAAAAGAAAAGATAAAATATTTTAAATGATTAAAAATAAGTGAAAAATATCACTTTAAAAATAAAAAGTACAAATAGAAATAGAGGCCCTCCTTCAGGGTGTGCCTCTGTTGACACAACAGACAGCATGGGCAGGAGTGTGCAGATCTAAGTCAGTTATTCTCAGCAAGCCACCAGCTGTCTACTGAGGTTCAGGCTGAATTTTGGCTGCAAGGCCTAAGTTGAGATCTCTGACCTCCTGTGGGCTTGAACTCTGCGGGGTTCTACCGCAGGTTACACCTGTCTTTCCCCTGAAGTTAGACCAGGTTCCGATGTGAGGTGCTGGTCCCTCTGACTTACCAACTACGGTGGTTTGGTGTGCCTTCATTGCAGCTTTTCTTCACTTTTCCAGTGGGCTTCAGCTTTCATCTAGGAGCGTCAGCGTGGCTTTCTTTCTCTTGTTTGCCTGGGGGGTGAGGGGGCACAAACACCACTGTATTGGTGCCCACTTTGCTGGGCTCCTCTGTGGCACTGGGTCGATGGGGCATGCCTACCAGAGTGTCTCGAGCAGCGGCTGGGCTCCTCTGTTGCCTTTGGTCAAAGGGGTGTGTCTACCAGAGGGTTGCGAGAGGCCGCCCAGGCCTAGGTTTAGATTTTTGAGGAGAATAAATGCCTCAATCTCAGATTAATTTTCTTTTAAAATTGAGCTGACTACTTAGATCCAGTTTAGGAAGTGGATTTTGACATTGCCCCCACCATAAACAATTAAAAAATAACGTGACAAAAATAAAAACATAATTATTCAAGGGCTGGTTAGGGAATTTACTGGGAAATTTTGTTTTCAAAAAAATATATTTGTTCTTACAGGAAACAGTTGAAAGTATGTGACTTGGGTGTCCGCTATATGTATGTGGATTCAGACATAATTGAATTTACGTGGCTTTAATCAGACAGTGATACAACTCTGATTTTTCATAATTTCCTTTTTTAAAAAGAGGAAAAAATAGTACATACCTCATGAATTCTTGTGAGGATTAGATGATTTGATAGACAAACTGAAAGCTTGGACTAGAGCAGTGACAGCAAACCTTTTAGAACTTTCCATGAGACAAACAGCCCACTGCAGCATGTGCCACAGGTTGCCACCAGTGGACTAGAGCCTGGCACTTTGTAAATGCTCATTAAATGCTGATTATTATTAAATATTTTATTTACCTTAATATTTCTGGTATACATTTCAGCCACCAATATAATTCATACTCTTGCTTAACATTAATGCTTTATTTTTCAGTTTTTGTGTAAATATGAACACTTATACCCTTAAGAAATACCTGGAAATTCACAAAAGGCAAAATGCACAGTTGTTCACTATAGGTCACTTATGATACAGTAAGTTAAAATATCTACAGTACATGAAACAAACACGGGTTATAAAAGTTTGATTATACAGTGAGTGACCCTTTTGATTAGGATATAATGCTGCATGAAGAGATCTAGATATGAAAACTGTATATACAATTATATATGAAATATACATATGAAAGGGGTAATAAACAATCTTTATGAATAACTTAATAATTGCATGAATATATATTTTAGGACATGTTTTTTACTTGGTGAAAATAATTGAATTTCAGAGAATCCGTTGTAGAACTGAGTGTCAAAGTGGGCTGGTGTGTTGAGTTACTTGTACTTAATCACAGGACTTTAATGTTGGTAGGTCTTTTGTGGGTGACACTCATAATAGTCAAGAACAAAATCTTTCTCTCCATAAAGAGTTGTCAGTAAAGGGTTTTCTACTAAGATGTTCTGCTTTCTCTCCCCAGCGAACAGGAGAAAGTTCCTGAATTTTTTAGAGAAACTGACAGGACTTTGTGGAGATGGCTTTAAATCATCTTTATAGCTTGGGGTTCCACCTCTGTCTTCAAGAAGCTCCTAGTATGGGGGACCCGGGAGGGCTTGTTTGGGTGGGTGACCAGCGGCTGTAATGAACTCACCTGGTGGAAGGACTAGGACGACAAGGTTGTGGACATCCAGGTAGAAATGCCCACTAGGCAGCAGCCCAAGAAAAAAGGTCAAGAGTTTAAACTTGAGGCTTTGCAACAATTCGGTTGGAAAAGTTACTTGAGGCCAGCTTGGACTTTATTCCATGTCTTGCTTTATTCTACAACTATAGGAATTTGCCATGAGGTGTACTTACTTTAGCATAGAACAACAAAATAGATATGCATATGCTAATATATAACTTGAAATGCAGTTTAATAGTAACTCTTAAATTTCTACATCTTACTCTGCTTCTTAGAATCTAAGAAATAATTTGTTTTGTTTTCCTGTCAATTTTTAGTTGCACTGTGATTTCTCTACAGCTTGTTGTTTCCCAACCAGCATGTGGCCGACATACTATTCCATTCTTGTTTGTAGAGCTCTGTAGTAATTAGGAAAAGATTCAGAGCGCCATTTGAATGGATGCTGGTGATGTGATGAAGCACTGCATGGTTTCCTAGCAAAGGAAAGGTGCTTAGAAAACACAGCAGTAGAATGCAAAATGTTGTAAGAATGATGATATTTTTATCTTCCTCTATTCACCTCCATTATAGAAACTGTAAACACTGATTAACCTTGCAGAAGGATAATAGTCCGAGGCAAGGGAGGACTGTGCTAGAAGAGCAGCTTTGATGGCGAAAACTTGGTGTCTTTCCAAGTCTTGACCTTCAAGGTGACGAGAAGAATGGGCCACATTTGGCAAAGGGAGGTCCTTCTATCTTGTTTGCTCCCTCTTCTCCCCTGCCATTCTTTTTTCTTTCCCTTCCCTTCCTCCCCTCCCCACTTCCTTTCTTCAACTAAGAACTTTGAAAATTAAAAAAAAAATTCTTTTTGAGAGTGGGTCTCACTAATTTGCTTGAATTTACAGTCCTCTTGCCTCAGTCCCACAGAGTGCTGGGGTTACAGGTGTGCACCACCACACCCAGCTTCTTGTGCTCTTGACTAGGGGCTATGCACTAAAGAAAAGGGCTTTCCATGTTGAGTAAAGAGTTAGGAATTAAATGTTGGCTTCTTTGATTACCATTTATTTTTTATTCTAGAAATTATTTTGAAATAAAACGAAAGCTAGAAAATAACTAACTTAAACCTGGTGTTTATCAACTAGTGTGATTTTGACCCCTAAGGGACATTTGACAATGTCTAGAAGCATTTCTGATTGTGCATTGGATTGTGGCAAGTGGTACTGGCATCAACTTGGTAGAGGTTAGGGATGCTGCTTAGCATCCTTTATGCACAGCACAGATCCTTGCAACAAAGAATGACCCAGCCCCAAATGCTAGTTGAAATTGAGGCAGCCTGCATTAATCCTACAGTAACGGTTATAATCCCATTCCTAACACAATAATTGTACCTCTAATTATGTTATCATATTGCTGTATTTCCTTTCATTATTTTGAATATGTGTTATATATGTAATTGTGTGCATAGTTTTTTATCTAGATCTCTTCATTATACCTTAATTAAAAGGATCATTGTAACCTATGTTTCTTTTCTGTACTGTAGGTATTTTACTGCCATAATGAATTAATCTGTAATGAACAACTTTGTGCATTTGATCTGTTCTGAATTTCTAGGTATTTCTTAAGGGTAGGATTTGAAATTGTTCATAGTATTTTTTTGTGGGGAAGGGGTGAAATTTTTATGGTTCCTGTCAGTTATTTCCAAGTTGTTTCCCAAAAATATGGGAAGATTTTCACAATACTAATTTCACATAAATAAGAGCAAAATATAGACTTCTTTATTTACCTGTGCTCTTGCCAACATAGTATACTAATATTAATGGGGATCTTATTTATTTATTGCTAATTTAATAGGCAAAAAGTGGTATGTCTTTGATTAGTAATTTTTTTTGTGGGAGAAACATTGTCCTTAGAATTTTCATCAGACATCAGAATTCATTGTAAAACTGTATCCTTCTATTCAACAAGCATTATTATGATAATACATAATTCTAGATCAGACTTATGCCTATAGTTCTTACAAAGAAATATATTTTTAAAAAATATTGTGGTTTCAGCTTTCTTGGAGGACTTTTAAAGAAACTAGACTCATTCAGACCAGGATAGAAAATCCTGACAAATTATAACATAAATTAATTTCTTTCTTTCTTTTTTTTTTTTGTACCTGGGATCAAACTCAGGACCTCCCACTTGTGAGGCAGGAAACAGCACCACTGAGCTAAATCCCTGTCCCAGTAAAATTGTTTTTAATGAAAATATTCAGTTTGCAATTAAGATACACTTAGGTACAAATTAAGATTCCATTACACTTTTCTGTTTTTGGTAAGTTGTGTAGTTTTTTAACATTTAGCTCTCTTCAGCATTTCACATGCATAGTGTATATTTGTTTGGCATATTGAATGATCAGTAAATGTATACTAAATATGAATGAGTAAATTTGTGCCCACACTATAGGATATAGAGTATAATTTTCTAGTATAACAATGACAGGTTTATAACTGAGTGTTACTTCTTGGTGTTGTTGGTCTTGATTATATTATGATTTATTTGACATTGAAGCCTTGATCGGGAATAAACTCTCCACTTTCATTACTTTTTCAATGGAAAGCCAGTTTTATGGATGGTGATTTGTCTAACAGGGTTTTGGAAACTCATTTTTGTTTATAAAAGGATTTTTCTCATTTATTTGCTAATAGAATTGTTAAGGGGTTTAGATAAAATTCTCTCTCTGAACTTTGAAGATTTGGTTCTTTTTTGCAGTAAACCATGATCATAGTTTCATATCATGTTTTCTAAGTTTTTGTACTTCCTTGGGAGAGCCCTTCCACATTTTATAAATAAATGTGTCTGTGTTCCTTACTTCCCCAGTTCTCCCATTTTAACCTATTTTGTCTGAGTTCTAGTATGTGTAAGTAGGTGCCTGAACTGTGGTTTTGAGTAATCTGCTATGCTCTTCTGACTTTTAGAACTTACCTTTTATACATAGTACTCTTCTGAAGCATGGAGAAATTTTGCTGCATCTGAGATTAGATTTGCACACCTAGGTTGGGGGCAGTGTAATACATTGTCCAGCTAGGACCCTATCCCTGGAAAACACAAAGTGTGTCTTCTTTTCTTGATTTGTGTTGTTTACTCTAGCACTTACTACTTTCTGTCTCAGCCCATCAGTAAGAGTTTAAAATAGAGAAAAGAGGATTGATCAAGTATTTATATTACTCTATGGTTTTATATTTGTCAAAAGATAATTTAAAGACAGCACTTTCTGGTCATTTTTGTAGACAGCAAGTACCTATCTTAATCTGTAATCTGGAATTGATTTGTTTTGAGTCAAGCACAGGGACATGTGAACTGACTTTGGTACGTCAGATTTTAAGACATTTATTTGCCTTTCTTCAGTCAAAACATTGGTGATAAGAGCAGAGTTCTGTTCCTCCCACTTAGATATCATTATAAACTTTTAATCTCTTTTATAAAAAGACTTTTAAAAATTGAAAATAATGTATGTTCTCATGGAATGGCATTTAATTTCCCTTTTTCATACTGTGGTTCCATTTTACAGATATAACAACTATTGAGGTCTCTTGTGTGTTTCTTCTTAAATTTCTTTTGACATAGGTCTTCCTCTGTCTTTCTCCTTTGTTTTTAACATGTTTTGTATCATACCATACCACAATGCTGAAACTTTCTTTGTTTTGCTAATAATATGGATCTTGGACTTCTTTCTACATCAGCACATAGAGATGCAGCTCATTTTGCAGGGTTTCATAGTGCGGAGATACTATAATTTATTTAAATATTTCCCTTTGATGGACTTTGAAGTTATGTGCCATGTTTTGCCTCTTTAAACAAAGCTGCAGTGAACATTTTCAGACTGCCTGGGTTTGAATTCTGGCCCTGCCAGCTGCTAGCCCTTTGACTCTGTTGCTTTACTTCTCTTGTCTGCAGGTGTCCTCTGTATGAATTGGTGGTGATAATAATGCCTATTTAATAGGGTGGGTATATGGAATGAAATAGCTAATGTATACTTGATGTACTTGGAATAGTATTTGGATGTAGTGAGTGTTTGATAATCATTAGCTCTAGCTCTGGCTGCTTTTGTCAGTCTTTGAGAGTATGTTAGTTAAAAAAAAAAAAATCCTTTGCCAGCTCAAAAAACATGCAATTTAAATTTGGATAGATACTCCCAGGTGCCCTGCACAGAAGTTGCACCAAGTTATTCTTCCACTACTAAGTCAACTTTTGATCTCTACAAAATAGTTTTTTTTAAAAAAGGATTCAAAGCACTTACATTCCTTCATTACTTCCTTCTCCTTATCTCTACTTTTGACCTTAGTACGTAATGACCCATCTTATGAAAAACTGGTGTGAACATGAGTGCCTCCTGCAGCTCTCCCATGGCAGCATTGGTGGAAATGTGTAGATTTTTCAGTGGTCTTCCAGTGGCTCGAAATCTCCCTTATTTCAATACAATGTGTCTGACTAAGAGAGTGAAGGTTAACTTCCTGTGTGCTTAATGCTGCTTGACCTTTGCATATGGGCAGGTATATCTGCTTGATGAACAGTCTTGAAAGCCATCTAGATGACTGTCATCAACTTGTAGTAAAACAGGAAAACATTCCTAGATTAATTTCCTTTTTGTTGAGTAGGTTTAGTGGGCAGATGCAAGTGAAATGCTAGGCTACTGTTTGAAGGGTGTCTCAGGCTGATGAATAATGGCTTTGCAGCTCTGTGGGCAGAAAAATTGAGGTTTCTGTGTGCCATACCTGGTGAGACAGGATTCACCACAGCGTTAGGCCATGTCTAATAGCTGATTGTGCCCACTGCAAAGGAAAATTGTAAGGAGAGACGAGTGGGAGCTGGCCTGAAAAGTCTCTTGTTGAAGCCTGAGCAGGACCCAGCGTCCTGGGAGGTCTTCTGTCTCGGAGTTGGTGACACTTCTCTCCTTTTTGTAGACTCCTAACATCTTAGAAAGGGGTCTTTCATTTGGACCTTCCTGCAGGGAAAAGGGTCACTGGGAAAGTGGCTTCTCATAGAGGACAGCAGAGCTGCTAGCTTGGCTTTGCTTGCTTTGGAGCTTCTTAGTTTGTAACTACCCTCAGCATCTCTCTAAAGACCTCCTGGTTCACGTTAAACTCTGGTGCCTGCTTCCTTGGGAGTCCCACAGGCCTTATAGTAGTTGGTAGAGAAGGAAGACTAGGAGTGGGGCAGAGGTAGACAGGAAGCTAGAGAAAGCAACTACATAGCAATTACAGTGTTGCCAGTCTGCACTAGAGACTTTCCAGATTGCTGCTTACTTCTCCTTGGTCAGGAGTGTTTCCTCTCACAGCACTCAGTCTTAGTTATGCTGACCTGGATCCTTTCATAACAAATCCTGCTTTAAGATATGTAGATCCTTGCCTCCTGTGGCAGCCTCCTTTCTTGGTATAGAGTGATTATCTCTTTTTGAAATACGTATTTCAGTGTAGGAGAATGGAGCAGAAAGCCTGTCTGGTCTTACAGCAGGGGAGGAGACCATGGAGCAGAAAAGGGCAAAAATATACCTGAGACCCCTGGCCTGGACTTGGCCAAAGTCCCTCACCCATAATTTCCCTGATAACACTGTGACATTGTGTAGAAGTGGAATGGTGTGTGGGGAGAGGAGAGGTGAAGTCTTCGTTTTCCATAAAATCACAGACGTGCTTTTATTGTTTTGTAGATACAAAGAATTTTGGAGACAGATTGACCCTTATTATATCTGAATCATTTGATATTTACCTCTTATTGTCATAGTTGCCTTGAAGAATTTGGAGACAGTAATAGCTCTTTCCCTAGAGAAATGCATTCACAAAAAAAGTGTATGCCATTAAGGTGTTCACAGTCCTGAAGTGTCTATAGGTCTTTGCTCTGGGGCAAGTTGCTTTGTCCTACACATAAAGACCTGAAGTCATCGATGCAGGAGCTTTGTTCGAGGACATGTGGTTGGAATCAGTGCATAAGAAATCACTGATCTGCAGAGCTCTGATTTGCTTACTTTGCCATTTTGCTTCAGTTGGGAGAGTGATGTACTTTTGGTTGGATTTGAAGACCTAGGACTAATAACCAAAGTCTAGTTTATTTGTAATGCCGTCAAATGAATACAACCTGAGTGGGCTTTGCCTCAGTATCCTGTGAAGGAGATAGCTTTATAGGATTAAAGATGTTGAAAGTAGGGAGAGAGTGCACAGTAGTTCTGTCTTCTCAAAGATTTTCCCAGTTTTGATACCCATAGTCAACTATAGTTTGAAAACATCAAATGGAAAATTCCAGAAATAAACAGTTAATAAGTTTTAAATTGTACACTGTTCTGAGTAGCATGATGAAATCTTGTGTCATCCTACCTATTGTGAGTCATCTCTATCCAACATATCCTTTCTAAACATGTTACCTATGGTTAAGTCAGGGTTATCATTGTACTTGAGTTAACTTTCATTTTACTTAATAATGATGCCAAAGTGCAAGAGTAGTGGTGTAATGATGTGAAGATGTTATAGATAAACTATAAATTGAAAGTTCTCAACTTAATAAAGAAATGAAAAACAAAAGCATATGCTGTTTGCTAAGATGTACAATAGGTTATAGTTGCTCTTATTATGCCTGATTTATGCTAAACTTTATTACAGATGTGAATGTATAGGAAAAATTCATTATATATATATATGGTTTGGTGCTGTCTGTGATCTCTGGCACCTACTGAGAGTCTTGGAATGTATCATCCTCAGATAAAGTGGAGGTATTATGCATATATTGAAAAAGCCACATAGTATCTGATCCACAGTGGCATCATTTTCAACACCATCTTGTCATCACTGTTGATGTCATTATCCTGAGCTGGAGTAGTTGACTGTGGGTGGGTCTGGAATACCCACACTGCCTTGCTGTGCTGTGGTGCTTCTAGAGACATAAGGCTGCTGCTCCAAGTCCTGACCACGGGACATCATCACCTTCTGTAGACGGGGCTAATTAGTTTAAAAGTGATTGTCTCTTGTTTGACATTGGGTGAAATAATAATCAACCTAAAACTTCATTCTTAAAATCTTAATATAGAAAGAAATGGAAAGAATTAACCTTTTAAAACACACACAAATAATGGCTTATCAGCTTGCAGATAGTCCTAGTGAAATAAGTTGCTTGGAACAATATAAAAAAAATGTAAGGTTATATATTTCTTTTATTTTGTCATGATAATATAAATACTCATGTTAAAAGCTTTGTATTCCTAGTCTCCTTGAGTTACAGTAGCCAAAATTGGGTTGTAAAAAATAATGTTCAAAAGAAAAATATATCCCTGAGTCAATAAAGAGCCAAATAGGGGAGAGAAAGGAAGAACCTATAGTCAGCTCCCACTCAGCTTTTTGTTTTTTAAGGAACACTGCTTTTATCTAAAAAGAGAGTAAGGTCAGTTTCCACAGATGTGTTTTTTAATCTGCTCATCATTGCCTGCAGGGATTTTGTGGAGGGTGGAGAGGAAATGCTGTGAACTTTGACTTCAGAAGTTCCCTGTGATTATCAAATTGACATTCTTGCGGATAAATTCTACCTTTAATCCTGTACAGGACCTTAGCTACTTCTGGTTCAGATGACCACGATAGGGAACCTCCAAAAGGAATTTCGTAGGCATGTTCAGAACTTTAAGTGAAACATGCAAAGGCATCAGGAGCTTATTTTCTGGACATGCATTGCCAAGCAGGAATGGAGTGGGCAGCTCCACCATCTGCCTTTGGGAGGTAGAGGAGGCTATCTCAGCTTTTCCCCAAGGATTAGTCTGTTATAGCAGGAGCCAGTCTGGTAGAGTCTCAGCTTGGGGATAAAAGGATTTCCTACTTGGAAAAGTAAACAGATTCATGTTCACCAGGAAATTAAAAGTACTTCCGAGAGTCTGCAGGTATTTTCCACATCCCATCCAGTTGGCATTGAACTTTGGCAGCTTTTGGCCTTGCGTCAGTCACTACCTCAGGGCAGCACAGCATAGCACAGCACAGCACTGCAGTGAGCTTTGAGAGCAGCGGGAGGAGGTTACCTGTTCTGCCCTCTGTTTATGCTGGTGTTGTGTCATCCTGAGGAAGTGCTCATCCAGTCCCCAGACTGGCACAGGGGAGTCAACCAACTGCCAAATTCTTTGTTTTTTTTCCCCCATTAAGTTTATTGGCACATTTAAAGCAAACAATAAAGTTACATTTATCATTGGGATCTTGTACCTTTACATGATATATTTGGTGCTTGTTTTTTCCCCATACGCCTGCTCTCCATTCACCCCCTTCACCCTTTCCTATTTACAAAGACTTTGTTTCCTTTTTTTCACATTTTTTTTCTTTTCCGTTACTTCCTTTCCCCTACCCTTTCTACTTCCCCTTTAGCCATTTTCTTCCTATTTCACACTCCCAGTTATACCATTTGAACCTAATTTACACTTTTAGTTTTTCACACCAGAGAGACTATTTGGTATTTACTCAAGTGTGTCCTATTTACTTCCCTTAAGAGTATAGCCTCAGTGTGCATCCATTTAGCTATAAATGTTTCTAGTTTCTCATTCTTTATGGCTGAGTAGTACTCCATTTTATAGAAAGACCACATTTTCTTTATCCAGTCTCCATTTGATGAGCATTTGGGTTGTTTCCAAGTTTTAGCTATTACAAACTGTGCCACTATAAACATGGGTGCACATATGTCACTGTGGTGTGATTCTTTTAATTCTTTTGGAAAAATACCCAGCAGAGGGACAGCTGGGTCAAATGGAACCTCTAATCCTAGTTCTTTGAGATATCTCCCTATGGATTTCCATAGTAGTTGCACCAGTCTGCACTCCCGCCAACAGTGGAGAAGGGTTCCTTTCTCCCCACACCCCCGCCAGCATTTGTTACTGGTTGATTTCTTGATAGCAGCCATTCTTTCTGGGGTGAGGTGGAATCTCAGTGTTGTTTTCATCTGCATCTCTCGAGTGACCAGTGATGTGGTGGAACATTTTTTCATATATTTATTTGCTGCTTTTACTTCTTTGTCTGAGCAATGTCTGTTCATTTCAGATGATCTTTTTTGAATTGGGTCTTTGTATTTGGAGAGGTCTGATTTTTTTGAGTTCTTTATATAATCTAGGCAGTAGTACTTTATCTGAGGAGTAGCTGGTAAAATTTTTTTCCCACATTGTAGGTTGTCTCTTAGCTCTGTTGGTGATTTTCTTGTACTGCAAAAACTGTTTAATACAACGAGATCCCAGTTGTTTGTTCTTTTTGCAAGTTCTTATGCTACTGAGGATTTGTTCATAAAGTCTTCTCCTATGCCAGTGTCTTCAAGAGTTCTACCTAATTTACTTTCCTGATTTTCTTTTTATTGTTTCGATTTTGATATGTAGAGCGTTAATCCACTTGGATTTTAGTTTTGTGCATGGTGGAAGATAGGGATCTAGTTTTAATCTGTGGCAAGTTGAAAGCCAGTTTTTCCAGCACCCTTTATTAAAGTGGGTATCTTTCCTCCAGTTTGGATGGTTGGCTCCTTTGTCAAGGATGAGGTAGCTGAGTATGTCTGGTGGTGTTTCTGCATCTCCTAATGTATTCCATTGATGCTTGGGTCTGTTTCTTTGTCAATACCATGCTGTTTTTATCACAGTGCTTTGTAGTATAGTTTTAAGTTGGGAATTGTGATACCCGCTGCCATGTCTGTTGCCTAGAATGGTTTTTGCTATTCTAGGTCTCTTTTGGTTCCAAATGAATTTTTGGATGTTTTCTCAAGTTCTGTGAAATATACTATTGGGATTTCAATAGGTATTGCACTTGAATCTGTATAGAAGTTTTGGGAATATGGAGGATGGCCATTTTCATTATGTTGATTCTTCCTACCGAGGAGCAAGGGATGTCTTTCCATCTTATATCCTCTTCGATCTCTTTTTTCAGAGTGCTGTAATTTTCAGTGTAGAGGTCTTTTGTCTCCTTTGTTAGATTGATTCCTAGATATTTCTTTTTTTTTTTATGTTATTGTAGAAGCAATTGTTTCCCTAATTTCTCTCTCACTGAGTTTGTTATTTGTGTACAGGAGGGCTATTGATTTTTCAGTGTTGACTTTGCAATCATTCTTTCATTTCACAAATATTTGTTGGTTGTGATGTGTCCCTTGAGTTCCCCTGGTTCCTTCATCCTCTGCCAAGAATGGATCGGTGCTTCCTTTGCCGCTCCTTGCAAGCAAGCACTGCAACCCCCTCCAGATACTCTTGGCACTGCAGACTGTGGTCATCTGCTTCTTCCCAAAACCAACAGTCCCTTGGGCATGACAAAGACTAATCCATCATCCCATTGGTTGTGCCTTCCATGGTGCATCTGTGGTAGAACTTGAATAGTTACTGTATGAAAAATGTTTTTTTTTTCCCCTTAATTGCTAGGCTGTTGGTCATTTAGTTATTTACTTTATTGAGCAATTAACAATTGAGACCTATTCTGTGTTATTTTGCTATAAAGTTTTTATTATGAAAACTTCCAAATGGATGCAAAAGGTGAAAGTACAGTGCAGTAAATACTTCATTACTTTGCTGAGGTCCCCCCAAATGTTGAGATCTTAGCACACCCACTGTATCCATTGCTCAGCCCTGTGCCTGTGCACACACACACTCCTGCACTCCCACATCCTCTTGTTTGGCCAAAGCATCTTTAGTAGGCATTCTACCCCTAAACAGTTCAGTCTTAGGAATGGAATAAGATGTGCATTCGAAACTGTTGTCCTGGATGGACACAATGCTTTGGGAGTACAGAGCAGGGGGAAATTACTTTGCAAAAGACTGGACAGAACACTTTTTTAGAAGGTAATCTCTGAGCCATGTGTACAGATACAAGTTTATGGAGTCCACACTGAAAATGTTAATAGGGAAGAGGTAAAGTCTTTCATAAAGAGCTCACTATCTTCTTGAAACCCTGTTTAGCTTTACCATATTTGGAACTTTTGCTTTTATGGTTCCTCTGTGGTTTTGTATTAACCATGATTATAATTTCCTTACCCTCTCAGGGACTGTCATTCAAAAAGTGCCTTTAATTTTGCTTGAATTCATGAGGAGGTTTATTAATGTGAGAGGTAACTGCAAGGAGAGGGAAGTGTGCAGTCAGTGGGGTCTCATTGCTCTGCGAAGTGTTTGTGAAAAGTCAGTGGCTTGAGACCATAAGCAAATCCAACTTTTGCGTCTTTTTTTTTTAGTATATGTGCTGCCGAAGTGAGCACTAACTTTTGTATCTTAATACCTGTGGCTTAATTTTGTAATTATGCTTAAAAATTCTATACACTCATTAATAAAAGGAAATGAAGGCTGCTCAAGTAATCAGAACTTCAGCTATTTCTACTGTATAATAGAGGGTTTTGCTAAATTTGAAAATTGTAGGAGGCCACCTCTGAAGCATTTGGGGACAGCATACATTTTTCAAAATTAGAGAACTAGTGTGTAAGGCATTCCAGGCCCATTAGGCATTTTGAGGGCTAAATAGTGAGGGCGCTATGAAAAACAGAAATAGATTTGGGGTGGAAGTAACAGCTTGTGTAAAATAAAGGTGATTCCAAACTTAAACAGTGAATTTTTAGAACGTGGGGCACCATGGGAAGTGGCAGGATTGACCTTAGCAAATGTGAGCATGGGATTAACTTTTTAAATTCCCGCCTAAGTCCAATAAGATTAATCACTCTGGTTTTGTTTAGCATTCTAACAGGTGGTTTTTCCATATGACAGCTCTGGAGAGGGAACATGTAGACAGCAGAGACTGCATCTTAGGGTAGTCCCTGCTTCCTAAATTATTTCCTGCATCTGAGTTGTGGGCCCTATGTGTACGAGAGACACTGGCCTTCACTACCTCACTGACATACTTCTTCTAGACACATTAATTTGTGATTATCTCACTTTAGTGGAGAGCATACCCAAAAATAAAATAGAAGCACACTACTTGCTTATTAGCAAGTGGTTGTGGTGGACAGGAAGTGGCCCACCTTCCTGAAGCTCAAGTCTGAGTCTGTTTTCAGAATATGGCTGACTGGGGGGTGCATGTAGGAGGACACTCTTGGAGTCCTGTGGACAGAGGCATCCAAACTAGGCAGAGTGATGGTCCTGGGAGGGTGTGGGATGGTTTTTCAAACAAAGAGTAGGAAAGGAAGTGAGTGGGGGTACCAGCTAGGAATTTGCAGAAGTGGCTCTTTGATGGAATGTGTCCTAGAGCACGTGTTTGGTCCATGAGAGACAGGCCATTTGGGGGGTTTTGTGGGCCAGGTAAAGAGTATAGCTGAGGGCCAGGGATTTAGCTCAGTGGTTCAGTCACCTGCCTCTCAAGTACAAGGTCTCAAGTTCAGTCCCCGCTACCAAAAAAAAAAAATCATAGCTGAGATGGGGACAGAAGATTTTGAGGAAACAGACCTAGGAAAGATATCTCTGTTTGTCCCTGAGGAAGCTCAGCTAAGCATTTTACCATGAGCAAAATTCTTAAACTTCAGGGCTGGGATTGGAACCTGGTACTTATTCCCCGCTCAGCACAAGAGATCTTATTCGGAGACCTTCAGGGGAGCTGAGGGCAGTTAGGAAGAAACTCAGAATGAATTTGCAATGGAAAATTCACATCCAAAGTATTGGGTATGAGAGGGAGTTGCCCTGCATGGGAAAGTGACTAATGTTGGTCTGGTCATTTATTCATGGGCTTTCATTCATCATTTATAACATGTATGGCACCAGGCACACTGCTGGGTGCTAGGTGATGAGTATTTAATGAGCTGCTGGTCAGCCCTTGTTCTAATGGGACTCTTCTGAGGTTTGGGACAGTCAGGCTAAGTTAGTAAGCACCAGAGGAAGGGCCATTTCAGATGGTGACACCTATGGTAAAGAAAACAACGTGATGGCTTGGAGCAGTGCTGTAGCACAGATGCTATGCAAGAGAGGTGTGCTTTAAAGCAAGAAAAGCTAAATTTTTTTTGGTATTTTTTGAGGCAGGGTCTCACTATGTAGTTCAGACTGCCCTGGAACTCACTATGTAGCCCAGGCTGGTCTCGAACTCACAGCGATCCTCCTGCCTCAGCCTCCCGAGTGCTGGGATTGCAGTTATGCGCCACCACGCCTAGAAAGAAAAGCTAATTTAGTAATGTTTTAGTTTACTCTAATATGTCATAATGTCATAATATGCAATCAATATAAAAATTGAAATGTTTAGCATTCTTTTTTGGCATCGAGACTGCAAGTCTGATGTGGCTTTTATGTTTAGAGCAATGTCAGTTTGGATTAGACACGTTTCAGTGGGCACACTTGGCTAGTGAGCGCTCAGTGATGACCAGGGTGGTCCTCTCTTAAGGTATCAAGTGAGGACAGTGGACAGTGCCTGCCACTAATTCATTTTGCCTTTTATTGACTGCTGTATGCCCATACCTCAAGAAAAATTATTGTTGTTTTTAATCAATTTTTCAGCTCATTAAATAGCTCATTTCTGGATTGGAGGTATAGCTCAGTGGTAGAACACTTGTTTAACATGCAGAATTCCCTGGCTTTGATCCTCAGCAATCCCCTTCTCTCCCCACAAAAAAGAAAAGCCTTCTCATAAGAGTAGCTAACAGTGGGTAGATAGATCCCTGTAAGCCTATAGAGAATGTTTTAAAGTTTCCAGGGGACACATTTTATGAGGGACCTAATTTTCCTGTACGGAATGTTGGTGTGGTGGTTTCTTCTTTCCAACTGCATTTGTGAATGCTAGGAAGGAGCCCCACCAACTTCATGTTGAACCTGAAAAGTCTCGCACTGAGCAAAATAATTGGCACTGGCAGCATAGCTATTTTAAGCATCATTTGAATACAGGTTTAAACTGTTATTTTATTGAATATAGTAGCTATTAATTTTAAACATAAGGATATGGTTACTAAGTATAGTGTTCTTCCCACCCACTCCAGTGAAGTCTTTTGGCAGAGTGAAATGCTGCTTGTTGAATGGAATGAAAATAATTTGTATTTGAGTTTTCTGAGTCTGCTGCAAATCTAAGGGTTGCTTTAGTCAATTTATAAAGGAGGCCATGGAAAATACTGGAGTGTTTCATGAGAGTGAGGGAAGCGGGCGAGAGAGGGAGGAGAAATTTAGGTTTCTGGGAAACAGTATGGTAGAAACTGCTTGGAAATACAAGGCAAACATTTTTTAAAATCCACCTTTTAGCCAGGTGTGGTGGCACAAGCCTGTAATCCCAGCACTAGAGAGGCTGAGGCAGGAGGCTCTCTGAGACTTCATGGCTACATGGTGAGTTACAGGGCAGTCTGAACTACATAGTGAGACCCTGTCTCAAAAAAAAAAAAAATCACCATTCACTGACTTCTTCTGTATATTCTTTCAAGCCAATTTGAAGAAAACAAGAAGTCATCTAGAATCGCATATCTTTTCAGACTTTCCCCCCTATACCTCAGGCATTTATTTTATAATGCAGTCTTTATGCTGTTTTACCCTACCCAGGATGTGGACCTCAGCACTTTGTCTCCATGATTAATGCTGACATCAACATAAAGTGTATGGCAGGTACTAGTATTTTCTTCATTTTATTGATGGGACCATTGAAGCTGAGAGTGTTTAGATAATTTTGTTGGAGTCATACAGCTATCAATGGGCAGAGCTAAGAATTGAATTGACTTGAGAGCCCATGTTCTGAAGTGTAAGCCTGGTACTCTTGAGCACTGGAAGGGAATGAAGCAGATGTAAACCAGGGTATCACTTAAAATAGATTCCAGCTAAGAAATTCTATCTGCTGCATTCAGATACAATTTATACCACAGTAAGAAACTGAAGAAATGAAGAGGTGGTCATATAGTGGTTTTGAACCCCAGCGGCACCTTCCCACTGAATAGTGGACTGGCTTTAAGATCTTAGAAGACAAATCAGCTGGGCATGGGGGCACACACCTGTAATTCCAGCACTCGGGAGGCTGAGGCAGGAGGATCGCTTTGAGTTCGGGACCAGCCTGAGTTACAATGTGAGTTCCAGGTCAGTCTCAACTACATAGTGAGACCCTGTCTCAAAAAAAAAAGACAAATCAAAGTCAGTGATAGAGTAATTTGGAAGAATGGCTGAAAAAAAAATAAGTGCATGTGAAATAAGAGCTGATTGGAATGAGGAAAGCATTTGGGTGTGGAGAGCAGGAAGAGGGGAAAGTTTCCTGAGAAACTGCATGACTGGAAGTCATGTGGTTTAGTCAGGCAATTTTGAAGTAAGAGACATAGTGAAAGTTCCCCATTGGGAGGCTGTGTGTTAGTATTCAGGGTAACAAGAAAGAGTATCAGAAGCATATGTAATTAGCCAACATTTATAATATTACATATTTTAAAAACCAAGAAGGCTGGGGATTTTTCAGTGGTTTTGCCACTGCCTCACAAGCACAAGGGTCCAAGTTCAATCCCTGATACCAAACAAAACAAAACAAAATAAAACAATAACAACAACAACAAACCAAGACACGCATCTCCCCACTGAAACATTAATTTTAATTGAGCTTTATGAAGGAGATCTTATTCCTGACCCTGGATTGGTGGAGGAGATGAGGAGATGCCTGTTCTGATGATTTACTATGGATAGGAGTGTTCCAGCAATGTCCAAATAGAAATTGGAAAAACTCATGTTGCATTAGAACTCCCATATAAGGTACCAGCACTATTTATTTATGAATTTACCTTGGGAGCTCTAATCAAATCTTTGGCTAATCAAATGGAAAAATAAATCACTTGGAATGGTGTTTTCCTTAGAACCCATTAAAGCAATTTAAATGACATTTTTTCCAGGTATAAATACCTGCCTTTCTGCAGTAGAGTAAATGTAGAAGTGAAAATACCTTTATGAATGTGCTGGTGAGACTGAGAGAGAATGCGTACAGTACAAGACAGTCTTTCAGAGAACTCAGCAGCAGTCATAAATCCATTTATGAACAATTCAAGTAACAAAGCTTTGTGAGATAAAGTTAGTTTTCAATAAAAAAGTTATTTAAAAATTCAGAGTTTTAAATGTAATGCATGGAAAAGTGGGACATTATAAATTTGAATAAATAAATATTACTTTTCAGTGGATCCAGCAGATTCCTTTATTTCACTCATTGTTCATGTTTGTTGTTTTTGGGGTTTTTTTTGTTTTGTTTTTTTTTTTGGTTTTTTGAGACAAGGTCTCACTATGTAGTTGAGGCTGACCTGGAACTCACTAGCCCAGGCTGGTCCTGAACTCACAGTGATCCTCCTGCCTCCCGAGTGCTGGGATTACAGGCATGAGCTACCACACCCGGCCACTCATCCTTCATCTTGTTGCATTTCAGTTATTCAAATAGGAAGAAAGACATATTCCAGGGAAGAGTCTGTTGCCTGTGCCATGTGTTTTAAATCCTGCTGTAGTTTTGCACAAGCGTCCTACATTTCATAATGCTGAAGGAATACAGAAATTCAAAAGTCACCTGTCTGTTTAATGTCTTCATAACCAAGGCTGTGGGAAAGCAGTGAACTTGTTATTCACCTTGATCCTCGCCTGTGCTTCTGTCTTTCCCACTCATGTGGGATGCCTGGAAGGATAGGAATGAATATCACAGACAGTATCTTGTGCAGGTTCTTGTGCTTAGAAATGCTCAGGAAATATTTGATGGTAGTCTTCTCTTTATTGCCCTGGAAACGCCTCTTCAGAGAGTGTTCCCTGGTTCTTTGAACATCAGCTTTCAAGTAATCCTGGCAAGGTAGCTGTTTCATATTCTTGACTTTAGCAAGGGAAAATGTTGTCTTTGATAATACATTACACTACCCAAATTTGGCAAGGTTAATCGTGCAGTGTTACTGTTGGGTGTTAGTTTTTGGTTCTTGTTTCTCATCCATCTACTTAATTATTTCTGTCAGATCACTATTTGCAGGCTACAGGAAGTTCACCACAAGTTGTATGTCCTTAGTCCTTAGCAGCGCTAATGGTCAGAAGTTGCTATAACCTCTTTGCCTTGTTATTAGTACCCCAGTAGCTTGAAGATCTTCTTGATCTGATTGGAAGCCCTCTTCCTTGAATGCTTGTTTGTCTCTCCTTTTCTTTCCAATCGAGAAAGTAAAGAACAGCCATTGTCCAATGTGCTGGTCCTGTTCACTTCCCCAAGGTGGGGCACGTACTCCCCAAGGATTACAGATGAAGCAGGTGTGGGAATGAAGATCTGTGTGGAGGTCCTGCAGGGCTGCAGAGCTGTAAGCCCGCTGTCTCTCGGGTGTCCTTCCTTCCACTCTGTTGCCGCCCACTTCTCATTTCCCTGAAGTGGCGTGTGGATGCAGCGGAGTTGAGCAAGGCCTGGAAGCCAGCAGTGTCACCTTGGAGCCATCCATTCCGCTCCTTTGATGTTTTCTGCGTCAGGTGTCACTGTCATTTCATGTGGAAGACATTGCCTATATTTAGTATCGTATTGCAGTCTTCCAGCATCAGTTTTCTCTTACTTCACGTTCATATAATAGGGAGGAAGAAATGCAACTCTCTATGTAATCTCCATGAATCTTACAGTTAGATAGTCAAAGATTTAGTTGGGTTTATTTAAAATCTAAATTTAGTAGTTCTTGGTAGATGAAGCATATTTATTCAAGTGTTTGTAATCTGATAATTCAACCCCTGTTCTTTCACACGTAAAATTAATCCTTCCCAATAGGTACTATTGCCTGACTAGAGAATGTGGAGAGTTATTGGCAGACGAGTGTCTGTGCTTTTCATTGTTAATATTTTTTACTTGAACAACGCAAGCATTTTGGTAGACAAATATAGTTTTCTGATTCTACCAGGTTTCTTTTAGCTGTGTTCTAATTTGTGAGCTTGGTGTGGGGGGTTCTCTGTGGGCAATAATTGTGGTTGCTGTGGAGAATGAAATATATTATCCTCACCTCTTCATTAAGAAAAAAAAAGAAGAATTTGGCCTCCTTCCCTTCTCTCCAGCCAGCTTTCCGGTTTGTATGCCTGCCCTAGTTTGCTCTGTCATATGTTGGGTTAGTGGGCTGAGTGATGGGAGCTGGCACCAGCCCTTTAGTATGATTGCCAGTTGCCAGTCACACCCTAAAACTTTTGCCACAGATTTCTAAGGAAACAGGATGTTATGGCTTGTATCTAGATGTCCCCCCAAAGCCTCATGCAGCCGTAGGTGGGGTGTTTTGAAGGTACTTGGGTTAGGCTGTGTGAATGTGGATAAAGAGTGTGATGCTGGGATTAAGGATGCCCCACTCATGAGTGTGTGGCACCACCTAAAAGGCTTGCAGCCTGGATGGAATATAAAAGGAGAGATGAAAGACGGGTTTGTGCTGCTTCTGCTTGCTGCTGCTTTGCTTCCCCAGAGCCTTCTGCTTGCCTTACTTTGCCATGAACTGTTTTTCCAGTGTGATGCTCCCCTGCTATGCCCCCCATTCCTGGGAGCAGCCAACTATGGACTGAACCCTGTACAAACTGTGAGCCAAAACAACCTTTCCTCCTTTGACTTCAGATGTTGGGTATTGTGTCTTACCGATGAGAAAAGTAAGTAAAACACAGGATAACAGAGGTCTGCCTCTGGGTTTCAGTATATGGATGTTTTGCTCATTTTCACTTCAGGTCTCCCATAAAGAAAGGGGGAGAAAAGGGAGGAAGGGGCCAAGTATTTAGCTCAGTGGTTCTGCTGCCTGCCTGCGTCGCAAGCCCAAGGTCCTGAGTTTGATCCCAGGTATAAAAAAAAAAGAAAAGAAAAGGCAGCTTTGAATTTCTGTGATTTCTTTACAGATTTACTTTCTTTGCTGTGTTGTTATAAAAAGAAAGTTTTTTCGGGTTTTTTTTGGGGGGGTAAAAGATTTCCCATTGTACAGATGCAAATAACCCCCCATGAGCAAAAAGACTTATCCTGGTCACCAAAGGGTATAATTAGAATCCAAAATAAAACTCTTTCCCAGGTGGCTAGTGATCATTTTCTCTATCGTGCCTGGAAAATATGCAGCTTCTCTAGACAGGAGCCTATGGCAGGGCAGAAAGTGCTCCCCATGAAGCATTGGAGAATTTATCTGGGTTTTTCAAGGTCATAGAAAAAGATGTTGGTAGATGTGAATCTAAAGTTGAGTGGCAGTTGGGGCTTAAAATCTTAAAAATGCATTCTGTCATTTGTCATTTGGGCTCATTACTTTAATGGTTGGAGCCTGATACAAGGGAAGTAAAAATAAAGGTCCTCTCCTTTCACTCTTTTCTACTGTTTACCATCCCCTTCCTTGTCTGTTAGATGGGAGGGGGCTGTGCACTTGGTGCAGTTTAACTAGACATGGAGAAAGGGCTCAAGCCTGCTTCTAATGGACTATGAATTCTTGGTAGCTTCATCTGTAAAAGACTTCATTTCCAGGAAATCTCATTTCAAGAAAGTGACTGTGTTTGTGAAAGTCTCTCCCATGTGACCTCTAGACACTTATCGTTGCTTTGAAAGTAAAAGGCTGGGTTTTAATACTTTTGCACCATTCAGTTGATCTGGTGCAACTAATTTTATACTTGTCCAATGGGCATCCTGTTGCAGTATGAGTTAAATTTATGAACTGTGATTTTTAGTTGTCTTTTTATTAATTTATTTATCCCTTATTTGTTTGGACTTAATTGTAGTAGACTGAGAATTAATGGAGTTTGAATATTCACATTTGAAGTTTACGCGATTCTACTATTCTGAAGGATGTTTGCATTTATTGGAAAAAAAAGATTTCTCCTTCCTTATAGTTAGATTAGCATATTGGTAAAAATGTACAACATTTTATGGTGCATTAACAGAATTTGACATTTTTTTAACTTGTCAAGGATTGTGGTGTTCATTCTTGAATGTAGTATGCGCCATTTAAAGTTTAACTTTAATGTAAATATATATTCTAACACATACTTCTTAGAAAGAGATAATGGATGAACAGTGAAGAATCAAGTTTACTTTAAAAGCTGAATTACATCTTTTGAAATGGATTGAATGAGGATTTGAGCATTTATGTGATTTGTTGGTGGAACTACCTATTCCTCTAAGAAGGTTATGCTCAATTATATATTATAAAAATTGGAACTGACACTAATTCACTGTCTGTATTCTCTTTTGAGTAGATGGATGATATACAGTATAAAGAAAGATTTACTTGGAAATAGACTAATCAAAATAGACTGCCAATGGCAACTATAGTTTGGTGTTTGTGTTATTGGCAGGTAAACTGAAATTATACAAAAAGGAAAATATTTGGAAGGGAGAGAATTTCAATCTGATTATACAGTGCTTAAAAAGACCTAGCTGTGAGATTGTATTGACTATGTCTCATTGACTGTTAGTTAATTAGTACCTTTGTGGTGGTATAATTTATTCATATCAGTGCATTTTGGAGCATTGTTTTAGGCTGAAGGTTGTCAAACATTTTAATATTTTAACTTGAGCTTTGAAAGTGAGTTTGTTAAAGGGGGAGAATACATGCAATACCTGTCACCTGCACCGCGAGGTACACTCCACCGTGGGCTTTAAAGCTGTGTGTGTGTTTGCGTGTGATCATCCAAGTGTGAATGTCCAGACCCTTCATCTATTACCTGATTTTGCATTTTTCATTTATCTGCCCTTTAAAAAGTTGATTATAGTCTATTCTATCTATTTTTTAACAACAGGTAATCATTTCATTTCATTTTACCATCACCACCAGTGAGGACAGAGAAAGAGAAGATCAAAGTCCAAACAGGTTAATTTTGCTCCTTGTTAGTTGGTTTGATGTCTGGGAAGTATATCATTCTTGGTTGAATAGTTTATTAGCCAGAGATTTTACTTTTGGGGTAAGTTTTGGATGTACCACATATAAGTGATGGCTGGAGGGAGTTTAAAAAGCCTTGTGAGGTCCACACATGAAAAATGAAGCACACTAAAGGTAGGGTGGGGTGCAGGCTAGGATAGGGCCTAAAGGTTTATGAGTCCATTGTCGCCTTCCTCCTCAAGTTTGTTGAAAATCGTGGCTGCTTCCAGAGCATACCGTGTGAATCTTGTGCCATCTCTGCTGCGCACAAAGCGAGTAGTACCTCTGTCTTGGAATCCTGTGCACTGCCTGTTTCATTGATAAATTCAATTCAACAGTAAGGACTATTCATCTTTTAGGGAAGGAAGTACTTAGGAAAGTGAATGCCTCTTACTTGCATTAGTATATCCAGTAACTTTGTAAGTGTATCCTGTCCCTTTTTCATATTAAATGTAATTGGCATTTCAAAAAATTCAGTATTTGTGAAAGGTTTTTCTTTAGGTAGATATGTGGTTTCTACTCCATTTTGAATAGATAAAATCAGAAGCCTTTAAGAAGTCATACTTTCCTGATCCTGCTGATCTGTACTGTCCATCCATCTATTTTGTTTGTTCTTGTTTTTCTTTCTTCATTCATCCATTCATTCAACTGAGAAGTGCCAGTTGGTGCCTTCCAGTGTTCTGGGAGTGATGACAGACTGGAGTAAATGTGAGGACTGCTCAACATTTCCCTGATCCCTTTCACAAAAGTTGATAGCAAATAAAGCAAAAATAAAGGATTTCTACTTTATATGTCATTTTAATTATTGCAGTTCTGCGGATGGGACCCAGGGTCTTATCTAAGCAAGGCCTCTGCCATGGAGCTATATTCCTATCCCTTATCTTTAATTTTATAGAGAATATCAAGAGTCATTTTCCATTACTTAAAACAATTTCTGTTTTCACCATTATTTGGGGTTTCCCAGTATAATTTAACAATTCATGAGTGAATTCACAAATTGGAACCCAGGTGTGGCTAATCTGTTACTTGTCACCGAAAACTACTAAATTATTAGTTTTCCTGGTTTGAAGTGTGGTTTACAGTTCCTAAAAATGCTAAATAAATATCTAAATATAAGAAAACTCTACTTGAGCCTTTAAAAATGGTTATTGTTAGTCCTGGCTTTTGAGAGCAGTTGTATAACTTCTGTTCTGGTTCACTGACATTGCGGAGTGGTTAAACACTTGGACTTCACAGTGAATGGCTTCCTCATTTGAATGCTCTGGATTGGGTGTTTGCACTTACTTTGCTTAATGTGCTTCCCTCTCTCTCTGAGCCAAAGTGAGTTGATATTTCCACTAATTCTGTATTTCTGTTTATTACTTGAGAACTTTTAAAATTTAAATGTTTATTTTTATTGGTACAAATTTGTATTACATATGGGTTATATTTGTGTGGGGAGCTGGTGCATGCACAGAACACATCTTAATTCTTTATTTTGGTCTAAAAATTTTTTAGGTAAATGTTTTGAAATTATCAGTATTCTTACTCCACTGTGAAATAGTGAAAATTCTTCCTAGGGTTACTTTAGTTTTCTTACCTTCTGAGACTTCATATGACACTTCAGCATTAAAGAATGAACACCCAAGTTCTTGCCAAGAAATTATAAAATTTTGTTAATACATCATAAAATATAATGTGTTTAAATGGACATGCTAATTTAATAAGGAAGAAGAAATTTGCCTTTCCCCCCAAGAAACACAAAACATCCTTCAGAATAGCAGGCTTACATAATCCTCAAATGTAAACTTGTCAACTCTATTAAGTCTCAGTTTAGCACAATTCCTGGCATATGCTTAGGTCTAAAATAATAGGTGGGTGGGTAGATCAAACGAACAAAAAGGCAACTGACGATCACAATTCATAACTTCTAATCCCTTGAGATGAAACCCTAAGGGTCTTTAAGATCAAACCAAGCTTCACAACAATACCAAGGTTTTTTAAAGCCAGTTTTACTGTGTTGGACATTTACTCTGATGGCATATAATAAGCATTGGTGGCAACACTGCTACCTCCTAGTAGAGAACCTGGTCAGTGACATCTCTACTACCAACCACTTGCGTTGATAAAGAAATGTCAGTTTCACTTAATAATGGGCTTGATGAAGCATTAAAAAATATTTTATGGAGCCTTGATTCTTGAGTTCACGTTTTTTGATACTATATTTTGTGAAATGGGAAATTCGTGTGACGTGCCATACAGCAGTGTTGTGGAGCATTGCTTTCACTTAAAGGCAGCAGACAGACAAATTGTGGTTATTCAGACGGGCATAAGGCTGATACTTTCTTCAAAATGAAATCAGCTTGTCACATCAACAAAAATCACTGAGCATTTGGCTTACACCCAAAGTTAAGAATTGCTGCTGTAGGAAAAGTGGAGAGCTGCATCCAAGGAAGCAGAAGGGACTCTGTGTGTTCTGTGTCCACCTGCAGGGACTCTTGTCTTAGCGACAAGAGTCTGCTATCTGGCATCCTTATTTTGTGAATTTCCAAGAATTCCCTTGTTTTAGTAGCAAGAGAAATGTTCTTTGTGCTTGGGTTAATAATTTCATGAAAATATATCATCTTTTTTTTAATTAGTTCTTGTTTGAAGTACATAGTTATTACATTCCTCATGGGGTTGGTGCATGTAACCCTTTTTCTGCTTGTAAAGAATGGGCAGTGACCAAAGTAATTTTCCTACCCTCAGTCTCAGTGCAGAATGCTTCACCTCACGTTCAAAACGTGTGGGGATTTCTTCTCATCAACAGCCAATCACTTCTTCAGCAGTTACCAACTATTAAAGGCAGAAAAAACAAAAGTGTTTTTTTCCTACTCACTGCAGTGTTTCTCAAAGGTGTGTGTTTTCCTACACATATTGTGCAGTCCTCCTCATGACACCAGATGAGTGTCCTCTAATTCATTTCAATTCTGACTTTAGCTACCAGGAGGTAACATGAGAACTCATAGGTTTAGGGCTCAGCCCCACAAAACTGCCCTCCCCTTCAGATGCCAGTCTTATGTATCAGGTTATGATCTGTGCTTTTGACCCACTTTCCTACAACCTTTTCATTGGGCTTGATTAATTTGGTAGAGCCACTAATAGAACTCAAGTATACAGTTAACAATTACTGGTTTATTATAAAAGCATGACAGAGAATACAGACAAATATCCCGTGAAAGAGATGCACTGGGCAAAGTATGCAAGAAGGAATATACAGTGCCCATACTATTTCCAGGTGCACCCCTCTTCTGGCACCCCCACACGTCCATAACTAGGAAGCTGTCTCAACTCTGTCCTGTTGGACCTCTGTGAAGCTTCATTATGTAGACATGATTGATTGTACCATTGGCTGTTAGTGACCAGCTTAGCCTTCAGCCCCTCTCTCTCCCATGGAGTCAGAGAGTAGGGCTGAAACTTCTACCCCTCTAACCAAATGGTTCCAAGCAATGAGCCCCACCTTGACACTTACTCTGTAGTCTACCATGAGCCCCCTTATTAGAACAAATAAGTCACCTAGGAAATTTCCAGTCACCTAGGAAATTTCTAGGCTCTGTGTTGGGCTCTGGGGTCAGAGACCAAATATTACAACAAAAGATTTTCGTAACAACCTTGTCTGCAAGGGTTTTAGGAGCTGTATGTCAGGAGCTGATCTAATAAGAAATCTATCTTATATCACAACATCACAGCCTGCTACACATGTACATATTGAGGGATATTTTTACATTTCTTAAGTAATGTGATCATCTTGGCATGGTTCTAGTCTTTTAGAACTGTTGCTGTTAACTCTACATGGTTTCTGTTTATGCATGACAGTGATATTAAAGCAGATGTTACATGCCAGGCACTGTACAGAGGGTAGTTTAATAAGTATATCAGAGTCTCCTGGTACAAGAGGTACAATGAAGTCACTAGAAAATGTTTTTGAAAAAACTGAAAACCTTCACGTTAAAATCAGGAACAAGACAAGGATGCCCACTGTCACCACTCCTCTTCAGTGTAGTTCTGGAAACACTGGCCATAGCAATTAGACAAGAAAAAGAAATTAAAGCAATAAAGATAGGAAAGGAGGAAGTTAAACTGTCATTATTTGCTGACGATATGATACTCTACATTGAAGACCCAAAAAATTCCACCAAAAGACTTCTAGACTTAATTGATACTTTTAGTAGACTAGCAGGATACAAGGTCAACACACAAAAATCAATAGCCTTCTTGTACACAAACAACAGACTCACTGAGAGAGAAATTAGGGAAGCAATTCCTTTCACAGTAGCATCCAAAAAATAAAGTATCTAGGAATCAACCTAACAAAAGAAGCAAAAGACCTCTATACTGAAAACTACAGCACTCTAAAAAAAGAGATTGAAGAGGATACAAGAAAATGGAAAGACATCCCCTGCTTCTGGGTAGGAAGAATCAACATAATAAAAATGGCCATACTACAAAAACTGCTATAAAGATTCAATGCAGTGCCAATTGAAATTCCAACATTTTGCTTCACAGAACTAGAAAGAAGAATCCAAAAAATTCATTTGGAACCATAAGAGAGCTAGAATAGCAAAAGCCATCCTAGGCAACAGACACATGGCAGCGGGTATAACAATTCCCAATTTGAAACTATATTACAAAGCCACTGTGATAAAAACAGCATGGTACTGGCAAAGAAACAGACCTGAGGATCAGTGGAACAGATTGGAAGACACAAAAACAACTCCAGATACACTCAGCTACCTCATCTTTGACAAAGGAGCTGACCATCTCCACTGGAGGAAAGATAGCCTCTTCAATAAATGGTGTTGGAAAAACTGGATATCAACCTGCAAAAAGATTAAACCTAGACCCTTATCTCTCACCATGCACTAAATTAAAATCCAAGTGGATTAAAGATCTAAATATAAAAACAGAAACGCTAAACTTGCTGGAAGATAAGTTAACTCTGGAAGACATTGGCATAGGAAAAGACTTTATGAACAAATCCTCAGTAGCACGGGAACTAGCAGAAAGGATCAACAACTGGGATCTCATCTTATTAAAAAGCTTCTGCACTGCAAAAGAAACAATCAACAGAATAAGAGACAACCTATAATGTGGGAAAAACTTTACCAGCTACTCCTCAGACAAAGGACTATTATCTAGAATATATAAAGAACACAAAACAACCAGCCCCCCAAATATAAAGACCCAATTCAAAAATGGGCATCTGAAATGAACAGACATTTCTCAGACAAAGAAATAAAAGCAGCAAGGAAATATATGAAAAAATGTTCCACATCACTGGTCAATCGGGAGATGCAGATGTAAACAACACTGAGATTTCACCTCACCCCACAAAGAATGGCTGCTATCAAGATATCACACAATAACAAATGTTGGCGGGGTTGTGGGGAGAAAAGAACCCTTCTCCGTTGTTGGTGGTAGTGCAGACTGGTGCAACCACTATGGAAATCAATATGGTGATACCTCAAAGAGCTGGGACTAGAGGTTCCATTTGACCCAGCCATCCCTCTGTTGGGTATCGTTCCAAAAGAATTAAAGGAATCATACCACAGTGATATATGTGCACCCATGTTTATAGCAGCACAGTTTGTAATAGCTAAAACTTGGAAACAGCCCACCTGCCCATCTGTTGGAAACTGGATAAAGAAAATGTGGTTTTTCTATAAAATGGAATATTACTCATTCATAAAGAATGAGAAAATAGATTCATTCATAGGTAAATGGGTACATTTTGAGGATATACTCCTGAGTGAGTGAAATAAATAAGTCACACATGTGTAAATACCGAATAGTTTCTCTGGTGTGAAAAACTAAAATAATATTCAAGGTCCTAACAGGTTAATTAGCAATGTGAAACAGGAAGAAAAGGACTAAAGGTGCAAGGAACAGTGAAAAGGGTAGGGGAAGGTGAATAAGGGAAAGGGAAAACAATATGAGAAAATGTAAAAATGGAATTAAAGTGTTTGGATGTGGGGAGGGGAGGAGGGGGTGAAGGGAGGGTGAGGACAAGGGGAAAAAATGAGAAGCAAGATCTGTCATGTAAAGGTACAAGATCCCAGTAATGAATATAACTGTACTGTCTACCTAGAATGTACCAATAAATTCAATTTAAATTTTTAAAAAAGCAGAAAAGGGCTAAAGGTTTAGGGAAAGTGGGAAGGGTAGGGGAAAGGTAATAAGGGAAAGAAAAAAACGGAGAAAATGAAAAAATGGAAATAAAATGTTTGTAAATGGGGAGGGGAGGAGGTTGTGAAGGGAGGGCAGGGACAAGGGGAAAAATGAGAACCAAGACCTGTCATGTAAAGGTACAAGATCCCAATGATAATGATGAATGTAACTGTACTTTGTACCAATAAACTCAATGAGGAAAAAAAAAGAAAATGCTTTTGCAGACTAGTTAGTAACATAGTCAACGATAAGAAAAATGGCAGGATACACATATCTATAAATAGAGTGCAATGGAAACATATTTAGATATACCCAGAAAAGACTGGATGGAAGTATACCCGCAGAAGAACGTGTATCGTATCTCTTGTTGCTGGTATAATGGGTAAGTTTTTTTTATTATGATTTCCTGCACTTTCCAAATTTTCTAAAATGGATTTGGGTTATTTTTATACTTAGTGATTTAAACTTTTATTTCAAAAGGACCAACTCTATTTCATAGGAAAGTTTGTATAATCACTGACTTCAAACTCACCAATATTGTATATTTAGCAATAACTGAGATAAAAAGATGCTGTTGTTGAATTTAAATTTTGGTGTAATGTTCATTTAGAAAATAACAAGGCTGCAAAGAACCTCCTAAGGATGGTCTTCTTCGGAGAGCAGTTTCTCTCAGACCAGCGTGGGGTGAGTCCGCTCTTGCTCACACTGGAAGGCATTATCTTTGGTAATTTTCACATCAATGCAGGAGAGATTAAGCTTGATAAAAAAGGGGTAGTGTGCCTATGATTGCTCAGCTGTAGTTTACTAACTTTTGGCATCGAGGTAGCCTAGAAAATTCTAAACTCTTCATTCAGAAACACTATAGGTAGAGGTGAGAGGCTTTAAAACCAGCCTGTGTTTCCGGGAGCATTCTTTATTCCCGCAAAGATCAAATATTTCCTTACATTGATGTCAGAGAGGCTAAGAAAGTTCATCTTCAGAGAAAAACGATTGTCACCTCGCTGGCACCACCCAGCTCTAAATGCCCTGGACCCAACTGGTTTCTGGTAAGATTGGGTGACAAAGGACTTTGTCTGGCTGTTGTAAATAACCAACCAGCTGTGTGCTTCCAGGTTTCATATGTCTTTACAGCCTCAGTGGTTCATTGGATTCATAACTGGTACACAGTGGGCATTCTGTACCTGTTAACTAACTGGCTTATGTATGGAAGCTTTTCCTACGCTGTGGATTTTTCTTAATCATCTGTAAATGGTTCCAAAGTCCCTCATGAGGAAGGGGCCTGCATCACTGTTATTTGCTGTTGTTGAGATAGATAACAGACTGGATGCCACAGGTGACCATCACATGGGCAGTGTGGTCCTAGAGCAGGACCATCACAGGATGGGCAGACCCCGTCCCGACCAGCTGACAGAGGACACCCAGGGAAGAGTGGGCTGTACAGAAAGGTGGAACAGAGTGGCCTCAGAGCAGGTCCACTCATGTTCCTGAGAGGCTGGGATGGGATGAGAGGACTGATAGGGAAAATGGCAGGAAGTTTACTGTGGCATGTGTTGGCTGTGGTGGATACTGTAGACTGATGTGCACATCTTCCATAGCCAGCCGGTGTGGCCTGCACAATCTCTTTTGAGGCTTTTCAGGGACCTACCAAAAGTATAACAGCTGATGAATGCTTCTCTTGTGCCAGGCATTTTACCTAGATTAATTCTCTCAGTCTGCGTAGCATCTTGAGCGAGCTAATTTACAGATGAGAAAGCAGATGCCAAAAAAGTTGAGCATGCTGCATTCCTGGAAGAGGAGGTGCTGGAATATGATTCCTGGCAAGCCTCTGTGGTCTTCTATTCCCTCTGTTCCTAGAGGTCCCTTGCTCTCTGTATGAACTGCCCCTTCTTGGTGCTAGAAACTTCACTGTGATCTGCCTTTAGGAAGTCTCCTCTGTCCACATGTCACAGTGTCAGAAGAGGTTCTGGAACTCAGGGCTTTTGTTTATTATAAAAACAAAGTATATTTGAAGATAAATCTATAGGCACTTTGCTGTATTTTAAACTTAAATATAATTTCATTAAACTTAAGTATAATTACAAATGCATAGCTGTTCCAGTACCAAAAAATAGTTTGGCTGGACTTTGCCCTAAAGAAACTGGTGACATCCCTAGCCAGGTGCGATAGAAGAATTTCTCTTTGGCCAGATTATCTTCTTCGTCTCTTCCTGTCTATGGTTCATCTATTCTGCGGCTGCAAGGATTGCTTTAGGCCATTCCCACTTGTGGGAACTTGCAGTCTCTTTCTGTTATTGCTCTGGGCTCAGGTTTTAAGTGGAGCAAGAGCTCATCAAGCGTACTCGCAGAGAGTTCCTGCTTTCTCTTTCCTTAATTGCACACTACCAGAGTTAAAGAGGGTCCCTCTGCCTCCAGTGTCATTGTAAAGCAACAGCTACCTGTTACTTATTCAGGCACAAGTTTTGGTTATTGCTTGGCTGCCTCTCAGGTAGTACAAGTGAAAAAACATGACTTGTCTGGCTAGAAATACATATTTATCTATTGAATTTCAATATTGCTGTCTTCTGGGGAGAGGGATAAGACCTAGTTCAGTCCACTGTTTTTATGTCTCAGTCCCCAGAATGAATGGGCCCTTGACTTTTTTAACTTCTTAACTCTTATTTTCACTCCCCCATGCTAGAAATACAAAAGATATTAACCAGCATAAGAGCCTCCCATATGGTGCACACATTTTTTTCCTGCAAGTAAGCCACTTTGTAGCATGGCCTTCTTCACGGACAGTACGGAGAGCTCAGCACATGCATCCAAGAGCTGCAGTGAGTTTTACTGTCTTTTACCAAAGCTATGTTCTCCCATTTGGAAGGAAAAGCAAGGGTGATGCAAGGATATGACCAATTAGAGAAGATGATGTTGGCTTGCCAGATTTCTGAGGGTTGAGTTTTAAAAGCTTTGAGGCAAAATCACCTATTTGCAAATGAGCTTAAATTAATAAAGTCTTAGAAACTGAAGTGGAAATCCTGGATGATGGTGGAAAAGTCTTCAAGGTATAGATTTTTTCCATTTTATCATTCATTGATTGTCACCATCTGCTGAGCTACAGAAATGCATAGTAAACATGCCTGTTCAAGGACTAAGGAGACAGCTCCTCTGTCTGGGAATGTGTTCCTAATGAACATGAAGCATTGATTTTGTCTAAATTTTAGAGTAGGGTAGAGTGAGAACTATTTAGTATCAGGACAGGACTTTTGCTCTTTTGTCAAAGGGTTTATCATTCTGAGACCTGTTTTGGACCAAAAATACACTCAACTGATCTCTTTTGCCCTGAAGTTCTAGAATTCAGTGATGTCATTGTGCCCTGCATTCTTCCTCTTTCTGCAGTTTCAAAATACCCTTCACAGGGAGAAATTAATGCTGAAAAACAAAAGGATTGGAATATCTGCTGGCTTATTGGTCAGACTTCCTTATTTTTAAACTGTCACAGGAAATGGAAATCTTAGATTGTGAATTGGTGCACAACTCTGGTGACACAGTTCAAATGTTACAAAATGAATTTTAGGCTCAGGACTCAGAAGAGCTGATTTGACTGCTTCAGCCTTAGTCCACATGCAGATGGCCTTCTTGTACCATTACTCAGGTGACAGAGAAGTGAAACTGAAAGGCATTGGTTGAGTAGAGCAAAGAAAAAATAAAAAGGAGTTGGCATTTGGGGGAATTTGTCACAGTAGCTCGCGGGCTTCTCCAAAGAAAGGGTGTTGCTTTCAGAGCCAAATTTAGGTTCTCCTCTGTCTGGAAGGATGGAGCGGTCCCTTTCCCCTTGACCCCTTACTTTTATTGTCAGTTCGTATGTTTGTCAAAACTCAGTCACAGCAGTTTGGGGCTTTTGTAGTTGTATTAAATATTGTTCAGCATTACAGGGAAGGACACTCCTAAAACTCCTTTTTCTCTACCTTTTCTTTTTACCTGCTATATTAGTTTGCTTAGGCTGCCGGAACAAAGCACCATATTACATTCATTTTCTCACAGTTCTGGAGGCTGGAAATCCAGGATAAAGATGTGGATGGGTTGGCCCCGTCTGAGGGCCCTCTTCTCAGTGTGTGAGTGGCTGTCCCCTTACTCTGTCTTCACATGCAGTCTGCACATGTCTATGTCCTAATCTTATTATGACACCAATCATTACAGATTAGGGTCTATCTTATTGACTTCATTTAATTCAAGTACCTCTTTAAAGAGTCTTCATATAAGCTCACATTCTCAAATACTGGGGATTAGGACTTAAATATATAAAATATTTGAAAGGAGACACAGTTCAGTTCCTAACACCTACTTCGTGTTGGCCTTGTGAATCTGTAGTTATGGGACTCCTGAAGTAGATCTCTGTGTATTTTAAGAGCTCAGAACAACTCAACATATAATTACTTTCTGTGTCATGATTCGAATGTAAAGTCCACGAAACAGGGATTTTGTCTTTTTTTTCCTAAAAGTATAACCCTGGAATGTAGAACAGAGAGTAAATACTTGCTGTGTATTGTTGGATGAATGCGTGTTGTAGATAAAAGAAAAGGAATGCCATAAAGGAATAATAGTTTTGAAATGTTTTAAGTGGCCAGAGAGATAGTGATCATTTTGTTGGCTTTAGACTATAGGCAAAAACTTCAAGTGGAGAGTCTCACACTTCAACCAGTAGGGCAGACTTCTCGTATCTGTCCCTCTCTTTACAGACAACATCATTACAATTTGGAACAGAATAGATTCATGACAAGTCGTTGTTATTTTGTGTGCTGTACCACCGTGTTTGGAAGTGGTGGTTGGATTATGTTATGCTTTAGATCTAAAATGTCTCCACAGGTCTCATGTTCAGAGGATGGATGGGTTTACTGAAGGTGACTGGGTCATGATGGCTCCAACATCATCAGCGGGTTAATCATTGATGAAATCATAATTTAATGGCATTACTGGGAAGTGATGGGAACTTAGAGCCTAGTTGAAGGGAGTGGTAATGGGGGTGTAACCACAGGGTCTATGTCTTGTCCCTGCCCCTCTCTTAGGCTACCTCTGCTTCCTTATTGCCATGAAGTGAGCAGCTTTGCTCCACTGTGCTCTTCCACCACGATGTTCTGCTGCTTCTCAAGGCTGAATGGAGCTGGCTGACCAGAAACTGAAACCTCTGAAACCATAGCTGCAATAAACCTTTCCTCCTTTTATTTGTTTTTTCATAGGTATTTGCTTACGGTGAGACTAACAGATAATTAGAGCAATGTTAAATTCATTTATTTAATAGACACAGTGTGTGCTCATCTCCTTTGAATGGAGGTGCTGTTAGAACTCTGGACTTCTCAGCAGAAGCAGTGGGGTTTTATAATGGACTTTTATTTTACTTATGATACTGAGATAATGTTATCTAATCAGAGAGCGGGGAGGATTTTTCCACTGTACAAAATCAAGCAGACATTTCTTTTTTTTTTGCTCGGATTCCTGACTGATGCAACTTTTCATGTACCCTAGTAAATATCTGTGCTTAAAATCTATGTGAATAAGTTTGAATATATCAGTGTTTGAATATCTTTGATTATTGAGAGTTTCCAGATTTGAAATTTTGATAATTCAGAATGGTTGTACTCCATCTTTATAAACCAGGGATTTCCTATTTGGCCAAGATTTAGAATACGTCCAGAGATCTTTGGTCGCATCATTTATATATGATAATTGTTAACCTAACTCAGAAGAAAGTCTCCTAAGGGAAGTCACCTGCTGGTCCTAGTCACTGTGTGTACCTGGAGTAGGCTGTTATTGAGGCTTTTAATGCATACTTGGTTTCTTCCCAGCTAATCTGCAAAAAACAATTATGCTTTAGTGGAGTGGCTTGTTCCCAGTTGAGAAACACAATCATATTATGCAGTAAAAAATACTTAAAGCACACTTATGGTTCTAGAGTCTTACACGGATAGCTCTAATTACACAGGGAATGCTCCTCTGGAGTTGAATGTGTTTAAGAATTCAATCTTTTAAGTGCAGGTGATGTCAGTTTTTGAAACAGCACCATGCTGCTCCATTCCACTGTGAATCCTTCCTTAGCTGCAGTGTACTTTAGCTAATAGAATCAAGTGCTTGTGTTCAGGTTTTTTAAGAGCATAAAAACCCTGTTTATTAAAACAATTCTCTTTGGCACTTTGTAGCATTATGATAATGCTGCCTTAGCAGAAGTGAAGAGCTGCACACTCCTCCTGGGAGATGTGGGAGGAGGTCACTCTTCCTGGCTCTGAAGAAGCTCTTCTCTTTTGTCAGTCAAGGGCTGCTTCTTACTGTGTGCCATATACCCAGATGCCTTTTGGAAGGGCTGGGGACTTAGCTTAGTGGTTCCAGCACCTGCCTCACAAGCACAAGGACCCAAGTTTGATCCCTAATACCAAAAACAAACAAACCAAAAACCAAATGTCTTTCTGGAGATAAGAAACAGCAGATATTTTGGACACCAGCCATGACTTTTCTCCATCCCTTAAAAAATTCACATATTAAAAAAGTACTTAAAATAAGTTAGCAACAGGGAAAGTTTTTCTGATCTAGAAAATCAATTTACAAAAGATCCATAAGTAATTTAAATTTATCTTATTGCTCCTATAGACAACATACTATAGAAAATAGAGGTAAGTTTCTATATTGTTTCTGTATTGAAGAGTCTAGTAAAATGGTTTTTCTGAATGTTCAAGAAATGATTTATTGGTCCCACTGTCCACAGAAACAGCATAACTGGCACAATTTTTAGTTAACATGGCCTAAGTTTTCAGAATCACTGAAAGAGTCTTCTTCTCATTCTGTGGGTACTCTACACATGGCACATTAAAGCCTGACCACCTCTGCTGTCTTACTAATGTTTGTCTTCTGCAGGATTATTTTCTTTACCTTATTCTGAGCAAGTCTTTTGTTTTCTCCAACCTGCCAGGCCTTCTTGAGGTGCAATGATAGGAAAGTTTGTGTCTGCTGCTTATCATGTCCAGAAAAAATTTCAACTTCATATCAACCTGTTGTTGGAGGCCTTTTATTTTTATTGTCAACATTGTCAGTGATTGTACTCTGGTAGTGCAGTAAAAAAAAATAACAGCTGAAGGTATACATATAATATCTTCTAGGAAGAGAGAAATAATAGTGTCTCTGTAGCCTGTTTACCTGTTAGAAATGAAACAGTATTGTGTAGGAAGCAATTATAAGGAGATTATAATGGGAGGTTTTATATCATTTTTAAAACCTAGTGATTCAAATCAGCATATTATTTGTTTTCATGTAGCTTATCTTTTTGAATACTCTTAGGTATCTTAGGATAATCCTAATGCAAACAACAGTAGTTTGTGGAACCAGGAATAGTTTTTGGTTTTGTTTTTCATCCCTTGCCATGGTAGGGATTAAATACAGGGCCCTACATGTAGTAGGCAAACACTCTACCATTGATCTACAACCCCAGTCACAGGAACGGTCTTCAGAGTATTCGTTAAAGTAGTGCAGTTTAGGAAGAGGAAGGAAACTATTGAATGTCAGGCATTGTTTCACTGCACATATTTCATCCTGGTAGTGATCCTGTGAAGTGTCATTCTGACTCTGGATGAAGGTGAATCCCAATGTGGCCAACTCACTGAGCAACAGCAAATGGCTGAGCCACATGGAAATCAAATTTGTGTGTGATGGCCAGCAATAGAAAATGAGAAAGATGTAGTTATGTAGAGGGAAAGTAGAAGGACATTTTAGGGTAGGAAAGCAGCAGAGGTGAAAGTATGAAATGAGGAGAGGCCCGAACAAAGATGTTCAGGGATATTGAACAGATGGAGGAGAGGGTTGGTGTTAGTTGGGAAGGAAAAGCTGGCAGAAAGGCCCTTCTTAGGAGAGACATTAGTGAGTGACAACTTGCAAATAGTGTTTCACCATCATATTGGTATAGGAATGATATAGGACCTCAAAATGATATAGGGAAAATATTGTAACTCTCAACCTGCTGCTAGATGTCAGATATGCCAAGTTCCTGTTCCCCAAAATCAAAGAATGAATTCTAAGGAACATCAGAGGTTAAGAGGTAGGAAATACTTATTGAGAGATATAACTTCTGAGAGGCAGGAAGGGTCCCAAATTGGCTGCCAAGGACCCCACTTCACAGAGGAAATTTTATAGGGCACAGCCACATGGGTACAACATGGGTGAAAGCTATGATCAACTAATAAGGTTACAAGTATAGTTGCTTAAGTAATATTGCTCCAATGGGCAAGCAAGCCATGTAGCAAGTGTATATGGAAAGAACAAAGAACTTTTCAGGAAGGTGATGGGTCTGAGGGTCTTGGTTGCCTACCAAGTTGTCTCATCTAGACTTCATTAGAGAAGGTGTTACCATTTATCTCATCCCTTGGGGAAGTATGTACGCCTGATCATTTCATGTTTTATCTTGAGGGCTGGTCTCTAACTCATGTGTCTCTGGTCACAGTTGTAATATATTTTCACTTTTACACTGACTCTCTTGAGGGCCCAGCCCTATCTGACTGCCTATGATATTTCTACCTAACTTAGCTATCTATAATAAGGTGAGTGAGGGAATGTTGATCAAAGTGGAGTACTTAAGAGCAAGACTTGGGGGTGGCATCACTAGGCCAGGTATATAATGAGTGTCTAGAATGAAAAGAGGCCAAGGAAGCTGGAAGGAGTATGTGAAGAGGTAGAGATTCGGGCTGGTACAAAGGAGAGGCTGTTGGTTTCTATAAAAGACAGTTTAGTTAGTTTATAAGTAGACACTTAGTAAGGGATGGGCCTAAGATATGGTAGAGTTGGTTTGGGCTCAAGATAGAGTCAGCTGGATACAAAGAAAATAGCACACACACCAAGTTAAGGAGATAATTCAAGCCATGCAGCTAGTTAAACTTAGAAATGTAAAAGCAAACCGAAAAAAAGCATGAAAAGTTAGGATAAGGATGGATGAATAAGAACCCTTCCTCCCAGAAAAGAAACTATGTGGGTAGAACATGTTAAGTTAGTTAACAACCCCTCCCTACCTCCAGGAAGGATTTCAAGGAACATTAGCAAATACAAAATAACTGGTTTCCTTTGAACTTATTTCTTTTGAACTCAGTCAGCTGAGTAACTGACTTCTAAAATACTCTGCAAAGCCTGCATTCTGCTTATTCCTATAAGACCACCACAGGGAAAACTTTCCAGAGACCCACTCTAGACCCCTGCTGGACACTACCCAGAAGGAGCTATTTTTCTTCTTCTTTCAGTAAGCACTCTCCTGACTTCCTCATTTTGTCCTCAGTTTCATTCTTTGATGTCATAAGACAATACGCTTAGGGTTACACAATCTACAGAGTTCACTGTTTCTGTTTCAGGAGGAAAACTACTGTGGTAGCTGTATACTGAAAAGGTTTCCTCTCCTTTGCTGGCAAAGCCCCAGTTCTGTTCAGGGGTCCAACACTTGTCCATGTGATCTGAGAAATCCTAATTGCGAGTACTGTTCAAGGGGATGTGATTCCTGTCAGTGAAACTAGTAGCTTCTGGTAAATATTAATTTTTTACCATAAAAAGAGATTCAAATTAGAAATAATGTTTGCTTCTTCTGTTGCTTTATGTGTATTTGTTGGGATTGTAGAAGTCAACTTATGATCATGAGGAAAGCTAGATTTGTCAGACAGCAAAGTAGAAGGCATAGAAAAAGAGGGTCTTAGTACATGGTTGAGTGGTTTCAATAACCAACCTAGGATTTTCCTGCTTGGACTCTTGTTGGATAAAAAAAAAATCTTAATTGTTTATACCAGGGGTTGGCAATCTATGACTGACCAAAGCCATCTGTTTCTTTGTAAATAAAGTTTTATTGGAACACGGCAGTGCTCATATATTTACATATTGTTTGTGGCTGCTTTCACATTGCGTGATAGTTTTGATTAATTGACTCACAAAAATCCAACATATTTCCTATGTCGCATACAGAGGAATCATTTTCTGATCTCTGGTTTAAACCTCTTTTGTAAGGTTTTCTATTATTTACAGCCAAAGCTGCTTATGAAAAGATGTTGGCCTTTGTTTTTTACATAGTAATTGGAGATTATTGTGTAGGCAAGGGCTTAATAATTCAAATGTGCAATCAAGTATGAAGATCACATTTGGAATTCAGTCACACATTTCAGAAACTAGGAATGAGTTCCTGTGAACAAGTAGGCTGTAATGTCAAGTACAGATTGTGCCTGTTTCACAGATGACAGTGAAGAGCAAACAACAGGTGCTTAAACAAGAAGTAATGAATGGGGACAAAAAGGCCAGTGGGTAGAGATCAATTTATAGCCATAAATTAGAAGAAAAGACCCAGACATTTCCATACAAGATGCATCTTGATGGCTCTAGATATGAAAGTTAATGTTTAATCTGACTTGCTTCGGGCAAGGACAAAGTTAAGTAAAGTTGCATGCCATTGTAATTTTTAATGGCCCTTGTGGGTCCTCCTCCTCATCCCAGATGCTCCCATACTGAGTGGAGTTAAAGTTTAAGTGAGATCCTCAGTGTATGACCATGTGACCTGTGACTCCTCATTTTTATGACCTTTCTTGTCATAAATAACCACTCCCAATAGAATGGCTAACTCATGCTCTTGGCTTCACCACATTCCAGTGTGCAGTGGGTGCTACACCACGCCAACAGGCATTGTTTCACTGTGTGGACAGGAATACAGATACCTGGTAGATGGACTTGATGACAGGGCTGTAGGATTAGAGAAGAGAAATCTGTATGCCTCTTCAGCAAAAGCACTGAGCTGACCTCAAATACTAATGAACAGGTCAGGTGAGATGTCAAACGAAGACAGTATGCACCATAGATGATTTATTTTATCACTTTGTGTAGGAAAAAAATAGTTTAAATCACATCAGAATTCAGGGGAAACCACATAAGACCTTTAAAAACATTGAAAAGTATTCCAGAAAAGTTACTGAACATTTCAAAGAAGACTACAACTAGCAACAGATCTATAATATTGGTGAAACAGGGAGTAAAGGACCATTGAAGAAATCCTTGTGAATTAGACTTTTGCTTACATTTTAGATCACATGAAGACTTTTGAGAACCATTCATATGCACATGGAATTAGTAGCTCATAATTTGAGATAAATTATTGAGACATTTCTTTATGTGATCATTTCTTTGGCTCTTGTGCGAGTTTCAAATCCCTTAAAAGTGGGGACAAGGTCTGATTTTGACTATCTAACATCTGGCATGGTTTTGGTATATGCTACATACTCCATAAATACATGTTGTATAAGTGTGTTTTACTCCAGATTTTATAGGACTTGTGTTCTTAATTTGTCTAGCTCCTTGTAGTAGAAACATCCTCCAAAGTGAGCAACTTAGCTTTGATATTATGATATTTAATAAATGTATGTAAATGAACATAGAGAGTTTTACTTTCTTTTCATAACAAAAGTTTTGGTGCATTTAATGTAATAGATTTTTACAACCCCAAATTATGGTATTTTTTTTCCAAGTACCGGGGTTTGAACTCAGGTCCTTGCACTTGCTAAGCAGGCACCAGAAACACTGAGCTAAATCGCCAACCCCCCAAATTATGATATTGCAGTTCTAGGAAAAAAGAAAAATATGAATAGATCTGAACTGTCAAAGAACAGAAAAAAAAAAGTATCAAAATGAATTCATTTCCATGACTATTGTCCAGCACAGCTGCACTGGACTCATTTACATTGCTATTAAATGGTCCTAATAATATGAATATTGCACCACATAAAGCATTCAAAAGGTCCACATTTGAACTAGCTAAAAGTATCAAAAACAATAAACCCAGTAACCCAAGGAGTGGTGGCGACTTCAAATACATTGTTATTTTTCCCTCCCATCAGAAAGACAGCAAATTAGTGAACAAATTATGGGAAGAAATTAAGCATTCTGAAAGCCAGTCATTAGCAGTACACAAACAGGAATAAATTTTCCATTGTGAACAAGAAGGGCTGGCTGTGATTTTATTATAAACCTGAGGTCCAAACCATGCCTCCAGAAAGTAGTTTCTCCCTAAGAAGCAAATTAATGTTCCATTTCTCCTTAGGTCCTTCCTATGATTTCCTTGGAAAGCCCTCTGCCAGTCCATAGGTAGGACTTTTCTTCTCTGCACAAAAGGTGAAGAATTAGTGAAAAAAACTAAAGCGAACACAGCAGTCATCCAGCTACAGTGCTGTGCGCCCTGCTCCAAAACAGGTACATGTAACTCTCTGCTCAACGCCTCGGCCATTTCCTGGGCCCCCAAGTCTCTGGAAGCACAGTCTCATTTCTCACCTACACGGACAAAGGCCACGGCTTCATGTCCGAGAGAGAGGTGATTATCCAAGAAGAAACATCACGCTGCACTGGAGGCCAACCTGGAAGCCCTCACAGGGCTCGGTGTACAAAGCTGGGCCATCCTTCTCCCCGCCAAGGACCTGCAGACCACCCTCCCCAAGACTCATGCCACAGCCTCCAGGAAGAAGGTTTTCATTCCTTGAAAAACAAGGTAACAACATGGCAGATGCTTTAGCCAGCTTACCTGTGATCCCAGCGGAGCTCCTGACCACTCCAGAGACGCTTTCTCTTCCCAAACCACAACCTAGGGACCTGAGTCTCTCTGTAGCCAACTGAGGGACTGACTGAGCTACAACAGTTCATGGAGCTGGACCAGCACTACACTTGGCCCCCGGAGCTGGTGTCGCCCTCAAGGGACCTGGCCTGAGGGAAAGCAGGAGATTCTTCTCTCCATCTGAAGCATGAAGAGAAACCTTGATGGCCAGAGTGGAGGAGGATGAGGTGATGGCAGTGGCCAACTTCAGCCAGATAGGGATTTACATGGAGATCAGGCTGAGAGATGGCGGAATACACTCAAGCTATGGTAACATCTTTAGATGAAGATAATGAAAGTGTAACTGTTGAATCAATAGAAAAAGGAGATACAAAAGGCAGAGATTGACCTGGAGAGCGTTTTTTCACTTAACCCTGACCTTGTACCTGATGAAGAAATTGAACCCGGTCCAGAAATACCTCCACCTCCGACATCCTCAGCCAAAGTAAACAAAATTGTAAAGAATCCACGGACTGTGGCATCTATTCAGAATGACCCTCCTCTTCCGAGAGATAACTGAGTGGTTGGTTCTGGCAGGCACATGGCCTAGTCAGCTTCCTGAGTAGTCTTCCTCTGCACAATAGAATGCACGCAGAAAATCTAATGGTGTGAAAGAAGTGGAAAAATTACAAGAAAAAAGGAGACTGTCACAGCAAGAATGTAGAGAAAAAAGTGCCCAGGATGTTGATGCTACAAACCCAAATTATGAAATTATGTGTATGATCAGAGACTTTAGAGGAAGTTTGGATTATAGACCACTGACAACATCAGATCCTATTGATGGACATAGGATATGTGTTTGTGCAAGAAAACAACCGCTCAATAAGAAAGAAACTCAAATGAAAGCTCTCGATGTGGTCCCAAACCCTAGTAAAGATGCTGTGCTGGTACACGAACCCAGAGAAAAGGCAGATTTAACAAGGTACCTAGAAAACCAAACTTTCTGGTTTGATCATGCCTTTGATGACACAGCTCCTAATAAAATGGTTTACTGCTAGGCCATTAGGAGAAACTATTTCAAAGGGGAATGACTACATGCTTTGCCTATGGCCAGATTGGAAGTGGAAAAACTCTCCCTGCCGGTAGCTGGCCAGCCCTCCTCCACTCTGGCCATCAAGGTTTCTCTTCATGCTTCAGATGGAGAGAAGAATCTCCTGCTTTCCCTCAGGCCAGGTCCCTTGAGGGCGACACCAGCTCCGGGGGCCAAGTGTAGTGCTGGTCCAGCTCCATGAACTGTTGTAGCTCAGTCAGTCCCTCAGTTGGCTACAGAGAGACTCAGGTCCCTAGGTTGTGGTTTGGGAAGAGAAAGCGTCTCTGGAGTGGTCAGGAGCTCCGCTGGGATCACAGGTAAGCTGGCTAAAGCATCTGCCATGTTGTTACCTTGTTTTTCAAGGAATGAAAACCTTCTTCCTGGAGGCTGTGGCATGAGTCTTGGGGAGGGTGGTCTGCAGGTCCTTGGCGGGGAGAAGGATGGCCCAGCTTTGTACACCGAGCCCTGTGAGGGCTTCCAGGTTGGCCTCCAGTGCAGCGTGATGTTTCTTCTTGGATAATCACCTCTCTCTCGGACATGAAGCCGTGGCCTTTGTCCGTGTAGGTGAGAAATGAGACTGTGCTTCCAGAGACTTGGGGGCCCAGGAAATGGCCGAGGCGTTGAGCAGAGAGTTACATGTACCTGTTTTGGAGCAGGGCGCACAGCACTGTAGCTGGATGACTGCTGTGTTCGCTTTAGTTTTTTTCACTAATTCTTCACCTTTTGTGCAGAGAAGAAAAGTCCTACCTATGGACTGGCAGAGGGCTTTCCAAGGAAATCATAGGAAGGACCTAAGGAGAAATGGAACATTAATTTGCTTCTTAGGGAGAAACTACTTTCTGGAGGCATGGTTTGGACCTCAGGTTTATAATAAAATCACAGCCAGCCCTTCTTGTTCACAATGGAAAATTTATTCCTGTTTGTGTACTGCTAATGACTGGCTTTCAGAATGCTTAATTTCTTCCCATAATTTGTTCACTAATTTGCTGTCTTTCTGATGGGAGGGAAAAATAACAATGTATTTGAAGTCGCCACCACTCCTTGGGTTACTGGGTTTATTGTTTTTGATACTTTTAGCTAGTTCAAATGTGGACCTTTTGAATGCTTTATGTGGTGCAATATTCATATTATTAGGACCATTTAATAGCAATGTAAATGAGTCCAGTGCAGCTGTGCTGGACAATAGTCATGGAAATTAATTCATTTTGATACTTTTTTTTTTCTGTTCTTTGATAGTTCAGATCTTTTCATTTTTTTTCTTGATGGAACAGAGAGTTTTTTTGTTTTTTTTTTTTTCAGAAAGGTGCCCTCATATTTGCATTTTTTACAGGGAAACAGTGTGTTTCATTGTTTTCTCTTTTTCCTAACCCAACTGGCCAGCATAAAATCAATCCCATCATAGACATTAGAATTAAAGGTAGACATTTAGTCCCAGCTATCAAGAAGCCTTCAGAGAAAGCTGTGCCCTGTGCAGCTGTGGCTTTCCTGACACCACTAAGCACAGGCCCCATTACAGCCTCATCCGTGGCACACACCTCTGTCACTCTTATCACATTACACTTAAGTTCCTTCTGAAACTGAGAATTCAGCACTAAATGGAGTCGATTGCTGAGCTGGAAAAGTTTGTACCTCAGCTTTTAGAGTACTCAAATGTCTCCCGCTTGCCAACTTCATCTCTCTGCCCTACATTGATTGCAACTTTTAATCTTCAATGAGTGTTAAAATCCAAATAATTAAGTGTATTAGAATTACAGCTAAAACATGACCCAGTTGTCACTGGGTGAGCTCCATGACCTCTCTTCAAAAAACCAGTAATCACCCCCCATACACATACACACACATTCTCTTTCATTTTTCATCTGCCTCAGCATTTCCAAAGCACTTTCAGGACCATTCTCTCCTTGCATCTGTAGGCCCAAAAGTATCCTGAAAGATAGGTAAGAATGCTTTCATGATTCAAGTTCAAGAAAGAGCCCATTACTCAACGTTTGAAACAACACAGTGAAGTTATTACTCAGTAAGTAAGGTAGAACTCAGCTTGGTAGACAGTTTCTGCAAAGTTGGGAATTGAACCTATGGAGGATTGTGGGAAGCATGAGTTCAGGGGTGGTCTGGATTTGGAAGGTGGAGTGACGGTGTTAGCAAGGTCCTTGGGTGAACAGGTTGTTGACTGGAGTGCTGACAGAAACATAGGGCCACAGAAGCTCGTGTACTGGTTCTGAGCTGGCAGTGATTAAACTGGTGATTTCTTGTTACCATGACTCCATGTCAGTTTGGGGTTTTCTTTTTCTAAGCATGCTTCCTTCATTTTGGTGTTTTCTCGGGCAGAGATTCAAGAGAGTTCCTCAGGGATTCTTCATCTTGGTAATATTTCATTTGCAGGGGTCTGATTTTTCTTTGCATTAAATGTTTGAGGAAATGAACCCTTAGGGAGATCATGTGGCTTTTCTCAGTTCCTGCATTTGGTCAGCCTGAGAACATAGCCCTTGTTGAGACTTCTCTAGATTTTAAGCATCTGGGTGCCAGAGACTGGGCCGGACTCAGTGCATCTCTTCAGTGCTTCATACATAGAGGGTATGAAGCTGATGTTTGTAGGTTGAATGAAGCCAGGATGTTGGTGACACTTTGGAGGCAAGCTTTGTTTCTTTGAAAGGGCACAGGAACTTTCAGCCTTGAAGAAGTGTCAAGCCCCCACCTTTAAAGTCAGCCTCTTTCCTTAGAGGGGAGGGCAGCTTGACAAGCTAGGCAGCTGGGAAATAGGAGATCCCAAAAGCCAAGTGTCCAAAACAAGGCTTCCAAGCATACTAGCTTGTGAAGGAAGTATCCCAGAAGACAGGGGCCTGGCAGACCAGAATGAAGATGTATCACCACTGACTTGCTTTGTTTTGTTGTTGTTTTGTCTTGCTTTTTTGGTTTTGTTAAATTAAGTATATTGGTGCATTTTAGATATCCATAATGATCACTTACATCATATGGAATTTGTACCTGTACATGATGTATCTTGATATATCTTTCTAGGTAAATTATACACCTTGAGACCATACTCTTAAGTGAAATAAATCAGACACACATGTAAATATCACATTGTTTCTCTGGTTTGAGAAACCAAAAGTGTAAATAAGGACCAAAATGGATAATAGATATTGGGAAATGGGAAGAAAACGTTCAAATGAGAAGGGGAAACAAAGTTTTGTAAATAAGGAAGGGAAGAGGGGTTAAAGGGAGGGGAGGGGAATAGGACTTCTTTTTTTTTTTTTTTTT
>NW_022900935.1:51948328-51980796 GCF_012274545.1 Fukomys damarensis | reverse complement strand
GTTTTTTTTTTTTTTTTTTTTTTTTTTTTTTTTTTGGTACTGGTAAATCAAACTCAGGACCTTGCTCTTTTGAGGCAGGCAGGCAGCACTACTGAGCTAAATATCCAGCTCTGGTGGAGGGGAATAGGAAAAAAAAACAAAAACAACAACAACAAAAAAAAAACAAGATATATCATGCACTTTTTTCTTTTTTAAAGCAAGAACTCTAGAGATTATTATTGCAATACCTGGTCTGCTCTAGACAAGCTATTTATGCATCAGTTTGTGTATTCCCAGTAGATGTACCATGGGGGAAAACCCCATTGCTTCTCATGGCCCTGGGGTCATCTTATAATGCAGTTACCTCCCTTAAAGTTTCCTATAAACAGAGATGGAGCAGCCTCCCCCTCCCTGCTGAATGATGGTTCTAGTGCCTCTCGTTTCTCTTGTATCTCCTTTCTCTGCAGTGCCAAAAGCAAGGCGCTTGTTGGTATATTTTGGAAGGAAGAGGGATGGATCTAGCTAGCTTATAGGCTCACCTGGGGGGTGTTTGCGAAACATTTTCTGACTTGAAACCTCCCTAAGTGAGGTCTGGTCGCTTGGTTCTCCGAGTGTCCCTCTGCAGGCCTCTGTAGGTCCCCCGGTTTAAAAGGCAGTGTTCTGGTCCAGCCTGGATGCAGTAGAGCCAGAGAGACCCTGACTTGCGGCCTCCCTCTGCCCAAGTTCTCCCTGTCCTACCAAAGTCTTCTGGAGGCTCATACAGCTACCCTGGGCTCATTAGGAGCTAGCAGGAGCTGGGGGCAAATGGTCATATTTCTTCTTGAGCTCTGAGGTTGGGATCGGTGTGGCTGAGAGAGCAGATAGGCCAACCCTTCACCTGTACCCTGACTCCACTTTGCCTGTTTAGCAGTGGCTTCGCTGTCCTGATGGACGGCCTTCACTGTCTCACAGTGGGCTGTCAGTTCCTCCCATTACCTGGTAGAATGGGAGTGTAAATAAATGGCAGCCCCTCCTTGCCAGGCTGTAATGTGGCCTATGAAATGCATTTTATGTTGGCCTCACAGTGGGAAGAGAAATCTGAATAAAGGAAAATCGGTGGCTTCCAATGATGATTAGCTAGAGGTAGACAATGCACTGATTGATCGTATGGGAAGAGGGAAGAAGCGGGAAGACTCCACTCGTTCCAGCTGCTGCTGCTGGAGTCGTTTTAACAAAACTTTCCATTTCTGTAGTCAGCTTTAACATTTTTGTGGTCTTTTCCTTTGCTTGGGTGATCTGAGTTCATAGAGACAAATTCATAGTTGTTGCTTTGCTGCTTTGTTCATGGGGAGGACCCTTGAATGTAGTTTTGGAGTCAAAATACCCATGTTCTAATTTAGCTCTGTGGCTTACTAGTTGTGTGGCCCTGGACAGTTGCGTAACTTCTCTGTGCCTTTGTTAAAATTATAGCACTTAGTAGAACTAATAACAATAACAACTCCTCTGTTATAGTACTACAACCTCCCTCGTGGGGTTATTGGAAATATTAACACAATAAAAGTAAAGTCAAGTGCTTAGAGCCTTCCTACAGCATTAAATGTTAGGAAATAACCAAAGAAATCCCAACTTGAGTGTCTGTGTTATTCTTATCTTTTAAACTTGATTGTGGTTTGAGCTATAATTTCCCTAATGCTGATTTTCATACTTATAGTTTTGCTGTTTGGAGTCTTGTAGATAAATTTTGATCCTGTGTGAATGGCAAAAGAGGGGCCAGTGCTCCATCCAGTTTGCAGTTTAAGGCCTTTGTGCTGACCTCCTGCCTGGGGTCAATTGCTTTAGTGTTCCTACTTCCCCAGTCCTGTCCCTCTTATTCAGATCCACTTGAGGCACTAGCACCACACCTTGTAGTCAGACTTCTAGCACAGATTAAAACTTCTACTTGCTTACTCTGAATTCCTAAAGTGCAGTTTATGTTGTCAAATAGGAAGCTCACAATATTGTGACTATAAGGTTCCTGCGACTGGCATCTTGTCACTTGATGCGATAGTGCATGTGTGCTGTTTTCTTAACAATTGCTTGCTGCACTTACGGACAGAGAACCACAGAGGCCACTCAGGAGAAACAACTCCGTCCTGGTAGGTATTTAGATTGTTTAGCTAGCACTGGACTGTGAGGAGGGGGAGGAGGAGAAGGAGAGGTGGTAGAGTACAAAAGAAGAGGCACCTGCAATCTCAGTGATGAGAGAAGTCTTACAATATTGGGGGTTATCATAATGGACTAGAACAAAAAGAAATGTGAAATGACATATTTAGAATGAATCAGATTAAGCACTAAAACCTAGGGGTGGTCTCATGAACAAGTATGGAAGACTTTTTAGGGGTTGGTGATTTTAAGCTGGGTTTTAAGGAGAAAAAATGAGCAGAGCTTTCTTGATAGAATGCCCTGAGTCATGTTAATATAGGGACAGTGTCCACAGTGAAGAAGTCTTGTTTGGCATAACCACTGTGAAGGGACCCATGTCTTTGGAGCCTAGTAGGGATGAGGTTAGGATAGGAGAGGCTGAGTTATGCGGTAGGTAGTGAAAATTTGTCATCGCCTTGATAGAACACTTGAATTGCAGCTTCTCGGGTTGCTCTGTTATATGAATGAAGCTGTGTGATGTGAACTTTCCATCTGATGGGAACAAACAGGAAGCTACTATAGCAGGATAGGTACCGACTGATACTGGCTGGACTGGGATGTTAGCACTGGGAAGCATGGGGAGGTCACATAATCAGATGTTAAGGAGAAAAGTCAAACAGGAATTGTTCAGTAATTGAATGATAAAGACAAGTGGGTGGGATAGAAGAATTCTAAGCCTCTTGTGCTTGGAAGCAAGTAGGATGAGAGGCACTGATGTTGAATGAAGACTAGTTGAAAGCTGGGGATGGATGACTGACAAGGGAGATTTACTAGAGCTTTTCAAAGAGGGGAGATGGAATGTTTATTTCCCTGGCAAGGAATTTGGACTCTGGACTCCAATCTCCTGAGTTCAAACTGTACTTATACCACTTAGCTCTTCAGCCTTGGTCATATAAACCTCTCCAAGTCTTAGTTTCATGATTTATACTATGAGGGTGACAAAAGCACCTATTTCATGAACTGGTCACAAGAACTAAATAAGGCAACGCCTGTAAAAGCTTAGGAACATTGCCTGGCATGTAGTGAATGCTTAATAAATGCTACTGCTATTATTAGTAGTAGTCATCATGTTGGAAATAGGACAAATGGGAAGGGAATCAAATAAGAGGGGATGAGAAGGCTGGGTTTGGGAATTAGTCACAGAGATGTACATGATGAAAGTCTAAGAATAAAGGATCCTTCCTATGGAGTGAACATGGAGGTTGATAAATGGAGGGCCAGCACAAATGGGTATCAGCACAGTGCCTTTGGGAATACCTCTGTGGATTGGAGGGAGGATAATGAAGGATCCAAGAAAGCTGCAGACAATGAGTAACTGGAGAATTAGAAGGCAAATCAAGGGATGGCGTTGTCATGGAAACCAAGGAAGAAGAATTTTAAAAAGATGTCATCTAAGTCAGATACATTGAGAGTTAAGTGAAAATGGAGAGTAAAAAAAAAAAAATTTACCATTGGTGAAGCCTGGATATTATTTAAAATGCTGGATCAATTCAGTTATAGGATAATTTAGAAGCCAGAGTTTAAGGGATTTGGTAACCATACCATCATGGGAGATGATAGGGGAAAAAAATGATATAATGCTTGGAAGAGGCAGCGGAACCAATGAAACCACTCACTTTCCTGTGAGAGTTGAGAAGACTAAAGATGTGTGAGAAGCAACCAATAAAGGGCAGGAAATTAGAAATACTAACATGGAATAAAGGTGAGAATTGGCATTATAATGAACACGAGGAAGAAGCTCTTCCTGGGCAGGTGAAAAGGACCTTTTTGGCCAAGAATGAGGGGGGTGGGAGTGTGTGAAGAGCAATCAAGGAAGGATCCAGGGGCAAGGTATGTGCTGGGAAACAGATTTTCTCTCTGACAAATAATACCTGAATTTCATGAATGTTAATGTTTCTTGAACCTCAAGAAACTTCCAGTTTTTTCTTTGTGAAAATGGTGCGTTTCATGCTCATATTGCTTTTAAGCCTTGTGAAACAAGTAATTTAGGGAGCTTTAAAAAGCCTTTTATTTTAAGGAGGACATGTCTTCTAGGAAGTGTAAATTGGGAAGCTGCTCACAGAGGCTTTGCTTCTTCACCCTGACAGGTACAGTGTATGTTGGCTGGAGCAGAGCCTGGGATCAGAGGGACCTGCTTATTTGACACCCCCATCCCAACCCCAACCCCAACAGCAGACTCAGTTAGGAATAGGAAACCCCAGAATGACTGGCATCTAGATGCCTTGAATCCCAAAGAAAGTAGGAAGTTGTTTTAAGTTTTCTTTCATTATTTTCAAGTGGGAGATTAACCGAATGAGCCAAATATCTGCACAGATAATCCAGCCCACTGGCTCTGTTTCTGCTTCATTTCCTGAAAATCCTTCCTCTGTTGGTTCTTTCTAAGAAGTGACTCATGTCTATTAATATCTTTTAACAGATCCTTTTCATATTAGGACACGAGTAATAAATACATCAAATGATTTTGCAACTATACGCTTGCAGATGAGGTGCCACAGTGCCATTTACACAGGGAGGTGGGAAGTGGGGCACACAGAAAGTCCAAACTCTCCAAGAGGACAGGACATCAGCCTGAGCAGAGCTGGGGCAGCAGCAGAACTGAGTGGTCCTGTCATCTCTCTGCCTCTCACATGACAAGTTAAAAACATTTATTGTCTCCAAAGACTTCCTTGAACCCCAGATCATCACAGACCCCTCTCTGACTCGCTGTTATATCACCCCAGCTTTTCCCATAGTGCTCATCCTAGGTTAAATGAAAGGTTTGTTTTATAACTAACTCATATTGTTTCTTTCATTAGAATATAAGCTCAGTGAGGCCTTGTTCTTTGTCCAACTCAGTAAATATTTATCAAATATTTGATGTTCTCTCTTTTATCTGTTTTTGCTTTCTCTTACACACTCACTAACTTTTCTGGTTTTTTTGTTTGTTTGTTTGTTTTTGGTTTTGATTTTGGGTTGTTCTTGCTGTTTTTAAGATAACTTCAGAATTGGGTGGCTATAAGCAGTTCCTGGATCTTTGCCAAACTAAGACCTTTTTTAAGACTTTGTTTTATAGACAAACCACTGAAGTTCAGAGAAGCTCAGTAATTACCTTGTTGCAAATGGTGGGCTAGGGTCTAGAATCATGATTTTCTGATTCTGGTTTCTGCTGGGCTCTCCTTTTTGAATTGTTTCTGTGCTGGTCTATTAAAGTTTATAATGATGTATAGCCCAGTCCTCACCAACTACATTCTCTTCTTGAGGCTAGAAAATAATGAATGAGAAGTAACTTTGGGGAAAACTGTGATGAGGTTGTTGGCATTTGTTACTCTAGAAAGAAATCTAGCCTTGGATCCGGAGGCCAAAGAATGAAGTTAGACTTCTTAGATGTCATCGTGCATTAAACAGAAAGCTTGTTTGCTGTGACTGTAGAAAATTATCATGAGAGTCTGTAGAAGGAGGAATCTGACTCAATAAGTAACTCACTAAATGGGTTATATACACTTCTCTTCAGCTGCAAGTAAATGCCTTTTATGATGAATGACACATTGAGGCATGTTGGGCTATGAAACAAACAACACAGAGTCTCCTGCGGAGCCCTCACTCTCTGCAGTGAGGCAGTAGTCCTTGCTGTTAAATAGTGGCTGGTGATGGGACATGTGTGGCCCATTTAACAAGAGATACAAAGAATATGGTGGATGGAGAATAGCGTAGGGGGAGGTTTAACTAATCTTAAATTCCTGACCATTCACAGTTTAATGAGAAAGAATGCCCTCTTGTTGCTAGAATAGTGAATGAGCCTGGTGAATTATCAAAGGAAGAGTGGAGAGATAGCTGCTTTACCCAAAGGGCTAATCCAAAAATGTGGCTGAAATGGGAGTCTACAGGCTTTGGACAAAGACAAACTGGAGTCAAAATCTTTCTCTTGTTTCTTACTGGCTTCAGCAAGCTCTTTGGCCTTGCAGTCTCTGCCTCCCATGTACAAAAAGGGGATAAGAAGTCTAAAACTTGCCAGGATAAATGAAAGACTCAAATGCTATGCATATATGAAGTTCCTAATACTGGTGCCACACAAAATTTGAATATTTATTGATGTGAAGGACTGAGAAGGTACAGGTCATAAAATTCAAGGCTAAGGACTTTTTGGGTGCCATTGTTGCTCTGTGGGTTCTGAATGAAAAATTGAATGAGATCTGGTCCCTGAAGTCAGTGAACTTCTAATAGGAGCTGAATGGCCAGCCTCTCTCATCAAGTTAAGACTCATATGTCCTGGCATCCAAAGGTATTTTACATGAAGGTATGACACAGTTTACTTGGCAGCAATCTTATTCCTTTGACTCCTTGGGGAGATTTTTAGAGCTTGGCTCTCCTGTGGTGAGGCTGCGGTCCTGAGTGCCTCCTTATGGCCTTCAGGGGACACCTCCCTTCCTGGAATGTAATGCTGCACTTCTTTGCTACATCTGGTAGGGTCTGTTGCCAGTAAACTTAGGGCAGGACTTCTTCCCTTTTTTTTTGAGACAGGGTCTCACTATGTAGTTGAGACTGACCTGGAACTCACTATGTAGCCCAGGTTGGTCTCAAACTCACAGCGATCCTCCTTGCTTAGCCTCCCGAGGGCTGGGATTACAGGCCTGTGCCACGACACCTGGTAGGACTTCTTCCTTGTCATCTGTGTAGGAGCTTAACTTTAGCAGCTGGGGTTTTGAATTATTTCTCGGGGGAGAGGTACTCCCACCTCTGCAGCCTTTGTTTGCACCTGGTGGAGACAATAAAGCTTTTAGGAGCAAAATTATTTCCTTCCCTACTTATTTATTTTATTAGACTTTTAGAAAATCCCACTCAGTTTCTAGAGTCCTTGAACTCCTCTCTCCACTACTCAAACACACCTCCCCCTTTCCTCTCTCCCTCCCTCCCCAACTGACTTTTTTTTTTTTTTTTTTTTTTTTTGGCACAGGCAGGCACTGGAGTTCATAGCAATCTGTGCCTGCCTCTGAATTGGCCACCTGGATGTTTCCTCTCCATGTCTTGTCTGGGACGTTGGCCCGGGCTAGAGTTTCTAAATAAAGTCTGTATCCCTGTCTCTGGTTCCCTTCCAGGGAAACTCCTTGTGGTTTGAGTCCCCACTCTTTTAGGTGCTTAGGAATGCTGCCAGGCCTAAACCCAGGTTGGGCTGCCTTGACAGAAAACAAGAAAACGGGAGGAAAAACAGCTCTAGTCCAAGCAAAGGAACATCTCTTCTTACATGGCAAGGCCAGTTGGATGTTGTGGAGCTATGCTGTTGTTGACTATGGGGAAGCAACATATTTGAGGCTAGAGGTCATTCAAAACAATTACCTAGAGTAGAAGGCTTCCTGATGCAGTGATAAGAAGGAATCCCTGATTATTAGATTATTTGGGCTCAGACCTAATTGAAACCATCTTGGGAGGAGAAGATCTAATTAAGCCTGACTTCTCAGAGGACTGGAATAGTTATGTGTGAAGAAGAGCTAATTCTGTGGCCTTTCAGTTGGTGGGGGTCAGAGGCCATCCCCTGCAGGCTTATTCTACCAGCCCCGCTTCACCCCTTCCATGTTCCCATGGTAGTAGAGGCACAAGTGTGGTGCTTTTGGTGATTATTGTTTTAATATCTCAGTTAAGGTCTGGGTTTGCCTTGTCAATTAGGAGTTAAGAATTAAAGTAGACTTTTGAGTCCTAGTCTTTCCTGTGATTGCAACATTGGCTTTGAGGAAGGAGCCACTTTCTGATTTAATGAGCTAATGCAGACTTTTTTCCCAGCACACTCACATATGCAACCATGCACACATGCACACACACGTGTCTCTCTTGAAGTCTGCCGAAGCTGTGGTAGAGACAGTCATTCCCAGTGTGACCAGTCTGGTTGTCAGAATGCGGCACTGTAGTATAGCATCCCAATTGACCCTCTCCAGATGGAATTAATTTCATAGTCATCCTCTCTCAAGAAGGATCCTGGACATTTTCAGTGTCTCCTGCCAGAATCCTGATTGGACACAATCTAATAAAAAATATACCAGAGCTCATTGTTCATAAGCATCTACTGTTTGGAGATGGCTAAGTTCAGATAGATCCTCATCTGAATTCTGGTTGAGGGCTAGAAGACTGCTTCCCATCATTGCTGCTTATGATGGAGGTCCAGGTAGAACCCTAAGGCTTAAGGATCCACACACAAATCCTCAGAGTCAGCAGTGTCTTTTCAGTAGCTCCTAGGACTTCTCTCTAGGAGGCCAAGAACTCAGATGGCTTACATGGATCTCAGGATCCTGATAATCTTCCAAAGATCCTGAATAAAGAGAGAGGTTTGATAAATAGATTTGGTCAGGATGTGTGTGAGTGTGTGTGTGTGTTTATTTTTTTCCTGCACTGAATTGTTTTGCCTTTTTTTTTTTTTTTTTTTTTTTTTTTTTTTTTTTTTTTTTTTTGGTACCGGGGATCGAACTCGGGACCTTGCATTTGCCAGGCAGGCTGTGGAACCACTGAGGTAAATCCCCAGCCCTCTGTTTTACTTTTTGTTGCTGACTTATTTCTAAAGACAGACCGTAGCTGGTTTGATTCCTTTCTAGCCCTTGTAGAAATTCACTCTTGACGTCCTTTCAACTGAAAAAGTAGTTTAGCATAGGCTTATGTCCCAGTAATACTTCAGTTTCAAGCCACCCTAAGACAGCTACTAAGCCATCAGAGTGAAAGTCTCCTATTTGGAGGGAGAGCTCAGTAGTTTAGGGGAAGTGTCATGGCCTTGAAAAATGGAATGGTGACAACTGTATGTTTATGAGCAGTGTCAGGGTATTGAAAGGAAGGAGTGATTATTATATATTCCCCAGGCCCAATTCCTTTGCCTCTGAGCAGCTCTTTTTCAGCCTCCTGCATGTGGTTTTGATCATCTGGCATAGCCAGTGAAGTTCTGAGCAGGAAACTGTTTTTTCCTTTGCTCCAGGCGTTCTCTTGTGCTCCTCTCTTCTGGAGACATCTTCCCCCGAAAAGAGTGAGATTTCTGTGCTTTTTGAATGACCTCCTTAGACGGTGGGTTCCACTATTTGAATAGTAAAACGTGGGAAGACTTTTTCTCTCAGAAGCTCTGCTTGGCTGGGTGAGTAAGTTCTTAATTGGAGAAATAACATAGATGGTACATGTTCTGAAGCACTGAGTTAGGAGATCTGGACTCAGTCCAGACTTTGATGCTAAACATGGAAACCTTAATTCAAATGTGCTAATGTGACCAGCTCCCAACAGCCCCTCAGCTTCACCTTCAAGGGTCTTATAATCAAAGCTGGTTTCCAGCAACCTTTGTGTTCCCTTCACTTGCCTCCATTCTGGGATGCTTTTCTTGCTCTTAATGGGGGCTTGCTTAATATCAAACTCAAATGCCCCCAAATCCAAGACAGAACTAATTTGATACCTACTTTCCACAGCATTCTGAGTATACCTCTTGTGTTGTACCAGTCTTTGACTATTTTCTTCCACCTTAGTTGGGATGTGGACTTCCACAGGTAAATCTGCCTTTTGTACTTTCATGGCAGTACTTAAACTGAAAATGCAGCTCAGAGAAGGCTTAGGGTAAATGGATTAAGTTGAATTAAACTTTAGTTAACACTATGAAGCTTGGGTTTTCTGAATGAAAGCTTGTGTCTGTCTCCTTTTGTACATTTTTATGTTTTGGTAGCAAGTGGATATCATTTTGTTACTTTGTTTTGTTGGCTTCATCTTGCCTACTTAACTATCTGTGAACTTTAGGATAACAAGGATTGTTAGTCATCTCTGTCGTGTTGCGATCTGTCCTAATAAATGTGATATTTCAAAACCAAGCTCTGGTTAAAGGGAATGATGGATTTTGCAGCTTTGGAGCTTGGTGAAAGCTGAAATTTAGTTGTGGAAATTAAGTTGCCTAGTGGAAATTAGCATGTTGTTTCAGTTCCTTTATGCTCTCCCATCCCCATCAGACATGTCCTGAAATTGTATGCATAACAAGAGTGTTAAATGGGAAGAAACATACCCTTGGAAGCGATTTTAGTCTTTTGAAGAACTCTGTGTCTACCCTTTATTTTAAAAAATTTGTTGCATAACATCCAAATTTAGTGATCACAAATATATTAAGAACACTTTATTTGGGTAATAAAAGTCTGCCTTCAAAAAAAATTCACTCTGGGTTTTCCTTTCCTTTTGACACTATTTGATTTACTCAGAACCAAGTTAAAACAACATCACGAATATCTTTAAGCAATCAAAGAAAAAAGTCATGTAATTTTACCTAAATATTATGTTTTTGATGATTGCATGAATCATATAATGCCTGTGTAGACAAGTAGAAGAGATATTCTGGTGAAAAAAAATCTAGGTTTTAAAACTTACCCAACATGACCATCATTATCCTGCATAACTAACACGAAGCCATTTGACAAAAGAAATATTTTTTAAAATTACTGTGCCAATTTTACCCAAGGTTTTGGTATTTTTCATAGTAGTTTGAAGATGGTTAGCCCAGATTGGAAAGTTTATGATTAGAAAAATATATTGTATGAGCTTTAAAGAAAATGACTAGATGGAGAAATCAAGATATTTTTCTTGTAACTCCGTAGCCATATTGCCTTTAAATTAATGTATTTGTATAAAATGACAAGCCTAATACCCATCTTATTCCTCTTCTCTAAACTGAACCTTTTTGCACAAGCAAAAGTTCATACATTTTTTTTACACCCTTTCAGTAGCTCATTGTCTGTGTCCCTACCACTGTTCTACATGGCCAAAACACAAAGCAAAACAAAACAAATCCTTGTCAATTTCTCAAGTACAGCTTAGACTAGAGAAAAGATACATGTGGTTGAAGCTGTCACTGCTATAAGCAGAACATCTGGTACCCAAGTCAGGGGCACTGCAGAGACCAGGATAGTGGCTTCCCACAATCGTTGGGGTTGTTGCTTTTACTCTTGTTTCAGGGTGTGTTCTACAGGCATGCTATGTACAGATGAAGACGATGATAAAGGTGGCAGAAGAAATGAAATCTCTTTCCCTCCATAATGCATGCTCCTTATCGTTCCTAGGTATAGACAGCGTGTTTTTGTTGCCAGGAACTTCACGCGGAAAGTAGCGTGTGTCCTATTCAATGAGTGATTCCTCATTTTGTTTGGTTTTCAATTCCAATGAGGTGCCTTTGGGGAGTGGGTGTATTTTTGTTGTTTTTTTAAAGCTTCATTTATAGTCTTGACAATTTCATTGGAAATAGTAGAGACTTGGAATGACATCATTGTCCTTCATTAACTAGGTGACTTTCGTCAAGATAGTAAATTCATAGGATAATCATGTATGGAGTGGAGTGCGTGTTTTATCAGGGGTCATGCTGGGCCCTCAGAGACCCCATGTACTGAAGAGGGCCAGCTGAGTTAGGCTCACAGGACGCAGGGCAGAGCCACACCCTGCCTGCCAGGATCTGTTGGCCAGCTGCTGTACTTGAGAGAGAGTGTTGGGAGGAGGGGGCCCAGTCCACAAGGAAGGCCTGATTGGGGGCAGGTGAGTCGGAGGTGAACAATCGCAGGAAGAAGAGAGCAAAGGGAAGAGAGGAAAACTTGGAATTGGACAAGGGTCCCAGTGCAGAGGATGTTTCCTCCTGTTGACTAGTTGTTACCAAGATGGCTTTCATCCACGTGATAAACCCTCTCTGCCCTGGAAGTTTGGGGAGAAAGGGAAGGAATCTGCTTTCACATCATGTAACAAGTACACAGCAGGTACTAGCTGCTGCTGACTGATAATCTTGGTTACCCAGTACAGGGCTCCTGTGCTGTGATATATGTAGCTTCAATAAATTGTGATGAATTAATAATGAAAACCCTGAATGGATGCAAACTAGTAGAACATTTTATTTTTTCCACTTTAATTTTTGATGAAAATGGTGCTGCTGGAGAGTTTCCTGCAGAGTGAAGTTTTAGGACTTCACTTAAAGTAGAAAGACCCACTGTCTCTCAGCTTCCTTGAAGTGCTTTGAAAAATAGGAGGAAATGGCATGTTTCAGATGACTTAGAAGAAACCACAAAACAAATATATTCCCTGGATCTCTGTTCTTTCTTTGATTATTCATTAACTAAGTGGTATATTCATTAAAAATAATGAAATCTAGGAAATCAGTCATTAGTAGCCATCATTAAAAGGAAACAAAGTATACCTGGTAGTCTGGTTAAGTTATATATTAATCTTATACTTTATCTATTGTTTTTTTCTCTCAGATTTGATTTACAAGTACAGATTCTAATGGCAGAATATAATAGGAGTTAGTAGGAAGGGTTGTTCTTTGATTTCATTTTTTTTAAACAATACAGAATTAGAAGATTTTTACTTGAGGCAAGTTCAGTGAAAGATATTTTAAATTTTTCTTCTTGTTACATTTTTGGCTTTTGTTTTGATAACATGCAGGCCCTATACAGTTGACATTTTTGTTACTTCACAGAATGACATGAGGTTTTGTTTCTTCTAATTAGAATATGTCCACAGCAGTAGAGGGATTTTAATTTTCATGTTCTCACAGTGTCAGAGAGTGATCAGGTATTTTAGACGAGCGCTGTCCTTTGATCCTCTGTATTTGCTCTTCCATTTGACAGGCTGGGTAATGAAGTGCTCCCTGTGTTGGTGGGCAGTGGAAGGAAGGGGCACACATTCTGCCTTCTGTCCCAGTGTTGCCTGCCAGCCACAGGCTGTGAATCAAAGTTTGCAACACAAAGTCATACCATGAACCATGGATTTCCTGTACAGTTTGGCCCTTTCTAGGCTGTCTCTAATAAAGACAAGGCCAGGGGACAGAAATATTTCTCTCCTGCTCCCAGCAAATACCATCTTGATTTTGTCTCAATCTCACTGTCCTGCAAATTGGATTGAAAGCAGGACATTGCTGGGAAGTAAATCAGATTAGGGCTTCCTCCGTCACAGCCTCCAGCAGACTTTTCATTTCATCATGCACTTCCCTCATTTATATAGTCATTTATGGCCCCCACTGGTGGCAGAGACACCTCCAAACCCACCAAGGCAAAGGAAGCATTGAGTGACCCTCCAGGCCATGGGACATGGAAGATGTGATTTATCCCAGTAGCTTCATTTTTTCAAGAGAAATGCCTGTGCCATCTTAGCCTTCTCTGTGCTTGGGTGCCTGAAATGACCTCACTCAAGTCTTCACCCAACTCTCACAGCTAACGATTCTTGCCTACAGTCCAGGCCTCGGGCAGGACTAGAATGGAATCTCAGAGTTCAGGGGCAGCACAGGTGTTTGTGGATCTTTCTCTCTGGTTGCTTCTTGAAGGGTAATCCTTCCTCGTGAGGCTTCATGGTAAGACAAAACTCGAGGAGAAAGCTGAGGAGGAGGAATCAGACAGCTGTGTGTTTAAGGAATTGCCTGGATGTGCCCGGGGGTTCTGTTTCCCCTACAGACTTTCTGCGAGTGTTTTTTACTTGCTGTGAGTGGACCCCACTTGTTTATGTTGTGTTGAAGCTTTCAGGGGTTGGGCTCACACATACCTCCAGGTAAAACAGGGTCCACAAAACCCACAGGTGGGCTCCAGAACATTTTTCTTTCCTTTTCTCTTCTTTGCTTTTCTTCTTTACCCTTTCGTTTCCATTCTTTTCTGTTCCTCTCCTCTCTCCTCTCTCCCCTCCTCCTCCTCTTGTTTGCCTTTGTCAGTGTCTTCATCTTCTTTTTTTTTTTAGTGTTGAAGGTGGAAAACAAGGCCCTACGTGTTCTAGACAGGTGCTCTAACTGAGTTACTTTCCCTGCCTCCAAAACTTTATTTCTGCAGTGTCAATTTGGATCACTGACCTTATGGAGTTTATGAAGTCTGGACTCTAAAAAGCCACAGCAGCCCATTTGAGCCCCCTGCTGTGCTTGAAGTTTTGAGTTGTGTTTGACTGTGTGTGTGTGGTCTGGAAGACCAAGAAGCGTTTAAAACAGAAAGAGAAGTCCTTTTCCTCATGGCCAGCTGTGGACCAGGAAATACCCTGAGCCTGAAACCACAGGAGATAGATCCCATATCCTGGACAGGGATGCTGGGGTAAGGCACACATTAGGGGATCAAGGCGTCCTAGGAAGAGACTGGTTACCAGCACCCAGTTGCTGTTATGTGGTCCCACATAATTGCTCCTTTTCCTTTTCCATGACTTCTGAACAGGTCTGTTTGCTTTCCTCCCACCTTCATTAGCTTTGGACTGAACTGGGCATCCGTGGGAGCAGATGGCAGCAGGCCCTCTACGCTGATCAAAATCATCTCATGGCTTTCCCTCAGCTTTGCCTTCCTCGACGTTGAGTATAACAATTTAGCCTACACGGGAGTCAAAATACTGTAGGTCTTTTTAAGACTTAATCACAAAGGCATCTATGCTATTAAATTTGTGAAATATGATCTCTATGAATTTGGGCTAAATTAATTCTATTTGATAACTCCAGTTATTGTGCTTAGCTGCCAAACATTGGATGTTAACCCAGTGTTTATGTAAACTTTATGTTTAATTTCTTTCTGAAAACAGTCCTTCCTCATGCCCTAGTTTCATGAATGTGATTGTTAGCAGAATCAATCTGAAATGACTCCAAATTATACAATTAATAGCATTCAGCTAGCTTGCTTGTTTGTGCTAGCTGAGGCAGAGCTACTGTACTTCCTGAAGCAGTCAACTTACACATGGCAGCTATGGCAGGTCCTAAGGCCTGTGGCTCTCTGATCAGGGAGCCAACATCCTTGGGAAAGTAGTTTGGGGCTGACTATCTCAGGTAGGCATTGCAAGTATAAATCAGACATGAGATTAAAATGTAAGGTAGTAGTAAAGACTAAGGAAGTGAGTGAGCATCATGGACTTTGGGGGTAAATGATTGATATTCTTTTCTTTGAGAACACCACCCATGTTCAGTTATTTGAAGTTAGAGGAGGCATGATCTGGGCAGGTACAGGTTTTTAGGAGCTAGGCTGAGGGCAAAGAAGCTTCTGTGAAGGGCTTGTTTCCCTTTCCTCTTAATCTCTTGGGCCAGGCCAGGCCAGATGTGGAGGCTGAACACAGGATGTATGGGCTAGGGCAGTGATAGCAATCCTTTTAGAGCTTTCAGTGGTAACAAACAGCCCACTGCAGCATGTGTGCCACAGGTTTCCCACCAGTGGGCTAGGGAGTGGGGGGACCCTGACACCAGTGAGACTTGCAGAGGGGTGCAGCTGAATGGGGGAGGCAGAGAGCAGTGAAATGCTGAGTGGTGATAATGGAGGCAAGAGGGTATGGCCTACTCAGCTACAGGCCTGGCCGTGTTTTCCTCAGATGAGGGTTATCCTTGGATCAGCACACTTAAGTCAGGGACTACCTGTATTCAACTTCTGCTCCTTTAGAATGTTTAGTTTTGTTTCTTGTCTTTTCTTTTCTTTTTTTGGTACTGGGGATCGAACTCGGGTCCTTGCGCTTGTGAGGCAGATGGCAGAACCATTGAGCTAAGTCCCTGGCCCTAGAATGTTCTTATTTTCTTCACAAGCTGACTTCATTCACACTGTCTATTTGGCAATACATGACTGAATTTAGAGCTGAATTCTTTTTGGCAAGAAAAGTTCATTAATTTTATTTGGCTCCCCACATCCTTCACACTGTGCTCAAAAAACCAAAGTGCCTCTCATCACCACACAGACACCATAACATTGCCAGTAATGTTGCGTTCTCACGTATCGAGGATGGCCCTTTATGTTGGAACTCTGGGAACGAGTCCTCCAAAGCATTTTGAAGTAGAACTGCCAGGAAGATGAAGTGCTGCGGCACCAGTGAGTTCATAGATTTTATTCATCATTTCCTTATTATGAAAGATTGTCTCGCTCTCTGAGTCTATAAGCACTGATCTACTTTTAAAGGTGATGGGAATCTGCTTGTACCAAACTTACTCATCCATCATGTGTATGGGCTTATGGGGAAGCCCTTGCTGTGGGTGGACTGGGTTCTTATGTGCAGGGGGGTTTCCTTTTGTATTACAGCCCAGAACTCCAGGATGAGGAGAAATAGTACATGCCTTCATTCTGCTCCTTTCTTCCTCTGTAATTTAATATCTGAGTAGGGAGTAAAAAGCTCATAGAAATCGCTATGTATCTGTGTGGTAGGCCCAGCTGCTTTCCTTTGTTTTTTCCTATTGTCGTGATTTCTGCCTGTACTGGGTGGATAGTATCCCTCCAGAATTCATGTCCACTTGGAACCTCACGGTGTGGCCTTATTTGTAATTAATGCTTTTATAAATATAAGTGGTTATGATGAGATCACATTGGATTAGTCCAGGCCAGTGATGGTAAACCTGTCCCTGTGTGTCGCGGCAGGCTGTTTGTATCCCTGAAAGCTCCAAAAGGTGGGCCATCACTGGTGTTGGCTCTAAATGCAGTGACTCTTGTCCTTCTAAGAAGGCCATGTGAAGGCACAGGGGACACAGGAAGAAGACTAGGAGACAGGGAAGGCAGAGGTTGGAGTGCTTCATCTGCAAACACCAGGACGCACTAGGAACTGGGAGAGCTCTAGATTCTCCCTGACAGATGAGACAGATTCTCCCTGAGAGCCTGCAGAAAGAATCAGCCCTGTCCACACCTTGATTTCAGGCTTTTTCCCTACAGATCTATGGGAGAATAAATTTCTTTTGTTTTAAGTCAGTTGATTTGTGTGATCTTGCTATGGCAAACATTATATACTCCACTACACTTCTTAGTCTTGTTTGCCTACTTCTTGTACAGAGTATACACTACTTTCATTCTAAGTTGCCCCTTGCCCAGTCCAAGTGTAAGAGTTCTAAGAGGCCTATTCTAATTTTCATTCCTGTCCAGGGCTCTGTAAGACACTACCCAGGTGGGATGCCTGGCTTTTCTCAACTGCATGTTGGGGATGGGTCTTGAGTATCTGCACTTTGCAGTTGTTATCCACTAAGCCCCTTCCTGTCACAGCTCCTGTGCATCCTTCATGTGCCCTTTGGTGCTATTTGAGACACCTGGGGGCTGGTTTACAGATAGGTGGGTGGAGTCTGTGGCAGAGAAGACAAAGACAGAAAATTCCTTTCATCGTCCAGTTCCCCAGACAGTGCCTATGGCAGGAGCCAGCTGGAGCCCAGATAGTGTTGTTCCATACCAGCTCTCTCTCCTGCCTGTCTGTAGCTGTTCCACTGAGGACTGCAGGTTAGCCCTAGACAAACAGCTTTCTGTGCTGAAAGGAAAGTGCAAAGTAGTAGCTTTTGGGGTGTAAGCCAGCCTAATCTCTCCAGGTTGCCTTGAATGGCAGTGATTTTTACCAGCCTGGCTCTGAGAGAGAGCTTAGAAGTACCTGGGATGGAAAGCTTGAATATCATGCTTTGAACCAGAATTATTTCAAATCTCAGAGTGTTTGGGATTTTGGAGCTTTTTTTTAAACATTCTAAATCTGAAAATCTGAAATGCTCCCAAGTCCAAAATTTTCGTGCCATGGTAGTACTCAAAAAGGGTCAGATTTTGGAGCATCTCAGATAGCAAACTTTTAGATTGGGGATGCCCAACCTGTGTATAGTTTCTTAGTGGTGGAAGTGGTTATAAAGTCTAGGAGAGCTAGGTGCCTCAGTTCTGCTTCAATTTCATGGAATTGTTTCAAATTGATGTGTCCCCTCTCAGAGTGCTCCTGATGATAAGCTGCACATGAAACCTTAGCCTAGCACCTGGCTCACTGTGCGTAACCCTCATGATGGTTGGTGTGATCATTAAGTAGCTAGGTGAGGAGCTAGGATAACCTACTGGACTGGAATGAGGCCTAATGTCCTCATGGGGTTTGTTGTTGTTGTTGTTGTTGTTGTTGGTACTGGGGATCGTACTTGGGACCTTGTGCTTTCAGGGCAGGTGGTGGAAACACATGGGTTTTTTTTTTAAAATATACACAAACCTCTATCAACTCTTCACCTGTTAAATTAGCTTTGAGCTAGTAGCCATACATAAATATAACCTTCACAGTGTCATACTTTTGAAAAGTTTCGATTTCCAAAACTAAGCAATGTGAGAACAATAGACCACTTAAGTAGGTAAAGTACAGTTCCTAATTTTTGAAACTTAAGATGCTCTTGAAACATGAAAGTTCATTTGTTTTGCAGAATCACACAATGAGATGTTCCTCCTTTTGTCAAGATTGTGTGGCTGCTGTGTATGAATTAATCTTTCTATGTAGGCCAGTGGAATAAAGTTATATCTGAAACATTGGTGTAAAGAGCCCAAAGGTATCTCCAACTTTCTGGAAAAGAGCCTAGATGCTGGAGATAAACAAGAACCAAATACTAGAAACAGCTTGTGGAGTGTTCTGTAACCGCAGCATCCCCTTTTAAGGCCCTTTCAGAATCTTCTGAGAATTATTTTAATATGTCTTACATGTTTGGCCACTGACTTTCCCAGGTTGCCTCCGATTAAAGAAAGCAAAGACGAAAGGGGTAAGTAAGGAAGTTACCTTTGTGTAACAGTGTGTGCCAGGTGTGTGGCATGGTGCACATTATCCATTCACAGATGGGGAAAGGCTCAGAGCGGTGAGGCGACTTGCTGAAGTTTACCCTGATAGAAGCAAGCCCTGGAGTTCAGATGTGCGCACAGGTTGGCTGTCTCCGTAGCTTTCCCACAGACACTTAGGTGGTGGAAGGCAAACTGATTTTACTGGAAACACTAAAGAACACATAGAGAGCATAATGAATACTTCTGAAAGATTGAACTGTGTTCTGTACCCCTGTAAAAGAAGGCTACATATATTTGTATAGTCTTTGGAAATAACGGTCAAGATTATTTTAAAGTTTTGATGGATGCAGGACAGGTTTCTGATTTCTGGAAAATTTCTCTGTAGACTACTATTTCTCTACTGGTGCTGGGTAAATAAGATTTGTATTTGATAATAATGTTATGTCAATTTCTTTCTTGTTAACATTAAGCAAGAAAGGTTGCATGGTTGTATGCTGGAGGCTTTACTGTTTATCTTCACTGTGCTTATTGATCTACCTCCCTTGGGAGCACTTCTGTGCAAATAATGATTCAGGGCATTGTTGTTGTTTTCCTTTCAGTGTATGAGTATTGCTTTATACCCGTTTCCTGACTTTTTTGAGTACTTTGAGAAGCCTGTGGCTGGCCTGGCAGGTTTGTCCATGTTTTCCAGGACACGTGCAGGAATGGACCCTGAGTAATCCATCCGCAGTCTCTACAGATGAATCATTGATGAAAGCAGGTTTTCCACACTACTCTCGAGATACAGACCTTTCTTGCAAAGTTGATATGTTTAAAAATTAACATTTGTATTCTGCTTGTTTCCCGCACATTTTTTAACTATGAGACCCACATAGTTGTATTTTGTTTTTCTGAGTAAGTATAAAAGAATGGGTATACTTACATTATCAGGTAACATAATGAATTCTGTATAAGAAATCTATGTAGCAAATGTTGGTGGGGTTGTGGGGAGAAAGGAACCATTCTCCATTGTTGGTGGAAGTGCAGACTGGTGCAACCACTGTGGAAATCAATATGGAGGTACCTCAAAGAGCTGGGAGTAGAGGTTCCGTTTGACTCAGCCATCCCTCTGCTGGGTATCTTTCCAAGAGAACTAAAAGAATCATATCACAGAGAAGTATGCACACAGCAATGTTTATAATGGCATGGTTTGTAATAGCTAAAACTTGGAAAGAGCCCATTTGCCCATCAGTTGGAGACTGGATAAAGAAGATGTGGTTTTTCTATAAAATGGAATATTACTCAGCCATAAAGAATGAGAAATTAGATTCATTCATAGGAAAATGGATACATATTGAGGATATCCTTCTAAGTGAAATAAGTCAAACGTGTAAATGCCGAATAGTTTCTCTGGTGTGAATAAACTGTAATAATATATAAAATCCTAATGAGATAACTAACATTGTAAAATGGGAAGAAAAGGGCTAAAGGTGTAGGGAAAGTGGGAAAGGTAGGGGAAGGGTAATAAGGGAAAAGAAAAAAATGTGAGAAAATGAAAAAATGGAAATAAAATGTTTGTAAATGGGGAGGGGAGGAGAGGGTGAAGGGAGGGCAGGGACAAGGGGAAAAAATGAGAACCAAGACCTGTCATGTAAAGGGTACAAGATCCCAATAGTGAATGTAACTGTACTGTATACCTAAATGTACCAATAAACTCAGTGAGAGAAAAAAAAGGCTGAACGCTGCTGCTGAGTGCCTACCAATGGAAAAGGCAGGCTCATATAAATATTACAGTGTGTGCTATCCACACTGTTGCCTGAATCTGGCACCATGCAACTTGTGACCCTTCCTCAGAGTCAGAATGACCAATTCAGAACCCTGAGGTAGCCAGGACAGAGCAACTAAAGACACTCCAGAAAGAGGACTTTAGGAACTGCTTCAGAAAGTGGCAAGAATGATGGGATGAGTGTAGTTTATGTGAGAGCAATTAATGGCAATGTATCTTTTACTGTAAAGTTTTTAAAACTGTAAACACTGTTTTTAATCATATCTCATATCTAGAATTTTAGCCTTGTGAGCAGATATGCATACTAGATTTGTACATCTTCATGTGGTGCTTGTGTTAGTTACTTTTCTCTCATTGCCGAGACAAAATACCCCACACTCAAAGTTGAAGGGGAAAAGGTTTGTATGGGTTATAATTTGTAGGGGTTTCAGTCCATAATTGGCTGGCTCCAAGGCAGGGTGGCAGAGGGGCAACAGTTCATGGTGGCAGAGCAGCAAAAAGCAAAACGGGGCTTTAACAGTGTCTTTTTGCTCCTTCTATCTTATTCAGACTACCGGGATTAGGGTGGTGCTAAACCACTCAGCAGTGTAGTAGTTTAGTAACCACACACCCTTAATCCCAGCATCACACACTCTAGATTCATCTACCTATGACCCCATGAGGCTTTGGGGGGTCATCTAGATCCAAACCATAGCAGTGCTACATGATATTATGATACATATATATATGTTGTGTAATGTTTAAACCTGAGTAATTCTTAAGTCTGATTTATCATAACAGTACATTTGGAGGAAATTTGACAACTGATGTGTTGATCTGTGTAGAGAGAATAAAGATAGCTTTAATTTTGTGGGACAACTGTCTCCATTTTCTGTCTCATTTTTTACGCAAGCAAGGGAATTTATTGAACCCAGTCACATCTTAAATGCTTCTTAGAGGTGTGTTTCCATGCATTTTCTTTCTCATTATTGTGTAAAATTTGACATTAAGCCACACACAAAGACAGCTCAGTTTATAACCTGGTATAATCTTAGCAATAAGCCAAAAAAGTTTTTCTGCCATAGGGCCGTGAAGCTCTCTGAAATAGGGTGCCACTCTTAGTTCTGTTACGTGGAGAGGCAGCGCAGAAAATGGACTGTTTCACAGCAAATGCGCTGGCAGCCTTTGGTGGCACAGCTGGTGTGTACAGAGCCCTGTCCCTGCATTCTGAGGAAACAATAAAATACCTTGAAGCATAAGGTTGAGCCTGATCTCCTCACTCTGGAAAGCCTGCACCTTTTCTCCGGTCAGTATGGGATTTTGGAGTGAACCGTACATGTGGAAAGAATGTCCGTGTGGGTGGCAAAAGCTTCTGGGGACAGCTGACCTGGCAGAGTGCAGACAGGTCCCTGTGTCCTTTGTGGCTGGAAGAGCTTGAAGTCAGCCCCAGGGTGTCCTGCGTGGGAATCTACCTGTGCTTCTCAGGGACCCTAGTACTTAGGAGGCCTCCTCTAGGAATCTGGGCCCTTACTGAAGGAGCTTGGATTGTATGTGACTCATTCCAGAAAGCATTTCCTACTGAGCAGCAAGTAGATCCTTTTCCTCTTGTATGTTTTTCTCAGTGACAGAGACAGGGCAAATGTCCTGACAAAATTTTATTTGCCATAATGTAGCTACATTAAACATGCATAAAAATATCAGACAATCAGTGCTATTTCAAGTGGAGTATACCACATAAAATCCAGACATTATTCTTTCCTTTATTACATTTTGAAGATTTTTAAAACTTCAGCTTTTAAATAAAGCTGACCTTATTTCCACATCTCCTCAGGGTACAGGATACAAGTGGGAGCTGGAGTGGAGCTAATGTTAGCAGTAAAAGCTTTGACACAAGAATTCCCTCACAGCGCGGTCAAAGAAGGAAAGTCTGGGTGGGAAGTTGAGTTGTGACTTCTTCCCTCATTAAAAAAAAAAAAAAAGACTGAAATTACTCATGTCTGCAGTTTTGGCATTTTGTACTGTGGAGTGCTGCATTTTTCCTTGTGGCAGGAAATTCTTAAATGACAGCAAATTGTGCTAACATCCAGACAGAACCTGCAATAAAATGTTGTCTGCTGGTAGCTTTCTTCCCTCCTGAAAACATGTGTGGCAGGAATGGCTTCACGTATTAACTCCTTATTTTCTTTCTTTTTCTTTTTTTTTTGGTACCGGGGATCAAAGTCAGGCCCTTGTGCTTGCAAGGCAGGCAGCAGAACCACTGAGCCAAATCCCTGGCCCTTATTTTTTTATTTCTTTGAGCCTCTGGGAAAGGGATGTTCACATGTCTTGCCCTGTTCATAGAAGGTGATGTGGAAAGATCTTTTAGTTTGTAGAGTGATGTACAAACTTGGACTTAGGCCCTCACACTGTGCACCTGCTTACCAGGGACAGCACGTCTCAGGGATCCCAGCGTTAGACTGGGGCAGTGTCAGCAATACTGTGCTACCATCGCATGATGCATGACCCCACTTCGTGTAGCCGATCCAAATAGTTATTAAACACCATGTGACTTTACTGATTGGTTTGAGGTAAATTTCCTCAGTTTCCTCAACTGTAAATGAGAGATGCTAAATGATATCTCAGTTTGCACTGTGAACAAAATGCTTGGGTAAAGTATTACTTTAGCTTGGCAAGCATGTTGTTTTGCAGAAGAAGGACTTATAACAAATAGTGTTGCTCTAGGGCTTTTTAAAATTAGAATGGGGTTTGGGGTGTAGTGTAGTGGCAGAGTGCTTGCCTAGCATGTATAAGGCCCTGGCTTCAATTCCTAGCATGATAAATAATAAAAATAAGTAAAATAAAGTTAGAATGAAATGTTACTTACACTTTAAAAAATAAAACTTTAACTTTTTTCTTTGTTCTGGGGCTTGTTTATATGACTAATCCCTTTCCTTTTGTTCTCACTCCTTGCTGATAACTCTGCTTCTCTGCAAATGTGTTTGACAAAAATGGTTTTCTGTTTAGTAACTCCTCCTTAGCTGTTTCCAAAATCTGGGTGGTATCCTTTTGAAATCAGTCAATCTCTCTCGCTGGCTTACTCACTCGCTCTGGGTAAAATACAAGTGAAGATACATGCCTCTTAAATGATTAAATTATCAAATACCAATTTTCTATTAGATACTTTGGCTTAAAGAAATAAAAACTGTAGAATATCTTTTTCCTAAATACGAACCTATACTTTGTAATTACCTATCAGAAAAAAAAAATGTACAGGCAAACAAAAATTTTGAAAGTGAGCTGGAAGGAAACAGCTTTTTTTTCCTGTGAGCTGAGGCAAGTCCTCTCACAAACACATCACTGGTGTTTCTGTAGCCAAGTCCTGAGTCCCTGTTCATGCAGGCTGATTACATCTCCAGCTGCCATGAGCACACATTTTTACCTTGGTGCAGCAGTTTACAGTCAACTGACTCTTTTTTTCCTGGCAGATACATTCTTTTCTGGCTAATCGCAATTCATGTTTTTCCTGATGTCCAACACTTTTACAAGTGACACACTGTATCTGACAAAAGTCTCCAACAGAAGGTTCAGTCTGAAACCAAGTATTTCATCAGAACAAGGGCCCTAAGCTTAAGGGTCCTGTGCAGGAGGGTGGGAGACTGGAAGTGGATGGAGCTGACCCAGAATGAAGCCTGAAGAGACACAGGAGTGTGACTAGGAAGGCAAGAGAAGCCCAGGATTCTCATTCTGCACCCTCTCTTCCTTCTGCAAATAGCCCTTCCTCTGTCTGCAGTTCTTTCCAAAAGGCTTTGGTTTCCCTGGTAGAAATGTTATGAGGAAGTAGCTCATCTCCACTCCCTTCTGGGCTGCCACTTTCAGTTTAAATCTCCTAGTCAGAAGCAAAAAAGCCTCATGCTCTGAGGAGGGCATGTTTGAGTCTCCAGCAGCTCCAGTTATCACCCTTTCCCCCATAGATGCCTCTGTGCCCTCACAATGCCTGAGTTTCTGTGACCACTGCTCTCTTCCCTTTTTGGTGAGGGCCACAATGCAGTTGCTCCTGTGTCAAGACCACTAGGGAGCCTTACCCGACACCTCTGGGAAGGCATACACACCCTCCGCCATGGTCTTCCAGGTAGCTACCTGGGATCTGAGAATTTGCCGAAGACAGAGATGCCCTGCTGTTGTTTCCCTGGGTCATACATGGAGCACATTCTTCCTGTTGTTTGTTTGCTGCTCTGTAGCCAGGGTGAAGGAGTAGACATGATGGACACTGTATTTTCAAACAAGTTTTAGATGGCCAGGTGTGGTGATACAGGCCTGTAACCCAAGCTACTCAGGAGGCTGAGGCGAGAGGATCACAAGTTCAAGGCCAGCTTGGGGAGCTTAGTGACACTGTGTCTCAAAATACAAATAAACAAAACTGGAAATGTAGTTGAGTGGGAGAACACTTGTTTAGCATGTGTGTGGCCCTGGATTTGTTACCTATTACCATTTAACTGATACATATTCATTAGAGAAAATAAAAAGTGTAATCAATGGTAATGAAAGCAGATGTAATCTCTTTATCAGGTTAAAACCATATTATGTAGCATCTTGGTGAAGGTAGCCTTGATTTTTAAAAATCTAGCTCTACCAAGCAATTGATCTATCATACTACAGTATGCGATTTTTATGGGTTCATGTTAATTATATGATTTTGTAAATTGGAGTCGGCAGGTTATGAAATATTTTAAAGGATATTTCACACTAATTGAGTGCAAAGCTGCCTGGTTCTGTCACTTGTGCTTTGGAGGAAACATTTGGAATAGGATAAGAAGCTGTCTACAGCTACTTAAGTTTTCAGGATAAGTGTTTGACATTCAGTCATCATGACTTTAGTTCTGAACTATAGATGTGCATAGTCAGTCCCAGTCCCTAGCTATGTGTATTTATGGTTTTTTAGGAAAAGAGAGAAACTTTGGAATTCGGTCAGAGGTGTGAAGATCTTGAGGAAACACAAGCCTTGGGATTCACGGAGTAACCGGATTTAGAGATCTGCAAAAAGAACTACTAGTTTACCTTTTTTATTAAAAAGGCCAGTGATAACATAGGAGCTTTACTAACTGCTAGGTGGGAACCCACAATATGTGTCCATTGACACATGCTGTATATATTCGTGGTTCGTTGTTCTCTGTCTCTGTCTCTTTCTTTTGAATTAGAAAATAATAGTAGTGTGGTATCTTGTCTCAGGAAGAGGCCACAGACATGTAACTTCAGGGTCACATGCCACAAAAGAAGTTCCCCTGACATATTTCAGAGCTGATGCCTAACAGACCTGAACCAATTTGCATTTCTACAGGCAGAGGCAAAGAGGCAGTTGGAGCTATCTGGCTCCACCTGGCTTCGGGGAGCTGATTTGTGCAAAGCTGGTAATTCCCCGTGAGTCAAAGCAACACAGGCTTAAAGAGCACTGTGAGCTCCTCATTTCAATACTAAAAATTACCCTTTTGAAATGATCTTGAAGGACTAAACATTCCAGTATTCAGTTATTAGGGAGACAAGCAAACAGTGTGAGATGCTACTCTGAAACAGTGTTTACTTGGGTAAAGAAAACAGAGTAAATTAAAACTTGAATGCAATCTTCAAGTCAGCTTCCTCCTTACAAACTGATTAGGCAACTAGTACCTCAAGCCAGTGTTTCATTAGGAAGCCCTGCCTATTGTGTTTCAAGTGAGAGAAGAAACACTGCTTTCCCAAACCTTTCCCTGTGTTTGGCACTTATGTGTATTTATTTTATTGTGTTTATATGAAGTATTCTGTGAGTTCTAGAGCACGGGGACATATTGAATAAAAGATCATTGATCATATTTAGGGCATATTCTCTAGTTTCTGAAACAAGATTAGTTTTGTGCTTGCTAACCTAAATACTTCAGTTCCCAGTACTCCAAATTTTGTTCCCATCAGTAACATTCATCAGAGTAAAGTTTATTTTATGTTCGGGACATTCAACAAGTAACACCTCATAAATAAAGAGTAAATACTCTAGAATAGCAGATAAACTTCGAACTGTTTTCAGTGCCATAGTTTGTAACTACAGCTGACCATGTGCACCTTTCTGAGAGCATTTGCAAAGTCAAGCATGGCTTATGTCTGTCCACTAATTGGCTGTTGAGCTCCCTCAGGTTTTCAACTCAGTGTCTGGCATACATACATAAGTGAAGATATGTTTGGTAGAATTGAGTTGCAGCAATGTATTCTAGACAGGAAAGTCACAGGAAAATATTGTTACCAGAGAGTAGAACTATGTTTTTAAGCCTCCCATGATTTTATGGGAGAGCAAATATAAAACATGTTCTCAAAACTGGCGAGTCTGAATGACTTTGAAGAATTGAATGGACTTATAACAGTGGAACAAAAAACAGTGAAAATTACTTTTTAAAAATGGGGAGCAATACTGGCCATGAGATGCAAATTAACACAACAGTGAAATTCTATCTTACCCCAGAAAGAATGCCTGTCATCAAGAAATTAAATAATAAATGCTGGTGAGGATGCAGGGAAAAAGGAACCTTTCTGTACTGCTGGTAGGAATGTAAAGTAGTAAAATCACTATGGAAATCAATAAGAGATTCCTGAAAAACCTAAAATTAGAATGTAGTAAAATCACTATGGAAATCAATAAGAGATTCCTGAAAAACCTAAAATTAGAAATTTGATTTGACCTAACCATTCTCCCTCTAGGTATCTTCCCAAAAGAGTTGATGACATCATACCACAGTTATACATGCATGCCCACATTTGTAGCAACATGATTCATAATAGGTAAATCTTGGAAGTAGCGTATATGTCCATCAACAGATGAATGGATAGGGCCAGGGATTTAGCTCAGTGGCCCTACACTAGCCTCACAAGCACAAGGTCCTGAGTTCGATCCCTAGTACAAGACAAAGCAAAAACAAAAAAACCCAGATGAATGGATAGAGAAAATGTGGTAATTACACACAATGGGATACTACTGTACTGTAAAAAGAGATAAAGTTGAGTCATTTGTAGGAAACTGAATGCACTTTGAGACCATAATGTTAAACAAATAGACATAGAAGTTTAAATATCACATGGTTTCTTTATATGAGAAACCCAAATTACAAATAAAGAGCAAAGTAAAAGATAGTTGGTAGAAGTAGGGAGATTTTTCTCAAATGGAAAGGAGTTTAAGGGTTAGAGGTGATAGGGAGAAGAAGAGGGAAAATGAATGAGAAAAAGAATTAAGATGTGTTATCTACCTATACCAGCTCCACACAAGGAATGGGAACATTATGTACTGCAAACATGTACTAATAAAAAAATAAAATGGAGTGAAAAGTGAGGTGTGAAATCTGATTTCTTATATTTATAGGAGATGCATTTATCTTTGTGTCACACTTCACCATCCTCTCTCTAACCAGTTCCATGAAAAGTTGTATTTGGTTGGACTTGGCTGCTGGTAAGAAAGCAACTTACCCTCAGGGTCACTGTGAACCACTCAGAGGAATCAGTGGATCAGTCCCATACTCACCTACCTACTCTAAAACATTTAGCAAAAAACGACAAAGCAGAAGAATCGGAATTTGATCAGTCAATCAAATTTAAACTTTATTCTCACCCAGTGAGGTAACACCCATGGAGACCAAAAGCGAGGGATGGTACCTTCTAAAGTCCCAGCCTTTGTCTTTCTGGTTCCAGGGGCTGTAGTCACAGGGAAAGAAGGGCATCAGGTCTGCTCAGGGCCCATTCAGCCCTATTCAGATTCCTGCATTTGCTCATTGACAATAACTGGGTGAAAATCTTCTAAATCATTACTTATAACCCCAGAATCCTATTAGCATTTCTCCAATTTTCCTTTTTGTCAAGGGAAAAGAAATCCATCATCAGATATTTTCACAAAATTGACCTCATATTTCCTTCTTGAGTTCAGTGCTCAGTTGCCAGAAAGAAGTGAAGAGTCAGCAGAGTTGATGTTAAGTCACTGGGAGCAAATACTGCCAAATTAATGAGAATCAGGATGTCACAAGGACCTTTGGCTCACAGATGCCTTCCCTAGCTGGGCTGCCTCTTACATAAGAGGTTTTTCAAAAGGAGGTTTTGAGGTACTCTGCAGATCTCAAATGTAAAGCAGCAGGAGCATCATGGATTAGTGTGGAATGACTGGGACTTTTTGCTTTTCAAAGGAATTGGTTTCTTTGTAAGAGCTGTAGCTTTTGTAGCCACCTTCTGAACTACTGGCATCTGTACCCTCCTTGTTTGTAGTGGTGAATGAGGCAAACTTTGTTCTCTGCCAGACTGAAGCCACAGGCCTGAAGCCGCAGGCCTGAAGCTTGACTGGTCCTCTCTTCTTTCTTGTAGTGGAGAACATTGGCCAGAGTAAGGGGTGCAGAGAGCTGCAGACCTCTCTGCACCATTCTTTCCTGCTGCAGCAGGGATACTTGTACCTGCGCATCGGTGACTGCACCCCCTCCAGCTCAGTCCTTTAACCTGGAAGTTGGGCCAGGCTGCTTTGGTCCCTGAACCTGCTGCATCTGCCCTGGGCCAGGGTTCTGTCTTGCACTGGCCTCACCCCTCGTGCTTCCCTGTTATTTTGCTTGGTCCTTCACACTGCACAGAGCACATGGGTTTCTCCTGGCATGCTCAGGTGAACATCCTGCTGCCCATCCCCTGCTACAGTCTGTCTCACGCAGTCTGTCTGCGCTTTGCCACTTCCCTTTAACACCAGCCTTCAGGAAGGGAGAACCTTGCAACCTGGATCCTGAATGGCCACTGAAGACCTGGAACTGGCCCTGTGCTGCTTTTGCATTCTGCAGTTGTTTAAATCTAAGTGTGATGGCAGAGAAGGTTAGACCATAATCATAGTGCTGCCAAAAATAATAACTACAGCAGTTCCTGTTCCGAAGGAATTTCCCTATGCCAGCATCTAGTGTCCTGGGAAAATCTTGAGTCTCTGGCCAGACTAGTGGATTTGAGTTCAGCCCTACTCCCTTTTAACTGCACTTAGCAGTTGACTCTGCCTCACTAGGAAGAGCACTGTTGGCATTGTGAAGACTTACTCTTGTCATTGATGCTTATTTCTCATGTGATCGAGTTCAAGTGACCCATCATTATACAATGTAATTTCAAGAGTCTTCTGTAGCAATACATTCAGGGAAAAATAACGCTTGTGGTGCTATTGACATGGTCAGAAATCTCCAGTGACATTGTTTTCTTGCGTGTATGTGCATGCATGCATGAGAGCTTGAAAAATTGATGGGGACCCCAGACTGCTGCCAGTGCACCTCCTTCCTGATGCCCAGGGAATAATGTGTCTGCAGATGTTTGGTAGGAAGAGACTCATCAGTCTCCTTGGGAGGCTATTGTTATGCAAATAGAAAAACAACACTCTCCTGCTACACTCTTGAGAAATGGCTGAGGGTTGGGTGTGCTGGGGCTATGGGTGAGTTTATTACAGGTAGTGAATCCAATGGAAAAGGACCATTTTGATCCATATTACTTTTTAGCTTTAAAATATGCTGAAGTTGGTGTTAAATCTCTGAAAAGGAAGTGCTCTCTTTTCTTCTTTTTTTCTAAAGAGTTCCTTTGATGTATTTTATTACACTAGCAGCCCATTTCCTCCACTTTAAGACATGATTAACAGTAACTAGAACTTTTTCTAAGCAGAATTGCCATAGCCATTGCTTTGGTTGGATTTGGTGGTTTTAGGATTGCAGAGTGAATATACAAATCTTAAAGTTTGTGTGGTGTGTGTACTCTAGGTGACAGGCAGTGTCTGAGTGCCTTCCTTGGCATCATTCATGGGAGCAGTTTCTGGTTCTGCCCTAACACCCGGCCTTGGGGACCACAGAGTCCTCCCACCTCCTTCATTTTCAGACAGGCCTTACATCGTCCTTGCTGGCAAGGAGCTGAAATCTGACACCCTGTAACTTCCACCCTTTGTTCCTATAGGGTTTCTATGCCTTCAGAGAGGAACAGAAAAGGCTTAATCTTTCCTGCAAATACCAGACCTTCAAATATTTTGTAACCACTAAATTGGAGGCTGCGTCTTCCCTTTCAAGTGGATTCTCCTTTCCTCTAAGGATGACATTCAGAGTCTCACCTTCTTGTCTCTAGAAATGTAATCCACAGCGATGAGGAGCTTGTTTTGGAACTCTGCACTAAGTCTCAGGAAGAGTTAAAATTTGTTGCAGGGACCTCTCACCTCCCCTTTCTAGACATCATATCTTTTAATGCAACCTCTTTTCTTAGATCTTGGGAGTCGTACCACATTGTTAATTGTGTTATTTAAAATGCCTTGTCTTTTCATTGTGCTGTTACTGAACATTGTCCTCCTTCACCATTTCTGTAATGTTGAAGCCAGTGTTGGAATTTGAATCGTCTTTATTACTTGATATGTTCATGATAGTGATAAGCTTGATCCAACTGTGGGTTTTCCTTTTGCTTTCCAATTTAGTCATCCAGGACAAGGCCAAATTTCTATTTCCCCTGTCCCACTCGAGAAACTTGCCCTGTGTGAGTTCCTCCAGGTCTGGAAGATGAAGCCAGCTACCTTCATTTGTCATAAACCAGTCTCCCTGTTAGCCTTCATTTTAAAGGGATATATTTTTACCTGGAGTCCTTGTCAGGTTACCTGTCTTGCACAGAGACAATTACACATTGTAGGGATGAATTGATGCTCACAGGACTGTCATCCCACAGGACTGTGAAATGAAAAGGTAGGGTGGCCATCAGTGAAGAACAGAGGTACTTGAGGACACTTCCTAATTGTGGTGAGTCCTTGTTTAATCTTACCTAGTTTTTACCCTTCTGGACTAGAAGAGGCCATGGTTTCTGACTCCCTTTCTTGGCAGCTGACTCTTCTGAGACAAAGGATCATACTTTGAGCACTTTCTACTTTTGGCACTGGAAGGGTATAGCCAGCCCATGCACTGCAGCGGTGAGAGAGAGAGAGAGAGAGAGAGGGAGGGAGTGTGTGTGTGTGTGTGTGGAGGTGGAAGGTTCCTCTTTATACCCTGGGACCATAACCCAGGTCCTGGCCAAGCTGAACTTCCTGTCATGCCTGATTTATGGGGCCAAAGGCTCAGAGGGAGTCTAGGGGTGCGGTGCTGAGGGAGGAGTAAAGCCAAGGACTGGCCTATCTGGACAGCTGCTAAGACTGTCAACACCTGGCCTTTACACGCAGAGAGAAAGCCAGGAAGGACATGCTGGGAGGCACTGGTTTCCTTCTGTCTTCCCAACCTACAAAGGGTGGTGGGTAGGATTCCTTTGCAAGCTTTCTTTTTTTATAGGAAGTATAGGAGAAAAGCTACTGGCCTGAGTAGATTGCTGTTCCCTGAGACTTGGTTTATCTTGGTCCTTCTAGTCATTGATTTCTTTGTTAGCCCTACTGTCTTTTACTCACATTTTCTTCATTTGGACATATCCCATGGATCTTTTCCCTCAGGAAACTCACTAGTTCAGATTATTTTGAAACTGCATACCTGTTCTTTTTATAAAATTTGGTTTATCTCCAATTTAGAGAAAAGGAAGAGCAATTATAGGCTGAGTGTTCCTAATCTGAAAATCTGAAAATTGAAATGTTCCCAAGTCTGAAATATTTTGAGAGCTGACATGGTAGAAAATCTTACATGATGAAATTCTTTCCATGCACAGTTATTAAAATATTTTATAAAGTTACTATCTAAGTTACTTTTCTCTCATTGCTGAGACAAAATACCCAACACCCAAAGTTAAAAGGGGAGGGATTTATTTAGTCACAGTTTGTAGAGTTTTCAGTCCATAATTGGCTGGCCCCAAGGCAGAGTGGCACATGGCAGAGAGGTGTCACAGAGGAGAAACAGTTCATGGTGCCCACACAGTAGTAAAAGCAACAAGGGACCTTAACAGCCTCTTTCTGCCCCTTTTATTCCATCCAGACTACTGGGTTTAGAGTGATGCCAAACCAGTCACTCTAGTGTAGTGGTTTGGTAATCACAGCATTTTTTTTTTTTTTTTGATACTGAGGATCAAGCTCTGGACCTTGCACTTGCAAGGCAGGTGGCAGAACCACTGAGCTAAATCCCCGGTCCCAGTAATCACACACTTAATCCCAGCTTCACACATTTCAGATTCAGCCACCTCTGAAAAAGAAAGCTCCAGCTCAGCTGCATGAGGGTTTGGGGGGAACATCTAAACACAAGCCATAACAGTTATCTTCAGGG
>NW_022900935.1:51946165-51948305 GCF_012274545.1 Fukomys damarensis | reverse complement strand
TTTTTTTTTTTTTTTTTTTTGATACTGAGGATCAAGCTCTGGACCTTGCACTTGCAAGGCAGGTGGCAGAACCACTGAGCTAAATCCCCGGTCCCAGTAATCACACACTTAATCCCAGCTTCACACATTTCAGATTCAGCCACCTCTGAAAAAGAAAGCTCCAGCTCAGCTGCATGAGGGTTTGGGGGGAACATCTAAACACAAGCCATAACAGTTATCTTCAGGGTGTGTCTGAAGGATGTGTATGAAGCATACACAGATTTCTTTTTTAGAGATCCACCCTCAAGGTACTGTATTAGAAATACTATAAATATACAGATACTCTCCAATTTGAAAAGATCCAGAATTCATATAACTTCTGGTCCCAACCATTTTGGGTAAGGAATTCTCAGCTTGTGTTTGTTGAATGACTTCTGTGTCTCATGACTAGATTGGAGCTTCATTCACACCATCTTGTCTGGTCCTGAGAATCTTACAAGGTTGGTGGTGTCAGTTTCCATTTTAGAGGTGGAGAGGATTGAGACGGTGAGGTTAACATAGACAAGACCATGCACTGGTGAGTCAGGAGTAAAGGTACAAATTCCCAATGATGAATGTCATCATATTGTATACCTAAAGTGTACCAATATACTTAATGATATAAAAAATGCAATATTTTAATGTTAAGAAAAATTGCTTAAAATATGGAAATAAAAGAGGGCAGTGAGTCCTTTCAATGTTATACAGAGAAATTGTTTAACAGGTCCCCCCATGAATTATTTAACTGTTAGGGTGTTCCAGCTCTTTTGTTTTTTAGCTTTTCCAGGTATTGAAGCCAATTCCTAGCACACACTAAGGAAGTATTCTACCGCGGAACTTTATCCTCAACTCTTAGTTTTTTTAAGCTAACTTTGATCGATTTGTCTATCTTCTACCACATTTCACAGTATCTAGTATTTATGATGTTGTTCAACCATCGTCAACACAGTTCATTTTAGAGCATTTTTATCACTCCTCAAAACAAACCTGTTAGCAGTCACCCCCGCCCCCCAATCTCTAACTCAGCAAACCGTTTGCAGAATGCATTTCTTGGATTTTAATTCTTACTTGAACCAGTTGTATCAGCTTTCTGGGTTCCTCATTCATGACTTGAATAACTTTTAATATATTTATTTTGTATTTGTTTTGAAAGTCAATTTTAATTTTTTGAAAATTTTACTGTGACAGTCTCACTCCACAAAATACAACTAATTACTATTAATATTTTAATATATCTCCTTCCTCGTTTATTTTAGAACTGACATTCTGTTTTGTATTTAGCTTTCTTTCCTTCTTTTCGTGATGTGTCATAGATGTTTACCTATTTCAATAATTACTTTAACAACATAGGTTCTGTGGCTGCATGGCATTATGTCCAGTGGATGTATAGTTTCTTACATTTCCATCACTGAACTCTTTACTTCTTTCCACTTCCCCACACGCACATACATGTACTGGTGATAAAACTGAGGTCTGCGTACTCCCCAGTCCATATTTTATTTCTTATTTTGTGAGAAAGGTTTTTGCTAAATTGCTCAGTTTCCCACGTTGGGCTCGGATTTTCTACCCTCCTGCCTCAGCTTCCCATAGTGCTTGTATTATAGGTGTGTGCCATGATGCCTTGCTTATTTCTACTTTTTGATGTTGTATATAATATTATTGAAAACATCTTTGTGTTGCATATCTTTTTGATCACGTCTCTGTTCATTTTCTTTGAATTAATTGCTAAGTGTGGAATTACTAGAATAAAGCCCCAAAAGTGAGCAATTAGATCTTATTCCAGTTTTTATTTTGTTTTGTTTCTGACTGTTGTTTCTGAATCTGTGTAGAACTTGTGGTTGAGCACACATAAGTCATGGAATTGTATTAAACAAATACCAATAGGTCTGGGGCTTTGGCTCAGTGTTTCCGCTGCCTCCTTGCAAGCACAAGGGCCAGAGTTCAATCCCGGGTACCACAAAAAATTAAAACTAAAAACTAAAAAACACCAATCAACTCAAAGTATACCAAAATAAACCCAATTCTAAGTAGGTACTATATTCAGAATGTTTTGATGATTCACATCCACACACATGCACACACACACACACACACACACACATATACACAATAACGTAAGTAT
>NW_022900935.1:51926146-51946128 GCF_012274545.1 Fukomys damarensis | reverse complement strand
CACACACACACACACACACACACACATATACACAATACCACGTAAGTATCTTGCAGTGCCATAGGATTGTTATGTCATCTGTAAAGTTAGGTTTTTAGTTAAATAATACATGGAAGATTGAAAATAATAGAACATACCGAACGAAAAGAAATACAAGTAGAATTAAATCTTTCCAAGCACCATGCTAGAGACAATCCTTTTAACACTTGCATGGGTATTACAGATTAATTCTTATGCAGAAACATGTGTAATTTAAAATCAGAAAGTAGTTGCAAGTTTTTTTAGCATTATGTAGAATTGTAGATTAAACAGCATTTTGACTTAAAAATGTTGGATAGAAATTTATAATATATATTTTAAAATTTACTCAGCCTTGTATTTTATGATGTGTGCTTTGGAAACATAATGTGTTTGTCTCACATGATTGGTTCTTCTTTCTCTCCATCCCTCCATCCTTCCTTCTCTCCTTTTTAATTTCCAGTCGCTTCTCTGCTGCTCCTGACACTTTACTGTCCTTATTTGTATGAAAACTTTCCTTCCCTAGTTGCTCCCCCGTTTCCTGTGAGCATTAGAACATTTTGAATACCTTCAAATTTCTTTTTTGGAAGCTCCTGGCCTCAATGCTTTGCAATTATGTGGTGTTCCATGTCCCTGATGCTTTATTAGTTCCCAACATACTTGATAAAAGGGAGGCAATTAGTGTATTATGGCTTCTTTTTGAATTGTTCCTCAAGATAAGCAGAGAGGAATGTTACATGGGTAAAAATTTGCATAATAATGTGAACAGACTTTGTCCCAAAAGCTCCATGTAATCATGACAAAATGAAAGCACTTTATTTATGGAAAGTTCTTGCATGTATTTATCTCTTAGAATTAAAATTTACTGCTGGATTATGGTGGCCTCTGATTTCAGAAGTGATTTTGCACTGTGGCCTTGCCTTTCAAGCTAAACGCTAACATCCTTCTTTCAGTTCTGAGACCATCCTCACCCCCATTCCAACACTGGTTACAATCAAAGCCAAACCAGAACATTCAATATGAAACACTTTCTCCCTAACCCACAAGCAGTGTCTTTGTAATTACATGGCTACAACAAAACAATAGAAAGTACTGGATTCAAATGGCATGTGTTTACTAAAATATTTGGGACAGCTTCATAATTTTCTTCTGTGAATCATCATCAACAGCAACCTTTTCCCTCTTGATGTGAATCACGTTCCTTGTCATCCAGGCTGGCTTTTCCCATGACCTGCTACCCATCTCCACAGTTTGCATGAAGTGGCTTGGGCATCTTTACATAATTTTGCATCTTACTGCCATACTTTGTCAGATGGCTGCCTCAGCTCAAAGCAGACAAGTACCTCAGCTCTTTGTCCTTTTCTAGCCTCAGCGTCACCGTCAGCATCATTTGTGCCCCAGGTGTGGGATGTAGCCCATCTCTCGGTGCTCATGTCCCACAGTGGGACATTCCTTTATGCACGTACTGCATCATGCCAAACTAACCTGTTCCTGATGGGCTTTCCCCATTCCATGCATAGCTCTTGGGGAGCCCACATCTTTATTGATCTTTACACTCACCGGGGCCTATTTTTGTATTTAGTATGCACCTATCGCTCGATAAGTATTTGTTGACCAGAATTCAACTAATCTGAGTGCTTTCTATCCCTGCCTCTGATACTTCCCTCCCCAGCTACCTGGCAACCTCAGTGTGTAACAGTTACTCTCTCCTCAACTGTAGATTTACCTCAGTCCATTTCCTCCTGACCTCCTATGAGCTTGACACTAATGCAAGCTTCCTCCTTCTTGAAGATGCTCAGATTTCAGGTCGCCTGGCTCTCTGCTTGCCTCTGGCCTAGGCCTGTCTCTGCTCTTCGGCTGATTCTTCTTCACAGTGCAGGATGAATTCCATTTTCTCATCACACCATCCTTGAAATCAGATTCAAGATTTCCACTATCTCTTCTAAGCAGATGCCTTTATAAAGGATTGTGTTTTAGGAAGTCCTAGAGTCCCCCAGTGCCTGCTAAGCTTTCTGGCCATCTGCTTAGGAGCTTCCTGGGTATCTATGGAAAGAGTGGCCAAGTACACACATATAAAACTTTATTTTGAGGGTAGATCAGATATAAATTTTGAAATTAGGATACCAGAAAGATAGACATAGTTCGGCCTTTGCCCCAACCATGAGCTTGCAACCAATTGCCCTGTTTATTAATGAGTACAAGTTAAAGATGTTAACTGTTTAAGAAATTGTTAGGTCATCAAAATGTTGACTTAATCATGAAACAGTAGCTTAGGATCAAATAAGAGAAGAAGAGAAGCAGGGCAGAGTCATGACCTGTCCACTCACCCTCTCAGTCCCTCCAAAAGGCCTCAGGATGCATAGTTTCCTGTTATGGCAGAATTTTTCTGAACTCCTTGATTCTTTTGTTCTGAGACTCCTGGCGGAGTTTACTTTCTTTTAAATTAGTAGTATCCTCTATGAAGGTGAGTGTTGTGCGTTGCTTAATTGGGTTTGATCCATTTGCAGATTCTTCCTCTTAGTATTCTGGACGTTTCTGAACTTTTGTGGAAGCCCTATTCTTATCTCTCCACTACTGGAAGGAGTACTTGAAGCTACCAGCATCATATGAGTATGGTCATTGAATGATTAGTTATGATTGTAGGTCATAATAATAAGTGGGGCACATGAAAAAGCTAGTGATTTTAATTTGGACTTCTGGTTATACTTCTGTGTGAATCTTTAAGAGTTCTGACTTTATTAAGCTCATTTGCAATCATGAACAAGTATATCTGTATAGATGCTCCAGATATTTTTGAATTTTACACTTTCTATTTCCTATCAGCAACTTAAATTTAAATAACTTTTTTACTTATAGTCATCTATGATCTTTTGGGCCCTTAATTTTCCCTGTGGAAATATTAGCAAAACCTTAATTATTTACTCTGGCAACAGGTTATATTGCTGCTTTGGACTTGGGCTGTCATCATTATTCATGGGTGATACAAGTATATTTAATGGGCCCAGTTGTTCTGTTGAATCCCTAACCACTTGCTCTTGCAAATTGCTTAATTTTCACCTGTTGAGTATTTACTTTCTAGAAACTGCCATGGTACATGTATTAGTTTGCTGAGGCTGCTGTAAGAAAGTTATGTGTTAAAGAACACAAATTTGTCTTCCTTTTATTCTGAAGATTAGCTGTTGACAAGAGTTGGTTCCCGCTGAGGATTATGAGAGAGGATCTATTCCATAATGTGCCCTGAGCTTTTGGTGGCTTACTGGACATTTTTTGTGCTCTTTAGCTTATAGAAACATCATTCGATTCTTTGCTGCTACCTTCTCTTGGCTTCTTCCAATGTGTCTGTGTCCAAATTTCCCCCTCTATAAAAATACCAGTCATATTGGATTTGAGCCTACCTTACACCTGTGTAAGCTCATCCAATTAATTATATCTGTAACAATCCTATTTCCATATAAGGCCATAATGGATCAGTAATTGTCAGATTCTACCACTGCCATCGTATTTTCTTCTGGACTCTGCTGGATCCTTTTATATTGGGGATTTCTATTCCTGAGGGGTTTTGTTTCTCAACCTTCTTTAGACCCAGCTCTCTGCTGACTTTCTTCCCATCTCTCAGACTGCCTTGTCCCTTCAGCCACTGAAAAGAACGTTTCCAGTATTTCCCCTGTGTGTTGGAGTTCTCCTTCATGCAGATACCTCTCAAATCCTGGACTGTAGCACCCCTGCTGTCTTTTGGCTACTGACCCTGAAGTTCCACCTGTTAGCCTGACTAGTATTTCTGGATCACCTATCAGCACATTGCACTCAACCTGTCTGAAACCAGAAGCCCTGTCTAAACAACAATTCAAAGAATTGTTTCTTCTTCAGCTTGCACAATACCTGGGTTGCAGGTCTCCAACTCCCAGTTGATTCCCACTTACCCTTTGGTCTCCTCCATTCATATTTCACAATCTGCCAGTTCTTTGCCATTTAAGATTCTTCTGTTGGAAATTGAGAAAAATCATTTCAAACAGGTACAATAAAATGATGTATGATATGATCTTGTATGTTGAAGCATATTAAATTTTATGGTATATATGAAGGTATGGGTATATATGAAAATACCATTTTAAATGATACTTCATGGTTCACATGACTGAGAGTCTGAAGGTGAATGCCATGCTGATACCAAAATCTGACTTTTCTTTCCCTCTGTCCTTCATCTTCTTTGCTTTCAACTTCATCCTAAGATTCCCTTTTGGTTACAAGATGGTAAACCCATTTATACAGTTGCTCTGGCCAGTAATTTAAATCACACCCTCCAATCTCCTTTCCCTCTGATTCTACATTTGTTGTCTTAATTCTTTGAAGTAAATCTCAGATTCCATCAGGGAGAAAGGCAAAAATGGAAGTTCAGGAGAAATTAGTGAAATTCGGGAAAAATAAATTGAGAGAAGAGTTAAAGATGATTCTCTTGGAGAATTTAGAGCAAGAAGAGATGTGTTCCTAGTTAAAAATGGGAATACTGGGAGTTTTGTAAGTATTAGGCATTTGTGTAAAATGCTTAGAGGTAGATCCTATGTGTCATCTAAAGAATGGCATGCTTTATACTATGTGATAAGGAACATTGATTCGTTTTCATACAACTTTAACATGTATTCCAGGAGAACACTGTTTTCATTGTTACAAATCTGAAACCAATAATTTTCTTTAACATGCAAATATAATATCAGTTCAATTTTTTACTTTACCTGTAAAGCTAAAAATGGTTGACTTGCCTTAGAAATTTTCATTTCATTGTATTTTGATGTGACATTACCTTTCATTAATCCCTTCTAAGTAAAATTTAATTAAAACCATCTCACATGATGGCAACCATTTACGCATTTTTAAAAAGACCTCAGGAAAGCTCAGCTACCAGTCTGCTATTCTAAACAAAGTCTTGCTATTAAATTCAGTAGATTATTTCTTGAATTCATAATTTGTTGCACTATGGCTTTTTTCCAATTAATTTTGGATATAGGGAATTTTTATGCCTTTGTTTCATTTTAGATGATTGTGACTTAAACTCAAAATGATTTGGACTTGAGAGGAAAGGAATTTTTTTTTAAAGGAGAAATGGAAAATAATTCATAGCATTATATATTTTCACTCTTAGTGAATATGGCAGTCCCTGTCAAGTGTAAAAAAGGGTAATGTCACAGAAATACATAAGAGAGCCAAAGCTGCAGTTGCAAAGTCTTCATTTCCATCTTCATGACTGATGTTTACTGTGTTCAGGTGTGCTGGGAAGGTTGGGGAATGCGAACTTGAATCCTCAACTGTCACGAAAGTTTTTGGCTCTAAAAGCTAAATTTCCCTCATGTCCCTGCTATGTTCTGGTACTGATTTTATTCAGATTTTTATGGAATGGAAGCAAGCACTCTTTTGTGATTTCCTTTCTTGCGTTTTGACTAAAACTCAACCATGAATATGAATGATCACAAAAATCCATATGTATAGGACTGCAAGGCTTTAACTTTTTTTGTTGTTTTTTTTTGTTTGTTTTTGTTTTTGGTTTTGTTTTTTTTTTTTTTTGGTACTGGGGATGAAACTTGAGTCCTTGTGCTTGTGAGGCAGACAACGGAACCACTGAGCCAAATCCCCGGTCCAAGGCTTTATTGTCTGTGACTTCCTGTGCCTCTTAATTTTATAAATATTGTTCTTGGTTGATTCAATACTTAAAATATTTTATGGTATTAAGTATATATCACAATAAAATTTATCATTTAATCTATTTTTAAATATACAGCTTGGTGACATAAACTACATATATAATGCTGTGGAACTGTCACTACTATCCATTTCCAGAATTTAAAAAATTATTTCCACTTTCAATTTTCTATCAACTCCCAAATCTCTCCTTCCCTCAGGTCCTGATGACCTCAATTCTACTTTCTATCCTGCTGAATTATTCTAAGTCCCACACAAGTGGATTCATGCAGTGTTCATCCTTTCATGTCTGGCTTTTTTCTCTTTGCATATTCTCAAGGTTCATCCATGTTGTCGCATGTGTCCAGATTTTATTCCTTTTTAGAGTTTAATAATATCCTATTGTATACATATTTCAGGTTTTGTTCATCTGTTGAGAAACATTTGGGTTGTTTCCATCTTTTTTTTTCTATTGGGAATAATGCTTCTCTGAGCACTGAGTACCTGCTTTTAATTCTATACCTAGGCATAGAATCATTGAGTCATATGACAGTTCTGTGTTTTATTTTGTAGGGAACCTTAAAAGCATTTTCCACAATAGATACATCATCTTGCATTCCCACCACCAGTAAGATGTGGGTTCTAGGGCCAGGGATTTAGCTCAGTGGTGCTGCTGCCTGCTTCGCAAGCACAAGGGCCCACGTTCAATGCCCAGTACCAAAAAAAGGGGTGGGGTTAATTTCCCTATATCCTTGCCAACATTTTCTTTCTACTTTTTTGTTATTTTCTTTTTTAAAAAAAATAATTGCTATCCTAATGAATATGAAATGATAATTAATTAAGTGAGCTTTTAAGTGAGCTCTTTACCCTTAGGTCGGAGCCATTGTATCACTTCCTGGTTTGTGTATGGTCAGTGTTGGTGTCACCCCTCACAGGAGGAATTTGCACCTATTGACAAGGAAGCACTCTGATGCAGTCGATTCCTTTGTCTGAGCAGCACTGCACCATACTCTACTTTGGTGGACCTCTATGCATGAATTGGGAACTCTCTAGAATACAGTGTCCAGAATTGAGATCCCTGGAGCATTCATCAGCATGGTGATGACTTAAAACAGAGAAACAACCCTCTGGCCCCCCATGGGTGTCTAATTGGCCCAAGACCCTCTGTAGACAAGTTAATTGTCACCATGGAGAGAGCAGTGTCAGAGGGAGTGTTGCATTTATGTTGGGTTTTGCTTTCAGCATATCCTTTGAGTTGTGTTTCATTCTCTTCAAACAGGCATGACTTGAGAACCATTGTTAATATCAACATGACAGTGTCATAACACACTTCTGCTTTTTATTTGAACTTTTTTAAAATTCCTGAGCCAAAATTAGGTGATTGTTACTTGTTCTGTTTCTAACAGATGGAGAAAATTCCCCTTAATTTCCATTCAGCTTATGTATTTCCATAAGCAAGATTAGCATGTGATAGGGATCACGACTGTTTTCAGATTTAAAGCCTAGTCAGTTTAAGAATCATTATTTTACTATGCTTTGTGGTCTCTCCTACTTTTTTTTCCCATTGCTTTATGTACTCAGCGTGGTTTGTGCCTTTCATGTGCTATGCATCCCTGTTCGGAAGCATAAGCATATCAAATAGAGGATTAGAGGAAAGTGATTTTGTGTTTAGTAAGTAATGGAATGAATTACTTTGTGTCTTTAAGCTACAGGATAGCTTCCTATTTTAAAACCTCTCATTTGGCTATGCAAACACAGGTGACCTATGGTCTTTGAAAACAAGTCTTCATCTTAGTGAGGTGCTGCACAGCCTATGCTTCCTAACAGATGTTATAAGGGCCAAGAGTATGGCCTCAGAGAGACCTTGGAGCAGGAAGAATCTGCCATGGTTTGTGTCTCCACTATCATTGAGCCAGGTAGCAGCCGTCTTTAATTTGCCTTCCTGCTTGCTAAGGTCAGGCAGATATTTATTGAAGGTGTACCATGTGACAGATACCACCTTGATTCCCCCCTCCCCAACTCTCTGCTCCATGTAGCATGATAATGTGGATTCCTTTAAAATTGAAAATACAAAGGATGAGAATAATAGCTCCCAGTGTTAAGCCAGAGGAAAACCCAAGGTGGTCATCCCCATATAAGCCAAATACATTCTCTTATTTTATTGAGCCAGTTTTCTTTTTTTTTTTTCACCAACTACTCTAGATGTTTTAAATGCTGCTCAGATGTTTTAACTATATTGTCTTACAAACTATGCATTACCAAATTTAGATCATAACTTGAAACCAAAGGTTGAGGCCAGCCATTAGTGGTTTTGGATCTCTGACCATTGCTTAGTTTTATGGGACAATCTTTCTTAGGCAAATGCTATATCCAGCCAGAGTCAGCCCAACCCCAAGGTCCTTTTCCTCCTTTCCTCTCTGAAAATGAGGATTAGAGGAGGCAACTTCTCTCCTAAATTTCTAAGGCACAGGCAGATTCCGTTTTTTTTTTCCTTTGGACATAATTCATTTATAAATCATGAATTTTCTGACCAGTTTAAAGGGTCTTTATCCAACTCAACCCTGTGAAGACTCTGCAAGCACATGACTCTTAGTCTGCCTCCTTTTCAATGAATCCGTTCACTGAAAGGCAAAGTTTCCCTGTGAGGATGGAGGGGCGGGGGCTGCTAAGTCAGACTGGAAGGAAGTAATCTGCTGTTAGGTGGAGATGTTGCTGCCCCTGCAAATTATGCCAGGCAATGAAGGCTGGGTTCATTTCCAAGATAGAATTTGAAGTAAGAAAATGCTTTGGGGTGTAAATAGAAACACTTCCAGCTAAAGGCATGTTATTGCATTAATGTGTAAATGCATATAGAAATGACATATACAAAACCAAATTGTCATTCCGAAGGAATTTGATAAATATGGGTTTTCTTAAAAGTATTCATCTCAGTGTAGAGATGGTTTTTTAAAAAGAGAAAGACCTGAATGTTTGAATGATTGAGTAGGAAACCAGAATGCTATTTTTTCTTCAAAACGGTGTCTCCATAATAAACTATGATGAGGGAATAACGCCGCCGTAACCTCTTTCCTTTAGTAATTGATCTTCTCATTCCAATGAGTGAGAGATGACTTTGTGTCTGGGGAAGTGCACAGATCAGATTAATTTGTGCCTTCACAGCACTGCTTTGTTATCTGTCCTTGGAGAATTTTTCAATCAAGATGTGTTTGGCAGAAACAAAGTAGAAAGGGTGCTCCTCTAGGCAGCACTGCCTGACACCAGGGGGCTCCTGTCTCTGCTTTCCACTCACCTGCCTGGCTGTCAGGTGTGCTGGGCTTGGCAGATAGTCCCTGGCAGCCCTGGAGGTTCCTTCACCCAGAACAGCTTCACTTCTAAAGGGAAGCTCACTGTAAAAATTTTTCATTTATTAACTTTTCTGTGCATGGCTCCTACTTATTCATTTAGCTTTTGGCTTATTCAATAACAAGGATGCATTTCTTTTTAAAAGAAAGTGTACTTTTTACAGTGGCATTGTATTACAGCTACTTTAAAAAATAACTGTTGATAAAGAAAATCATCATCCCTGATTTCTTCCAAGATATGACAGACTCATATCTTCATCCTTTGGGTTTATATACATTTGTGTGTACGTATATAAATATTTTGTTATGTACCCTTTTTCTATCACCCATATGAAAAATCTTGGCATCAGCTCTAATATTCTCTCTGTCCCTGAAATCCTGTCATTGGATGTGACACAGTGATAGGAAAAGAGGCTGTGGAGTTGAGCAAACCTTATGAATCCTGGCTGGACCACAGAGTGGGTGGATGACCTCAGACAAGACTTTCCTCTCTCTGTTGGTCTATCCATCTGTCCCTTTGTTGCCCATGCCTCCCTTTCTGTCTCTTATTTGGAAAGTGTATGCTTACAGTATGCTAGACCCTGGGAGTCTATCCAGTGTTTTCTTATCAAAAATGTGATTATTAAAGCATATTAAAGTGTTCTTGTGAGGATTCAATTTGATAATGCATATGAAGGGACTTAACAGGATGCCCAGCATACAGTAGGATGCTCTCTAAATGGTATTGTGTGGTCAGTCAGCAAGTCTCATCAGTTCTGCAATTTCTCTGGCATCATTTCCTGTTTTTTAGCAGCCTGAATAATGATGGGAAGTTATTTTCATACCTAGACTATATAAGAGGTCACCTCTTTGCACTTCTGAATCATTGCTTTGTGTGTTACTCTTTGTTCTAAACCTTTCAGTAGCTTCCATTGTTTATTAGAGATACTCTGAATTCTTCATGGCCACTCAAGGCACACTGAGCAGTCTTTCAGTACTTAACTCAGTACTTACTCTCCTCTTGGGATTTCAGCTCTCAGCAAACCTGCTGTCCTTTCCCACCCACTGACATGACTCATTCTCTTGAATCTCCATCTATCAACGCATGTGCAAGGAGTCACATTATAATGGATGAGAAAGGAAAATAGTGCGTGAGCCAAGTGAGAAGTCCTAGTCGTCTTTGTGCAGTGTCCTAGTCCCTTTTTGCTGCTGTAACAGAATACCCAAGTCTGGGTAATGTCATTAATCCCACCCACAATGGTTAAAACGTCTTGGTCTAACAGCCTCCCCACAGTTCTGCCTCCAAGCACCACTACAATGGCAGCCAAATTTCAAGATGGAAGGAACAGACATTCTAAAACAGAGTGTGTAGTAAAGACTTAGAATTTTTCAAATACTTCTGACAATATATTATTTGTAGACATGTTTGTTACTCAACAAACAGAAATAGTATGGTAGAAGTTGCCCTTAAAAAAACACCAGGTCATTTATTTATGTATCCTCCATATTATGCCATCTGAGAAAAACCTTTAGGGATTATGTGCTCATTTCTCTTAACCATTAAATTATTGATTCATCTTCAGGATTAGTTACTAAAGCCATGTTGACTTGGAAAATACTTGCTTTGTAGTAGATTTTGCTCTCTTTGTAGGGATTCTCCTAAATGGTAACAGCATCTGTACCAAACAGGCAAATACTAGATTAGAAGTATTAGGTTGCACCCCAACTGTTTTTCATTTCAACAGATTGCTGTCCATAGGTTAGGCTGTTATCATAATGAGTTTCTTACATCCAGAATTCTGCTGATGAAGCCCAGCAGCCCAGTTGGGCATAGTCATTTTTTTTTCATTTTTTAAATTTATAATAAGTTGTTCTCTTTGTATTTAATTTGGATTTTACCCACAGGATATGTAATGTTTACAAATAGCTGTGTGTGTGTGTGTGTGTGTGTTTGACAGAAGACAGTGAAAAATACTGTACTTTAAATTTTTGATTCCTTTTTAGATTTTAAGAAGCTATCTTTAAATCTCTGGCTCCCCTCTCCCTCAGTTTAAGACAGTAGGAGCCATAATTTTTGTTTCTTTAGCTCCCATGAGCACTGGTAGCTTGTGATCATTGTTTATGAATCAATCAATACAAAATGTTGCTGATTTTTTAAAATGAAATATTTTCTGATGAATGTTTATAAGATTCTATCTATGTTAAAGTTAAAATGACTCCTAACAATAAGTAGCCCTGTTGGGCTCATATCTTAAATCCAGAGCATTCTAATTTTTATTTCCTTTTCTCTCCCCCAGTTTGCTGTTTTGTGGTTCACAAGAGGTGCCATGAATTTGTTACTTTTTCTTGCCCGGGTGCAGATAAGGGACCTGACACTGATGTAAGTAGTCTGTAAAACATTTGATATTAATGTGAAATTCTGATCTTTGTTATTCTTTCAATGCCTGTACATTTGTTGTTTTGGCACATACTACTAATGAAGAGACTTCTCAATTAGTCTCATGTAACTTTGGCTTGTACTAATGAGCAGATTTATGGTTCTTTTGAGCCCTGGACCATTTCTCAGACAAATTCTCTGAGGAGAATTATTACCTTGTGCTTTTCCACTCTGAGCAGCCACATTGAGTAAATCCACCAAATTTATAGCAGTAGCTACGTTGACAAATTTTACAATGAACACAAATCATCTTTCAGTTTGTTTCTCAAAGTTTATGCACTAATAGGGCCATCATTGGCTTTGCCAACATAGCAAGTTCCTCCTAGTTTGCTTCATGAGATTTGTGTCTGCCTTTTTGTTATGCATTATAATTGCTGCTACTGTTTGACCTACACCTGTTTCTCTGAAGCAACCCAATTAGTTAATATATTTGCATCCTAATTTTGCCTGTTTCTGGGTGTCTCTGTTGTTCTGTTCTTGCCCTTCAGAAAGGGAGAGTGAGGAAATGGGAAATACCAATGTCTAAAATATACTGGATAGAAGGAAACTTGAGTGTAACATGAAAAATGATGTTTTAACTGAAAAATTTGGAAGATAGGTCCAGACTAGTTGGTATTGAATCACTTTTGTCAGAACAGCTTACTTATTTACATTATTAGATCATTGTATTCAGAGGATTGCTTCCTTGTTTAGCACTTGTTCTGTTCTGTTCACAGAAGCTTGATTTTGAAGTGACTTTCTCATTACAGGCAGGGCAAAAGTCTTCCCTTCTCACACAATGATGTTTTCACAGTAGGCTTTAAAGGATTCAGATTTGTGTTGTTCTGACGTGTATGGGAACGTACCAGTTTTGCTGAGGTGCCTTGAGTGGCTGTATTAAGTGTGTTCCTTGGGCTCTGTGTCATAACAAAGGACTTTATTTAACAACTTTGTGGAGGAGGAAGTCAGAGTTCATGAATGCTAAGCGGCTTTATTTTCCCCCTTCATTTCATATATTTTCCTTTTTTCTGGGATAATATCTCCACATGGAACATTTTAGAGATAAAAAATAGAAGATAGCATACCAAATTTTCTAAAAAGCTCTCTTACTGCTTTGTTTTTAAAAATACTCAAAAGCATCATGTAATGATCCTTTTACTTCTTTGTTCATCATCCCCATCTTCATCCTCCTATTTTATCTTTTATCATTTCACTTTTATATCTTGTCATTTAGCCTCATCAACAATGGGTAGGAAAGGCAGGCAGGCTGCAGGATCATGGATACTTTCTGTCTCACCTCTTCCTCTTCCTACTTTTCCTTCTTTTGGTTACATATACTTTCTTAAGAATCTAAGTATCTCTGTCCTGGGCCCTGAGTTACAGGAGTTGACACAGAGGTGTGTCTCCTGCCCTTGGACATTCTGCTGGGGGCAGGTAAACACTAAAGAATCACTAATGGAGATAACATACAAGTGCGCTTATATAAGGTACCTTCTCTAGGTGGCCAGGGAGAGCTTCTCCAAGAAAATGGCATTTAAACTGAGCTTTAAGGATGAATAAGAACTAGACAAAAGGGAATTTGTATATGTTTGTGCTGGAGTGTGAGAAGCCGTGGAAAGACCTATTTTAGACAAAAGTATAAAAAAATGAAAAAAGCCAAAATGTGGGATGGAACTCCATCTATGACAAACGGAGGAAGCTTGGTATCTGGTGCATTATTAAGGTTTGGGGATACAGTCTTAGAAGCATTGGGGGCTCAGGAGTGATATAATTCCATGTGTGCATCTTATAAAGGTTATTCTGGTCTCCTAATAGGAAATGGATTGAGCAGTAGAGATGGAGAAGTACGAAAGGCTGAAGAAGAAGAAGAAGAGCCTACTCTGCAGGCAAGGGAAGGGAGCTTGGAGGAGGTAGAGCAAATGGGGGGAGAGAGAGAGAGAAAGAGAGAGAGAAAGAGAGAGAGCGCACATTCAAGATACACTTAGGAGTCATAGCAGCAGTTCTTGGTTAATATGGGATCAGGAATATGGAAATGTTGAAAATGATTTCATAGTTTCTGGCCTAGATACATAGATGGGTGGGGGATGCTTTAAGGCCTTTGAGACTATGGGGAGAGAGAGAGAGAGCATATGTTTGGGAGAGTGGGATGCTTTCACTTTGGGCATGTTCACCTTGAGAAACCTCACACTAAGAAGATAGTTATATGTGGGGCTGAGGGTGGAGGTCATGAGTGGGGTGTGTCCTGAAGTAGAGATCCCTGTGTTTTTTTAAAAGCCTAGAATGTACATCTCTTTGCCTGAGAGAGTATATAAAGTAAGGAGGAAAGGAATTAGGTCCAGGGAGAAAGAGATCTCAAAGGAAATCAAGCACTTAGATGGGAGAGGAGGTCCAGGGAAGGAGACTGAGAAGGAGCAACCAGAGAGCCAGAGGAATACCAGGAGGGTATGAGTATAATTTATCCATTTCCTTAAAGGAACTGTGATGGTGTCTATGTATTTGTTATGGATTCTCTGTGAGCCTTTGATATGGTTTATAAATTAGTAACATATAGTTTGCCTGGAACAGTATAGTTTGCAGGGGAAAGTCTTGGGTTTAGATCATAGGTCATATGCCTGTTAACTTTTAGCAGCTCCTTTTATACTCAGTTTTTGTTTTTTGTTTTTTGTTTTTTCCTTTTTGGATTTCCTTATGGTCACCCTACTCAAAGAGCCAGAGCCATGCAAAAAATATAGAGCACACCTATGGTCTAATTCTGTTCAGCACACATTACTGTTTGTGTCTGCTTGCTGTAGGCATGGAGCCTCCATTAATATCCTTGGAAATGAAGATAAGAATGATTTTTAAGTAGGACAGAAAAAAAAAAGCACATGACCTATAAGGCACAAAGAATCTGTTGATTCTTACTGATTCACAAAAGAATATTTGTGGTTTTCCACGGATAAATTTTGCCTTTTTAAAATTTGATATTTGGAGGTGTACGAATAGGGCTTTCTGACACCAGGACATGAGAAGTGTCTGTGTGAAGGATGGTCTTATTATTGTGCACATCTGTACATAAGACTTAGGAATTCACAAAATGGCCATATGAACCACACCTGGGAGGTATTTGAAAAACATTGAAATGTAGAACTCACTTGAGATGGTAGATTTCCTTGTTGTATTCTTTTCTGAGTGTTAAAATTACAGTATAGAGGTAGAAAGGATATTAAAGACTGATATAGGTTGGCCCTATTTGGTAAATAGGGCAAAGGGATGTCATCTTGCTCTGGGTGCCATCTTGTCTCTTGCATCTCTAACTGGTTTGTGGTTGACTCTTTCAAGGAGTTGCTCATGAAGGGAAAGAGGTCAGTGAGTGGTTGGGTTTCGCTGTGGGTAGAGCACATTGATAACTCAGATCTGATACACTCATTGAAAGTTCTATTCAAATCCTTAGAAGAGTACTAGAGGGCATGAGAAAAACCAGTTAACAGAATGAATGGTCAACAAAACCGAAGGGGATTTTTTTTCCCCCTTAGAAAATTAAGAGTTTCAGTTGAGAATATTTTTATACTATGGAGAGTGATTAAGATGTGCTGTCTGTGTGCTGCTGAATATTACCTGTATTGAGCTCACAAACCCCGGAGCACTCACTTATGGGGAAAAAGTAGTTACAAGGAGTTTGTGAAATGCGCAAGTATTGTACCTGCCCTGCTGCCTTCAAGATGAAAAGTATTGGAAAGTAAACCCTCAGTACCCAGATGACAGCAACCAGATGGGGAGCATTCCAAGTTCTTTTGAACAGAGATGCTCCTCAGGGCTCAAGTTGCAGGCATAGTTGAAAATCTGCTTTAGTTAAGAGGATCTTGAAGAAGAAAGAACTCTGGGCTCAGCAGAGCAACCCCTTCAAGATTCTCAGGCCAATTTCTTAGCCCTTCTTCGCCCCACTCTGGATAAGCAGTTTTCTATGCCTTCCCAGAACAGCTGGAGAAAAGAGGCAAGCATTTCCTAGACTCTTAAGTGCAATCCCCTGCACACTGAACAAAGAAAGGCAGGGGAAAGCTGTTAGAGCATTTGCATTAGAGGTAAACTCAGTCACTGATGCTGCTGAGCCAGGACTCTCCAGCTCTTCAGAGCACTGATGCTGGAGCATGTGGCTCCCAGAACGAGTAATGCTCTTCCTACTTGGTGTCGGCAAGGGCCTGTGAGTCCTGGGCAGAACATAAGTTTCCAGGTGTGCAGCCTAACAGTGCGACCTGGGGCTCTGCCTACTACTCTGCCTTCAACTTTCTGTAAGACAACAACACAATAAAATTCAAAAAAATCAGCCCATGTTTTACAAATAGCCTTTTCCTCTTCTTTACCAAGTTAAGATGTGGACTGGGACATGAACAGCTACACAGGGATTAGACCTTTTTCTGCTTTGGGTGTTGGGAGTAGTATGTGACTTTGCTCTGCGGGAGAAGCACAAGTGCTGTTACCCCTTCAGCTGCCATTGACTGAAGGCCCTGAATAGGTTCTGTTCCCTGTGCTGGCCACAACGGGGTAGATGGGAGGAGTCTGTGGTGGCTTCTGCAGGGTCAGCTCTTCCCCAGACTTCTACTTTACATGTCTTAAAATTTCATATTACCAGCTCTCTGTTGCTTAGTCTGGAACACCTCCACGTTCTTAGAATAGTCTGTCCTCATCTTAAATTATGTCGCTACAAGGCCTACCCTGCAGAGGGAAAACAGGGTATTTGGGCCTTCTAGTACATATCATATGTACATGTGTGTGTATATTTATTAGCACACTCAACACTCTTCTGTTTTCTTGTGTGTCTTAAGTGAGAAAAAAGCTGTGACTCAGCCCTTTCTGAGAATTATACCAATCTCAGACCAACTCTTAATGCTATCATATACAATCTCCATTAAACTTTTTAATCTGTAATGTTGTACATTCTTATGTGCTGTGTATAAAGTAACACAACTGCTAAACTATTTGTCAAACGTAATCTTTGGAACATTTATTCTATGCATTGGATAAAGGAACATTTAAGGAAGAAGTAGTGGAGGATCTATGAAAAAGCTGCAGGCATCTGAAGGATATGGTTTGTTTGTATTTTTGGTCAGTGTTTCTTTTTTTTTCAGCTTTAATTGAGTTTATTGGTACATTTTAGGGATACAGTACAGTTACATTCATTGTTGGGATCTTGTACCTCTACATGACAAGTCTTGATTCTCATTTTTTCCCCTTACCCCTGCCCTCCCTTCACCCCTTCCTCCCCTCCCCATCTACAAACACTTTATTTTCATCTTTTCATTATCTCACATTTTTTTCTTTTCCCTTATTACCCTTCCCCTACCCATTCCACCTTCCCTACACCTTTAGCTCCTTTCTTCTCATTTCTAAATGACAGTAATCTTATTAGGATCTTATGTTTTATTGCAGATTATTCACACCAGGGAAACTATTTGGTATTTACACATGTGTGACTTATTTATTTCACTTAGGAGTATAACTTCAATATGTATCCATTTTCCTATGAATGAATCTATTTTCTCATTCTTTATGGCTGAGTAATCTTCCATTTTATAGAAAAACCACATCTTCTTTATCCAGTTTCCAACGGATGGGCAAATGGGCTGTTTCCAAGATTTAGCTATTACAAACTGTGCCGCTGTAAACATGGGTGCGCATACTTCTCTGTGATATGATTCTTTTAGTTCTCTTGGAAAGATACCCAGCAGAGGGATGGCTGGGTCAAATGGAACCTCCAGTCCAAGCTCTTTGAGGTATCTCCATATTGATTTCCACAGTGGTTGCACCAGTCTGCACTCCCACCAGCAATGGAGAAGAGTTCCTTTCTCCCCACAACCCCGCCAATATTTGTTATTGTTTGATTTCTTGATAGCAGCCATTCTTTGTGGGGTGAGGTGGAATCTCAGTGTTGTTTTCATCTGCATCTCTTGAATGATCAGTGATGTGGAACATTTTCTCATATATTCTTATTTTTATTTGTCTTATACATTTTTACCAGTGGCCCTGGCCTGTCTCAGGAGAACCTGTGTTCATATAGTATTTTGCACTTCTTATCTAACCATACAATTGACCAGGATTCAAGTGACTTCCTAGGTTATCGCTGTACCTAACCTGGGAGATAGCCAACGGGCATATAGGTGGAATTACAAGTTTGCTGATCTTGCCAGAATGTTTGGAAGGGAAGCCAGTGAAGAAATTAGCTAACTTGTAAATAGGCAGGGAGATTTACCATGGATCGGGATATACCTTCAATTCTGTGAAGATGGTAAAACCAACCCACTTGAGGTAGCTCAGTGCATTGACTGTCTTATTTGAACCAGAAATGGAACATATCACACAAATTGCTGGAAGGCAAAAGTGGCAAAGCTGTCTGTCCAGAAAGTAGAATTGCTGTATATGTATTTTAAAGTAAGATCTTGAGAATTCCTGTTCTCTAGTTCTTTTCTGTCTGAGAAACCAATCAAATGAAAAAGGCTTCTGCATTGCTTAAATTTGTCATTTAAAAATTCATTTATGACAAAGTTTAAAACATTTAAAATGAATCTAGAAATTAATTAGTGGATCTTCTGTTTTTTTAAGTATATATTATATTTAATGTGGAAATAAGACACTTCCATGAGCAAAGCTACTTATACCCAAAACAGTTTTGTATTTCTGAGCTGGTAAAGTGAGATTTGCTTAAGGTCTAGGTGCTGCAGAGTTGTACAAGTTCCACAGAGTGTAGTAAAAAGAGTCCTGCAGGGGAGTTGAAATCTTGCCTAGCAATGTGTTAAAACTTCCTTGATTTTCTTTTTATAAATATGGAGATTAAACTTGCTGATTTTTTTTCCTCATTGTAACTTGCTGATCTTTAAAGTTGTTTCCGGCATTAAATTCCATCGTGTTATTAAATGTTTAGTGAAGAACTCATGATGCGAAAGAAGCAAACGTGAAGATGGTTCCTGCCCTCCCCATGCAGGATCGATTATCCTGTAATTGCAGGGATAAGCCAAGCTTGCAGATAGTTACACTATATGTTTGTATAGGACAGCTGCTGTATGTGGGGAGTGAGAGAGAGAGGGGAGGGGCGAGTCCAGTAATAATACAGGAAGAAAACCCACAATGTTCTGTACATCCCAGTAGGATGTCCCAGCTGAGCCTCTGAGGAAGGCCCCTCTGCACCCACCCACAGGTGGCCTTCCTCATTTGCTGTGATGCCACAGGAAACCTTCAAAAGAAGGTATTTCAGGGAAACAAACCCCAAAACAACACAAAAACTCCAGTACTAATTCTGCACTTCAGTGGGTGGATTATTTTATGTACCAGATTCACAGTAACAGAAGTATTTCCTGCAAGGGAAGGGACTCCTGCTGTATTTGCGCCAAATTAATTTAGTTGGGAATTAAAAATAGCCTCAAAGACATCCTCATCCATAACTCTGATGATACAGGAGACAGCTGCTGGGTGGTGGAGGGTCCACTGTTCTGACCCACCACTATCTGGCCACTGAGAAGGGAAAAGGTTATGTCTTTGTTTTCTAGTCTGTACTTGATTAAGTAAAAGAAATGTTTGGTGTAACTACAAATTAAATGCTTATATTAACTAGTTACTGGAAGGCACTTTTGCTGTGGAGTCACCCTGTGGCTTTTCCACTTAATGCAATCTTTTCAGTTGCTACAGTTTCAACATTGCTGGAGCTCCATTTCTGAAATGGCTTAGGGTGCCAGTTGTATATCCTTTTCTAAATCTCTACCTTTGGCTAACTATCAGCATTTGAGTGCGCTGAGGTGGCTTGGAAAGCAGCCAGAAGTCCAGTTGATCTGGCTCAGAATAAGAGGCCCTTTATGGTGGGTAGTGGTTTTGGTCAAAAAAGGAGATAAGATAATAAGGTAGAAAGAGTGATTTTTCTTGTGAAATTTATAAACTATCTCTGACATAAAGTCTGAAAGAGCCTTTTGTGTGTGAAGCACAGAGACCAGGTTGGAATCATTGTGTAGTTTCTTGAGCCTATAGCTAATACACATTTCTTTTAAAAATAATAAGTTGTTGCATTACTTAGTGGAGGTATTGTTGCATTACTTAGTGGATGTGTTCACCCAGTAAATTCTTTGTGAGAAATTCCCATGTCTTCTCTTTGAACATTGTCTATTATGGGCCTGGCTCAGATTCGATGCTCTGAAAAGTATTTTTTGAACTAAAAAAAATTAGTTGGAGAAAGATGCAACCTAATTTGGTTGTATCTATCAGATCTTAATTTACTTGAATATTTCCAGATGTACCAGAAATTTTTATTGAACTTCTCTGGTATCTATAAATGGATGTTTCATCAGCATCATTTTTATGGCATGAGGAGACACACCTGATGGGCTTTCTTACCTTTCACAGAAGCCGGTTCAAACCACTGTCTTAAATATTTGGAGTTGTTTTTAAAATGGTGAGCTTAGCTGGGCGTGGTGGTGCACACCTGTAATCCCAGCACTCTGGAGGCTGAGGCAGGAGGATCGCTGTGAGTTTGAGACCAGCCTGGGCTACATAGTGAGTTCCAGGTCAGTCTCACTACATAGTGAGACCCTGTCTCAAAA
>NW_022900935.1:51873436-51925936 GCF_012274545.1 Fukomys damarensis | reverse complement strand
GGCAGTTCCACATAAAAGTGAGACCCTGTCTAAAAAAAAAAAAAAAAAAAAAAAAAAATGGTGGGCTTAAGCAACAATCCAATGGCTGTCTGGATCAAAAATTGGTACGACAGGACTAGAGATTTAGCTCAGTGGTTTTGCCACCTGCCTCACAAGTGCAAGGACCCCAGGTCAATCCCCAGTCCCAAACAAAAATTGACATGACAGATTCCTTTATTTTTTTCTGAGCCATCAATATTAGATAGTTTATGATGCACAAATAAATTACCTATTCTTGAGCTCTATTGTTGGATGTGGTGACTAAGGAGCCTGACCTCTAAACATTGGAAGCCCAGAGCTGGAAGATCTACCACACAGGTAGCCTATTTATGATATTACTTGATATGTGGTTAACATCTCAAATGGGTCTGATATTTTTCTTGCATCTTTTCATTATATTTTATCACTAATTGTTTTCTTGAACATTGTTTATATGCCAGCTGATATGATGCAGTGGTTAAAAATATAGTCTTTATCTTCAAACTTTTGTGGATAATTATGCATATGAATGAGCATTTATTATCCTTTTGAATACTTTTGTGAATAACATAAATGCAGTAGTGTGTATTATTATTTCATTGTACAAATTGACAGTCGAGGCTCAGGTTGATGAAATGGCCTTCTAGAGTCCAGAAGTAAATGGAGTGCTCAGCTTGGAACCAGGTGTATCTACTTCCAAAAGCTTCCCTCTCCTGAGTACCATGTAACTGATCAGCAAAGCCACCTTGAGAGGTTTCTCAGTCACTGAAGGCCCTGTGCCTCTGGGGAGTCTGGTGTCAGTATGACTATGAGAAAGTTTAAAATGGCAAGTAAAATTCGAAATGATGCAGTCCAGAGATAGAACAAACATACTGACAAGGGAGACTGGGTCCTTTCCTGGTAGATCCTGGATCATACAGCAGATGAGGCTGGGTGGGCAGCTGGGCAGCTGGGCACTTGGCGTACTTGCCCAGGGTTTTCTTGGTGAGGGTAAGAGGGGGAGGACATTTCAGGACACTGTTACTGGAAAGATTTGTTTCAAATGGTTTCACCCCAAGCTGAAAGCTAGCCCAAAGAGCTTTTTGGCTCATACCAGAGGATGGTTCCTGGATTTTAGTGAGTCACTTTTTTTTTTTTACAAGCTGAACTCAGAATCCCAGTTAGTTGATACCTTTCTCACCTTGGCTCTATTTTCTGTTTTGACTGCTTAGTGAATTTCCTCAAAAAGAGTCTGAGGACAGAGAAGTATGCTCCAGCGGTCTAAGGAAGGGAGGGTGGTTTACTGAGGATTTCCTCGCCAGCATATCACTGTGACATTTATTTATTTACAGTGGGATCAAGGGCCCAAAAAAGTGAAATGAACCAACTTGCCGGGGATTCCATTTCAGTTTCAGTAGTGGCTAAAATAGATGCAGCAAGTAGGAGGCATACTCTCTGCTGCTGTTTATATTGTGAGGTACCAGAAGCTCTGGGAAAACTCCAACCAGAAGTCAGTACCAGCAAGAGAGGAGAAGGGCAGTAGAAAGGTCAAGTGTTTATTTTGTTGCTTATTCAACATACTTATTTTTGTACACCAACATGTTCCCAAATATATTTGTTTTGAGAATATATCCAGAGAAAGAGCCAGTTTTGTCCTAGGACTATCACTGTTATTGTGATAGCACTGTATGAGGCAGTGGACGAGTCCTGATGGAGGTTTTGCAGACGGCATCCTTGATGTGAGAAGAGTGTTCAAGGTCCTGATATTGAGGACGCCATCCTGGACCTGCACACCACTGTCCATGTTTTCTTCATTCTTGTATTTCCATTTTCCAAACCAGTGTTTCTATCTGTCAGCCTCATTGATGAGAGGCCTTGTGGTGGCCTCCATCTCTTTTGTCTTCCACCTCTCCTAAGTCTGCAAGTGCTGTGAAATTCCCCTCCATTAATTTCTCCTCTCCATCTTTAGAGCTACCACATTAGGGGAAGACCCCACTGTGTACTATGAATTTGTTTTACCGACTCTGAACTGCTTCTCCTCTAGAGCATCTTTCAGATTGCCACCCAGAACTCTAGTAGCTAAATAAAATTTTAAATAATTCTGATCCTGTCAATGCTGTTTAACATTTTCCAAGGGTTTCTACAGTGTTGTTTCCATGACCTCAGCAGCTGTTAGCTGCAGCTGTGGTCCAGAAGGCTTTTGTTTTCCTTTGCTTTGACCTGGCCAAGAAAGCAGCACAGGTGTCTTTACAAGGTAGAGGCAGTTTTCTGAGAGGACACTCAGTGTCTCCATGTGACAAGTGTCCCTGAGCTTCACTGATTTCCTGATGTTCATTGACGAGACCCAGAGTTTCTGTGAAAGGTATTAGGGTTCTTCAGAGAAACAGAACCAATGGGGGTGTACATTTGTTTCTAAAAATTTTACTGTGAAGAATTGACTCATAGGTAGAAAAGTTAAGTCCCTAGACCTGTGGGGCAAGTTGGTAAGTGGAGACCCAGTCTTACTCTGAAGCCCGTGAACCAGGCTTGCTGAGGAGGATATAAATTCCTTCTGAGTCTGAAAGAAGGCAAGCTCAAGACCCAGGGAAAGCCAGTGTTTCCAGTGGAGTTCTAAGGCAGGACAAAGCTGATATTCTAATTTGGCGGCCGTCAGACAAGAGGAATTCTCTCTTCCTCAGTTGAGGATGAGTCTTTCTGTTTTTTTTTTTTTTTTTTTTTTTTTTTTTGTGTTTGTTGACTTTTGGGTACATTTAGGGATAAAGAAGTTGTGGTTTTTCTATAAAATGGAATATTACTCAGCCATAAAGAGCGAGAGTCTTTCTGTTTTATTCAGCCCTTCAGCTGGTTGGATTAGGATCCCGCATATAGTGGACAGAAATCTTTCTTTAGCCTGCTCATCCAAATATTAATTTCAACCAAATCACCCTCATAGAAACACCCAAAATAATGTTTGACCAAATATCTGGCACAGTCAAGGTGACATATTAAAATTAACCATCACAATTCCTAAGAATTACAAGCTGTTGTCGCCTTTAGTTAGCAAGGTATGGTGAGATTGCCTGCCTTCTCTATCAGCTTATAAAAGAAACCCAAAAGACAGATTCCCATGTTTTAACCTGCAAACCTGATTCCCAAACTGCATTCCAGAAGCTTGAACAAGTGCTTCTAAATGCCCCTGCACTGAGCTTACTGACAGGACACCATTTCAATCTGTATGTTGATGAAAGGTGGGGAATGTCTTTAGGAGTGCTTACTCAGCATCGAGGACCTGCTCAACAGCCTGCAGGGTATCTAAGTCATGAACTAGATATTGTAGCAAAGGGATGGCTTGCATGCCTTAGAGCTATAGCTGCAGTAGCCCTCTAGATTCTAGAGGCATCCAAGCTGATTTTAGGCAAAGATCTCACTGTATATATACCCCACAACATGGCAGGACTTCTTTCATCCAAAGGGAGCTTATGGCTATACTTGTAATATTCCTGTTGATCTTATTGTTTGGCCCATGTATACTTAACTGTCTTTTTGGCCTTATCTCCTTCAGACTCAAAACTATATGCCTACCCATAATGAAACTGCCTGGTGCCTATCAAGGACCTTTAGATAGATCTTCTGAAGGGCATCTCTGACTGCCAACCACAACTATGAACCCCTTTAGCCTGAAGAAACTAGAGTGGTCACCGCCCCTTACCCTCTCACAGCAATTCAAGATACTTCTTCAGAGGGGGGAATATTATAGATAGATGAGCTAGGTAGAAATATTATAGGCAGTCAGATAGGGCTAAGTCCTTGAGAGGGCCAGGACAAAGGTGAAACACACCACAGCTGCATGCCAACTGAAAACCAGGCCTCAAGATGGAGACAAGATGACCAGACCCACATACTTCTTCAAAGAGCTGGGCTTAGTGAAGTATAGATAGGCATTGACCACCATTGGAATGACCAGAGACCTCTGGACCCTCCACCTCCTGGGAGAACCAATGTTCTTTCCAACCACGCTTATTATGTGAATTGCTTCCCAATTGGACCACCATTACCTAAGTGACTGTACTTGTAACCTTATTGGATGTTCATGGCTGTGGCCCACATTGTAGCCATGTGGGTTTCACCCTATAAAACTTCTCTGGAAAGAGGGGTCCTTGGACCACCCACTCTGGATCCTCTCCTGCGCCTCAGAAGTTTTCCTATTAATAAATATCTTCCTACTTAAAAAATTAAATTAAATTAACCATCACAAATTGGAATACACAAGTCCATGGATCTTGAGAGGGGTGAGTCACAGGGCCCACTAATTTACCACATGAATACTTCTTTTGGTTATAATACTTTATTTCCCTTAAATTTGATTCATCTCTGTATCTCCAATGCCTAGTGCGATCTCTGACTCATAGTAGGTGGTCACTAATGTTTGTTGAAAGAGTAAATGAGTGAGAAATGAGGTTTCTTGTCACAAAATTAAATTAGTTTGAGTAGAATATCTGTAAAATATTTTATGGAGTTCTCTTAAATCATAATTTACTATCTTTAGGAAGTGAATTTCCTTTTTTATTCATGTTGAGGAATTGTTCAGTGCTTGAGGTGGAAGCCTAACAAAATATTGCAAGATGCTCATTGAACTTCAGAATTTTTTAACTTGCATTTTTTTTTATTAACTATTGATGGAGAAAACAACCTAGTGAAAGGCAATTCTTGTTTTGTTAGCTGCACATTTTACTTTTTAGACACTTTCTTTTTCTTTTTTTGATACCTGGGATCAAACTCAGGACCTTGTGCTTGTGAGGCAGGTGGCAGCACCACTGAGCTAAATCCCCAGCCTATTTGTTTGTTTGTTTGTTTGTTTGTTTAAATACTTTCTGCAGTGCAGGAGATTGACCCAAGGCCTCACTCATGGTAGGCACGTGCTCTACCACTGAGTGACACCCTCCATCCCAACTGCATATTTTGGATTGATATTCCTCAATTGATTGCTAACTTTACAGTCAATCTAGAGAGGTTTATAATGAGTTACAATTCAAGAGGAAGAGAAATAACACAGAGTACTAAGGAATCAGTTGTCTTTGGTCTATTTCCTATTCAACCACTGGGAGCTTGCCTGTCCTGTGAGGAACTGTGCTGGGAGATACAATCTGTGCAGAAGTCATGGGCTGCCATTCTTGCTCATGAGAAATTTATATCATCATTGCTAATTCAAAGTACGTAATTTTAAATGTGCAGATTACGGATTATTTTATATGGGTGGAGTTTTTTTCCACATCACCGTATGCTTAAGATAAATGCCTTTCAGAAGGCACATGGCTCACTGCTCATTCTCTACAGTTTCAAGTTCCTGGTGGGGCCCTCCGCAATACTTTTGCAAAGCAGGAAGCTTTGTAGCATTAACATGAGGTATAAATGTTTAAAACATGAGAATTTCATACTTGAAAATGATATTCTCTGTGGAGGAGGGTGATTTTAGGTTTCTAGATATTAAGCTGTATCATGACTCATTTGTTCTTAAACAAGTCGTTCTCTGGTTACTAAAATTAATCACAAAAGACCAGGAAAGCTTGAAAAAGAAGAGTTCATACAGCACTACTTAAAATTAGAAAGGCAAAGCTGCTCTCTTTTGCATTTGCTAAGTTTGAATGATGCGCCAGGATTAAAGCAATTCATTTTACCCATTCTTCCTACTAAGAATTGGTAATCTAGAATAAATTAATATACAGAAGCAGAAGTGGGGAAGAAAAATGGTAAGCCGGTTTAAATTTTGAAAGGAATCGCATATATAAATGAGCATACCTTGTTTGCTAGTCCATGCACCCTCTGTTGTTTTGGACTTATGCCTTCAAACCAGGTCCTGTTTTCATGCAGCAACTCCTCAGTATCCAGGACCAAACAGTGGGGGAGTCCAACAAAGTAAGAATCTGGAGAAATATGTAGCTTGCTAAATAGTCTTTGGACTTGCTGGTTTCTGCTCTTTCCCCTACAGTTCCTGTTCTGCACAGCAGTCCACATGGTACTTTGGCAGGCAGATCCAATCACTGCATTGCTCTGTCTAAACCTTTCAGAGCCTCCCTTAACCATCAAAGTATATATTTCTTACCTTGGTCAATAAGGTTGTCATGATTGCGATCGGCTTTTGCTCATTCATTGCTAAGCTCATTTGCACTTCAGGCCTGTTGTCCTAGTGGATTTTTTAAAAATAGAACTTGTCCCCAGACAGCAGTGATTCTCATCTACGTTATCTAACCTCACTCGTCTCTTGCCATTGTCTGTGGTCTGTATTCCCTTATGTGCTTCATATCCTTTATCACCATAGCATCATATCATTTGTGACTTGATTACTGTCTGTCTTTCCATCAACATCCAAGCACCATGTGAACCAGTGCATTGTCTTACTCTTCCATTTGATCTAAAACGGTGCCTGGCACATAGGAGGAGCTTTATACATATTTGTTAGCTGGGTGGATGAATGCATATTACTTCTACAAAGGAACTAAAAAACCTTACAGAGTTTTGTTTCTTTCCAGTAATAAAAGTAAAAGGAAATGTCCCAGGATCAATAGAGATTTTTGTCTTTTTTAGCATTGATACCACACCATACAGTAATAAATTGGCCATGCCCATTAAGTTTGAAACCTACTCTGATTCAATTTATTTTCCACATTACAAAGCATATTCTTCATAATCTTAATGCTTAGAATATAAACTTTTAAAAGGTAATTGTAAGAGCCTGGGATTTAGCTCAGTGGTTCCGCTGCCTGCCTCTCAAGCACAAGGTCCTGAGTTTGATCCCAGTACCCCCCAAAAAAGGTAATTTTAAAATAAAATGTACTTGATCAAACTTACTGGATTAGAATACCTAATCACCAGCTTCCAAATGTCATCCATTCTGGATACATGAGATAAGTATTGAAGTTAAAACCTTGGGAATCATATATAAACTAATGGGATCTTAACATTGAAAAAGATGGCTGCATATTGGCTTGGGAGCAGTGTCCTCTTTCTTACATTTCCCTTTGCAACCATCAGTTTCTCTCCTAATACTCCTGAATGAGCAAGGGAGAGCTATTAAGTCAGTTGATTCATCAATGTGATAGAATTTGTGCAGCCATTAAGAATGATGACAGGGAAAATGCTTACATGACACTAGGAGCAAAAGCTTAATATAAAGTTGTTGCTATAATTATATGGCAGAATTTGTATGTGGGTGCAGGGATTAGAAGGGAACCAAAGAAATTAAAATTATTTGATGATCATTTGACTTTTTAAGGTGATGACTTTCTTTTTAATTTAATCTTAATAAGACAATATAATTTTGAAAACTTCAAAAATTCTCACTGCAGTATTTTAAACTCTTACCTATGTAATTCTTTTAAAATATGTCAAAATGCTATCATCTCTCAGAATGTCATTTGAATGGAGCATGCCCACCTATTTGAGATTTCTTTTTTGCCCAGCAGTGTGGTGATAAAGCTGTTTGTTTGGGGTGTCAAGACTGCTGCACACAAACTATATTAGCTTGCAATTGCATTCAAGCATGAGTAACAGAAAACCATGGCAAGGCAAGGGCTGAACTAACAAGGGGCTTGTTTTCTTCATTTAACTAAATGTGGAGAACTGGGCAGACCAGGGCTGCTATGGCAGCTCCAGGATTCCATAAAGGACCCAGCCTCCAGTCTTTCAGTTCACCCATCTTACCAAAGCTTTCATCCTACTCTTGTTAGCCCAGTGGTCGTACATAGGATGGCTTTTCCATTAGCAGTTGGTCTATGTTCCAAGCAGTAGGAAAGCCAGAGGTGAAGGTCATATCACAGATGCCTCTCGAGTCTGATCTTTCTTAAAGATCTCTTCTAGAAACCGAATTTAGTAACTTTAATCTATAACCTATAGGCTAGAAGTATTTCACATAGTCACTTCTAGCTGCGAAATGCAGAATGTTTGTTGTTCGTTCATTCATTTTGCTTGTTTAAGTTGGGCATATTTCCACCAAGAACAAAATTAAAGTAGTTTGATATTAATGATGAGAGGATGAGTATTAAATGAGCAACCAACGGTGAATTCTTTGTTAAAGTTGCTGAGGATAGATTGCTGTCTGGACATGAACTGCCTTCATTCCTTTCCTCTACATAGTGCTATTGATCTGAGTTCCTCTCAGTAGTATAGGAAAGATTCTGTTATTCACATGATGTCATGATGGGTTAGGCGATACAGTTGAATTAACTCAGTTTCTCAATCTAGTGATGATAGAAAAAAAAATAAGAGAGATGAGGTAGTCTTAGGATGAGTTTTTAACAAGTCTTTTTCCTTAAAACATTTTGTTAGGTCATTCTGCTTGGTGGTTTTACTTCTACATTATTTGGTTCATGAGGAGCATTTTGTTTTAATAATGAAATATTTTGAGCTTCAGTAATTGTGTTTATTCAGTCATAATGTTTTTATTATACAGTAACTTGTCCAAGGCAATATAAGGGTGGAGCAAAGCAGGTATATGAATAAACCTGCTGCTTATTAAAGCAGCTTCAGTAATACACAGTAGGAGCAGAGCCTCTAGGCCAGTGGTGGCAAACCTATGCCATGTGAGCCCCGGCAGGCCGTTCATGTCATTGGATGGTCTAAAGGTTCATCATCACTGCTCTGAGCTGAGGAAGCAGCCTGCCCAGGACATCAGCCTTTTTCTACAGTGATGGTTATAGACCTTAAGGAGGCATTGAGAAACTGGCATGTTTGGGGCATCTGAAAGTGTGAAGCATAAAGGACGCTGTAGCATAACGACCCAGAAAACAAGCCAGGAGTGTTCAGCAGGAAGAAGAGTAAATTGTCTGAGTTTATAAGAACTGCCTTCTTGTCACCAAAGTTCCTTCCTCTGCAAAGTGGTGGAATCACCTGTGAACTCAGGGGCTAGCCCAGATCCAGTGATAAGGAATTGTAGGATGACAGTATGCCACATAAGCCCCGAGAACCTCCAACCATTACAAGTTTCTGAAAATATAAGAAGTTCCAGCACAGAGAGCCCCTGAGTGATGACAAGAAACAACAGGGCTGATCTGTGATTTAGGATCTGCAATAGCTCCCTGCACCAAGTCTGAGATGAGGATGGAGAGGCACTCTCTTCTCTCCAGATGCCCTTCTTTTCCAGCCAATTCTGACTTTTCCTGGAGAATCAGTTTGAGCATCTCTTCTCTCAGATTTCCCTGTCTCCCTATGGATTTTTTTCCACTTCTCCTTACCTTTAATTCATTTCTGCCTCTCTACGTTCTTGCAGGTACATACCATTTTATTGTGCTTACCTCTGTGTTTCTACCCATACATTGTGGCCCCTTGAGGTCAAAATTGATCTTTCTTCTCTCTGTCCTCAGTGCCTACATAGAATCTGGCATGAAACTAGTTCTCGGTATTTACTGAGTTAGAAACTAAGAGAATAGAGATCAGTGAGACCCTGCTTGAGATAAACTTGACATTAAACAAAATGTCTGCTCTAACTTTGTTGCCACCAATGCCATTCTAATACATTGTCTTTGAGCCAATCACATGTGGCCTCTTAGCATAATGGATATTTATTGAGAATAAAAATAATACATAATTCTTTATGCAAGTACCATTAGGCTTTGATATCCAACTTCCATGCTTGTGAGAAGGTTGGAAATTACTAATTGAGCTGTTTTTGTGACGTGCTTTATGCATTTAAGTTTATGGGTAAAAGGTCCATTCACTGTCTATGTTGATGATCACATTGTAGACGTCAGAACAGCTGGATGCTGAGAGTAGATATGAGCACAATAGGCCTCTAGGTTCTCTTTTGTTTATTGAACTAGATTAACCAGGGAAGAATAAGGCAAGTTTTAAAAATAACTTCGTACGCATGTAGGTGAAATAACCTTACCTCCCAGTGGCTGAGAAAAATAGATCCCAATGCTAGCTGTTGTTCCAGGATATTTTTAGTAAGAGGACCCTTTTTCTTTGATGGTTGATGAAGGAAAAATCATAGGAGAAAAAAATATTAGGTGAGGAAAACATTAACCCAAATTGCTTAGTGTTGCATTTTATTTCTATCTCATCCACAAAAGAAAAGCAACCATGAGCAGAAGACTGGTCGCAGTCATAGTAGAAAAAGAAAATATGATGTGGGCTCCTCTTTTACTTGCTGATAATGTATGAGTCAGTTATGATTTGCACTGCCGTATGTGCCTTTGTAAATGATTTGAAAGATCTTCTAAGAAACTTGTTTCATATTTCATATTTTAATTTTATTCAGGAAAATGTGATATTTAGAATTTCTTGAGTTTTTATCTTTAAATTGAATGTCATTTATTTACCATAGGATTTGAACTATGAGAATTTCACTGTTACTGCTACCAGAATGATTTGATCTATTTTTATGAGAATCTTCTAAGGGAAATTGATGAACCTGGTAACCTAATTTTAGACCTCCTGAAATTTTGCAAATGGATGATATTTATAGTGTTCTAACTCAGTTCCTATTAGACATTTTAAAATAGTCACATTCATTAGAGAATACATTCAAGAAAGAAAAGATTTTAACCCTAAACCTAATGCCCAGAAATTTTTTTTTAGTCTCCTAAACTGAGTGCACATTTTGGTAACAATTTCTAAAGAGGCTTTTTGTACTCTCTTCCTTTTCTTTCCTGTGTGATGCTGCTGTTGTCATGGAAACAGATCTTGGAGTTGCTTTGTTACACAGTGTAAGGGACTCCCCAATATGGAGATTTACTGCAGGTTACTGTCATCAACACACAGTCTTTTAAAAGTGTTGTGTGTGTTGCAGCTCATACAAAGAATAGAACTCTGGGTTTTTGGAGGTTACACTAAAGATGGTGTGGTTTGGGCACCCTAAGTAAACACAACACAACTATCAGGGTTGTTATTCACAGGAGCCTTGAAAAGTATAAGCAGTGTGCACATGCTGTGTCTGTTACATCCTATTTAGGGCAGATTGTATTATTATGTGTCCAGTTAGAACTGGCTTGTTGTGAAAGGAAGGCTTATTGGTCAGCTTTCCCATAGGTACGACAAAGTACCCGACACCTTCGACTTCAAGGGGGAGATATTTATTTGGGCTCACGGGATTTGAGGCTTCAGTCCATGGTCATCTTGCTCTGAGGCAGAAACATCGTGGTAAAAGATGTGGTAGAGCAAAGCTGCTCCCTTCATGGCAGCCAGAAAGTAACACGTCGAGGAATAGCATCAGCCAGAGGCTTACCATCTGAAGGAGCTGTCAACCCCCAACCCCAACCAGACCTCACTTCCTAGCAGCACGTTCAGCTGTGAGCATAAGTGGATTATCTCACTGATGAGTATACCTCCCCTGGGGTCCAGTCGCCTCTCCAAGGGTTGCTTAGTCCAGGCAAGAACACAAGGTTCACTGGCACAAACAAGTTTTGAAAGTTTGTTGAGTGGTATGGGAAAAAGGCAAGCCAGAAGGTAAAGGGGATTTGTTTGAAGAATTTCCAACAATGTATAGATAAAAACTAGCTCCTGAGATGAAGAAAAGTGGTTTGCATAATTGCGTTTGACTGTTTGGAGACCTCCAGTTAGAATGTTTTATTAGCAAGTTGGTAGGTTGGAAGATAGACCATTCAGATAGTAATGCAGGGTATTTTGCAATCTGTATGATTTCAACGATTTCAACGATCGGAGTCTGAGGTTGGGAGAAGCAATTTGAAGGTGTAGACTCTCTCAGCCCTGGAATGTCTTTTGTTTGTTTCCTCGCCTTTTTTGGTGATGTTCCCAGTGTTGGTTGGTATGCACTAATTCCCTCACTTCCTACCTTGTTCATATTCCGTGAGGCAGTGGTTCATAAAGAAGACACACGAGAGCTACTATAGATCCCCAGGGAATCTGTTAGAATGCAGACTCCTGTGCCACAGATCTACTGAGTCAGCATCTGAGGGTTAAATAGGAAACCCTTGCTCCCTATGCTTGAGAACCACTACCCTGGGACGTGTTTCTGGGTGTGGTTTTTGTTTTGCTTTGTTTTGTCTTTTTTTTTTTCCCGGTGCTGGGGATTGAACAGAGAGCCTTACACATTATGAGTACATGTATACCACTGAGCTAAACCCCCATCTCACGGACATAGGTTTATCTTGGAAATAATTGAATACAGCTATGTAAGACTCCTAGTCATTCACCAAGCTCATTTGCTCCACTGTTGAAAGAAGGTATTAAATAAGGTGGCTTTGGGTTCTTGAGCCTCTGGAAGAACAGGGTAGTCTGGAACAAGAAACTCTATTTGTATTTACCTTGCTACCAAAAAGCAAGTCAAATCCAACTTATCAAAGTTAATGCAGTCAGTTATCATTTTTCTTCTAAAATGCAAGTTTCATAAGTTGTATTATTTGTAATTGCCTTATAATTTTTGCTCAGGCTGAAGAAATAATTGACCATATTCTCTTTAAATTCAGATATCCTTCATTCTTATTCCTATGTGACTTGATTTCTGATTTGAAAACCAGATTTGTCCCAAACTTACCAGGAAAAATAGAATAATTCCGGGGCCACTTACAGCTGCTATTTCAGAGTCAGTCAAATTCTCCTGGGTCTGTCATTCCTGATTTTATTGCTTTTTAAAAGCCTGCTATAGAATATTTTTTAAAACCTACAGTGATTTTAAAGTCTTAAACCAGGGCACCACTAGTATATAGTCTAACTCAAAGGGCCATTATTTATGAGATGTTTCAGATACTGTGTGCCCTGGGTCATAAGCAGGACCCTCTGGGGATCTGCCTACTCAATACAAGCCAAATCATAGGTTCAACTAATTTTGATTTGGAAATTACCCCCTTAAAAAGAAATGTACCAAAAATGCCTGACACTTAAATAGGATTTCTGCAGCAGTTTGCAGTTTCTCTTGGAAGTGTATTCACAGACATTGACTCATGTTTTTAAGTATTGTGACAGTACAGATATAGTCCTAATCACCCATTATAGTGATGAAAATGATGACAACTAAAGGCAAGAGTTCTCATTTTTATAGTTTTTAAACATATTTGTAGCATTCAGATATAAAATATATGTATTTAAAAAACAGATAGCATGACTACAAGGGCTTTTTCCCCCTCTTTAATTTTCAATTGCTTTTTATTCTTATTTTTTCTAATAAGTACTGTCTCTAGGATCCCAGAAGATACTATAAATGACAAGATGAGATTCAACTTTTTTTCTAAGAAAAATTGAAATGTGACTTAAAAAAATCTTGACTAATTAAGACAACTAAAACTAAACATCCAGTTATACCGTGGTAAATCTAGTTTAGCTAGGTCTGTGTTCTTTAAGGTGGCTTGTTAGAAGACTGTATATTGAAAACAAGACCAGTGTGAGATAAATTCAGATTTGTTGCAGAAAATAAACTCTTGGGCTTATGGATGTGTATAAGAAGAGAAAATGGGGTCAAGAATTGTTTTATCCCTTTACTCTTTGGAAGTAAAGACTGCTGGCTCAGGAAAGAGGAAGCCCTGGTTTCTAGTTTTAGATAAGTCCTTAAAATACCAAATGTTCTTTGAAATGAAAGTAGTTGAGTGAAGAAAGAATTGAGAAACTGACTTAAATTTAACTCTGTGAAGAATTCTGTCTTCCGCCCGTGGTCCCTTTGGTATTCTTCAGTCTCTTATTCACTTCTTAACCATGGTGGCTTCCATTCTGCATGATGGAGACAGGACTTCTTCTGTTGGCCTGGACCATGAATCCTTATAGGTTTCTAGCAGGCTGCTTCTGAATAAACAGTAGACCCAGACTGGGATCCAGGAGTGGGAAACATGTCTGTGAGGAATGCTGGTGGGCACCCCGAGATGATAGGTGGTCTGGGGCAAAACCAGTGAAGCCAGCAATGGCAGGGTGGGAATACCTTAGGTTTTTTAAAACCCACATTTTAAAAAACTTACTGAAATGTGTGTTTATTTCCTTTTCGTATTTAGCAATGTCTTTATGATTATCTCAACTGTGAGCTTCTTTTTGAATTCTTATCTGTTGGTAAAACCAAGAGAGAATGACATGAGGGATTCATAGGAATTGAAGAAGGTGAATCCTGATCAAAGCTTACAGTTGAAAACTCATAGTTTTAATTTCTCAGAGTCTCAGGCTAGTATTAGATGTTGCATTGTTATAGCATAAAAAAGCCAGTGTCTTCCCTTACTGACAGTTCCCACTGGACCCCAAAGAGTCCTTTGTCTGAGTAGCAAGGACCAGCTGCTCAAGGCAAACTAGAAACATGGTTTGAGGGGAGGGCTTGCAGCCTAAGATGTATAGTTTATGTGCACAGCTGTACAAACCATGGTGTCTATTCTGATCCTTGAAAAAATAATGTAAGATTGTCTGTCTGGGCCTACCATTTGCTGATGTGTGATATGTTTGTGTGGCTCAATGAAAAAAAAATTAATAAAGGCAAGGTTCCGAAGGAAGAGGGCATAGGATACTATTCATAGCAAGGCCCATTATGGATCTACTTCACAGAGCCCTGTATTCTGCTCTTGCCCTGGGCTGTGGCCTGACAAATGCACGGTGCCATATCATGGTCTCTGCTGCTGCTTCTGGAGCAAGTAACTGTCTGTTGCTCTCTGATTTCCAGCAATGTCCAGAGAGTATTAAAGCAGATTTGAGGGGAAGGGTTTAAGTTCATATCCAGGAGAGAAGACAGCACTCTGAAGTATGTGTGGCTTGAGTCACCTGGGAAAGGTAGGCTTCATTCAGGTTCCACTCACACTACTGGTTTCAGAAAAAGGAGAGGAAGATCAGTCGGCATGGATTTCAGAATGTGGGACATTGATCCCTATACTGGGCTGCATTTCTAAGTCACCAGGCAGGCCTTCTAAAATGCATTTCTCAGATTCCTTCTCCAAACTCAGGCAGGTCTTAGTTGGGGAATTAAAACATAAACTTTAGCATTAATCTTGGGTTGAATCTCAGCATCAGATACCTTTATTACTTATATGACCTTGAGCAGGTCACAGAAACTTAAAACCAGTTTCTTGATCTGTTGTCATAAAACAAATAATTCTGCCTACTTACAGCATTTTGGGATGAGTTAAATGAAACAAGGTGTGTAAAATGCTCAGCTCATTGCTCATCACAGAGTAATCATTTGCTAAATATCAGCCAACGAAAATGTGTGCCTCGGGGGCCCACTCAGTACTGTGGCAGTATGAAAGAGAAGTAGAAAAATCAGACTCCCTGCCCTGACAATTATGCGATTGAGGTGGCTGAGAAAAACAAATACACATGACTATTCAGCGAGAGCTTCGGGAGAGAGGACAAATTGTGATAACGCTCAGATTGCTGGAAGGTGCTAGAAGGACACAATCTGGATCTGAAGTGGGGGTCCAGGGTGGTGCTGGAGGAAATGAAGAAGGCAGGACGTTTCACAGTGTGAGTGAGAGGGGCTTGCGATGTACAGAATTGCCTTCTGATGATGTCAACAGATCTAATACAAGACTCTGACTAATTGCTATTTATAGTCGTTGTATTCAAAAGCTTGTTTATGCCGCAAGTAAGTCTGAAAACTGTCAGCTGGGTGGAGTGGAAAGCACTCAGAGCTCAGAGTCTGAACTCCCAAATTCTTGCCCCATCTCTGCTCCTAACCAGCTGGATGACCTTAGCCGTGCCAACTTGACTTTGAGGCTGCAGCTTCCTTGCTATAAAACAGGGTACAAAGTGGGGAGTGTGCCATGGGACCAGATAACGGCTAGGGCTCTTTCTTCTCCAACAGTCAACATCCAGCGTCCCTTTCTTCATTTCATTTCTTTAAACATTGATTGTATGTCCACGATTTTCAGTTCCTGGTCTCCCTGGTCTCATGTGATGTCCATTGTTCAGTGGAAGACTCTGTGTTTTGTTAATTTGTTGCTTGCAGTTCAAATTCCTATAAAGTTCACAAAGAACTTTTTTCTTCTGTTGGAATTATATAAAAATATCTTTCAATATGCTTTTGTTTGATTTTAAATCATAAGCATCTGCTAAGGTCACTTTGGGAAACCGATCTGGGTATATCCTATCACATCATTTCTGTACTCTGATTTTAACCATGGCCAGTCCCTAACTTACAAAGAGTTAACTTTAGATGACCCATGCTTTCTGTTAGCATTATATAGAATATTAGGCTTTAGGCCTTCTCATCTCCCACTGCAGAAATATTCTGTAATTTTCATTTCAGAGTTCCCAGGAGACATCTGTTCTTCTAATTTCACATGTCTTCCTTGCTTGCCTCCTAAGGGCCAGGCGCTCTTCACTGGGGATCGCTCAGTGAGCTAAACATGCAAGTTGCCCTTGGCCTCGGAAGGTTCCTCCCTTATTACTCCAGGTGTTGATGAACCTTTCACAGGTGTCTGGATATGTCTTCCTTTCTCCAAGATCACTTTCCCCCTTACCTCCCACAATCTTTCTGCCAGGAGATCAAGTCATAAAAATTACACTGCCCTTTAACCTAGAAAAAGCAGAATCTGCACCTCTCAGTGGTATACTATACAGTAGTCACAGATCTTGTCCTCCACATTACTGGTCTCTTGTAACCTGTCTTTGCCACACCTTTAGTCCAAAAACAGATTCTGTAATCCTCTTTCTTATGAAACTAGTGACTTTTTGACTTATTTTGTTCAGTACAAGGCAGCACAAATGACATGGTGGGGTTGTGAGCTGAGGCGTTAAGAGACCCTGCAGTTCCCAGTCGTGCTCATTCTCCTGTACTTTCTGCACAACTGGATGAAACCCTGAATGTACTCCTTGAGTAGCGGAGCAGAAATGATCTGCTGACTGAGGCCCCTAGACCCAGCCTGCACTGTTCTGCCACACTAGTGAAGGGAGACCGTCAGAGATCATTTAGCCCAGTCAAGCTGCCACATGCCTCCAGCAATATGGGATTCTCCAGTTTAAAATCTCAAGTTGCTCACAATCTGCATCAAGGCACTGGGATCCTGTTCCTCTCAATTGGAAGCTGTGAATATTTATGTACTTATTAATATAGATATTGATATATTTCCCATCTCTTATGAATGAAATAGACTTTGGAAGTTGACACTGACACGTGGCTTTCTCCTTGTAAATTATCCACTCAGAGACAAGTTGTTGGAATAACCCCCCTTGAAATTTGGTGACTAGCTATCTGTATGTTTGGTGAAGGCAGCAGCTATTCACTGGCAAGTATGATACTGTAGTCATCAAATGGCTGAAAATTCCTAGGACATAGGCACCTGCTCTATACAGATGTAGATGGTTGGAGTATATTTGGAAAGACATGGGTATAAGATGACCTGGCCAGGGCCGGGGATTTAGCTCAGTGGTTCGGTGGCTTGCCTTGCAAGCTCATGGACCCAAGTTTGATCCCAGTACAAAAAAAAAAAAAGATGACCTGGCCAGACTTTGGTGTCATTCTGGGGACCAAGCCTTTTTCTTTATTAGAAGTGAAATTGTGACTCAGGTACATCAGAAATGTGGGATCAAAGTGAGAAATGAACATCTGTCTCCACAAATTAAGCAGAAACTTGACAGGGATCCTCTGTATACTTTTTTCTATCTCCCAAAGTCTTACTTTTTAATTCAGAAGAAGGGCTTGGAATGTTCTGTGAATATTATTTTATAAACAATATTTAAAGCTCTTACTAATAACATTTTCTGTGAATAAACAGTAAAAGTCAGCACAGTTCCAGATTGCTTTTATAATGATGATAAACCGTATGTTTTACAAGATGATCTAAAAATGACATACCACTACAATGAAAAAAATTTGGAAATTGCATGTGCTAACTGTATCTCCATAGCCAAATCTGTTTTGACCAATGGATGAAAGCAGCTACATGGTACTATGAAGAACTAGCGATAAGACCTATTAGTAACTAGCATTAGTAAAACAACTTTTTAAGAAAAAAAAATATAGCTAAAATATATACACGTATATTTAGAGAACTGTTCATGGGATATGGGTTTTCTGTTGAGATGGTGGGTGGCTTTGACATGAACACTTGGTTTGCTTTATGATTGATAACCTATATCAAGAAGTCTCTGTTGCATGAGCTGCAAATCATGTGAGGCTTGGCTGGCTTCACCTGGGCCTGGCTGAGCTCTTTTGTTGTGAGGCTGTGGGTCCGCTCTGCTCCTTTGGGTCTCTCATCTTTTTTGGACAAGGAAGCAGCTAACCTAGGCATTTTTTGCTGGAGCTTGTGCAAGCCCAAGAGCATGAATGGAAACATGATGTCTACGTCCTTCCAGGCTTGTAATGGGTATATTTTCACTTCTCATTATATTGGTCAAAGCAACATACATGGCTAAGCCCAAAAAAGTCCAAGGGCAGAGAAATATACTCTACCTTTAGGAGAGAAACTCCAAAGTCATGTGAAAAAGGAGGTTTAATGGAGTTAAAGAATTGGGGCCAGTAAGGAAGTTTAACACTGCATCTATGTGTGACTCCATGGAAGAACCAGAGCCAGGAGTTGTTAAACAGAAAATAAAGAAAGAGCAAAGAAGTAAACTATGCTAGAAAGGGGGAAGAAACACTCTGGGAGGTGCTTCAGTTTGCTTGAATTTAAAGTCACTTGTGTTTTATATCAGGAATTGCAAACTACAGCTCGTTGGGCTACTTGCCATCCAAGCTACTTGCTACATCCTAGGTCTGCAAATAATGTTTCTTGGAACACAGCCATGCCTGTTTACATGTGTGTTGTGTGTGGCTGCTTTGATGCTTCTACAGTACAGTGAAGTACTGGCCTGCAGAGCAGAAGATGTTTACTCTCTGGCCCTTTACAGAGAAAGTTTGCTGACCCTTACCCTATATGATGTGACTGTACAGTTTATGAGAAGCAAATTAAGCTCTGATCTATAGTTCTTTACCCAACCTGGTACTCCAATTCCTTTTAGTTTTTTTCTAATGTGCTTTGCATTCTTTTCTTGTGTGTTTTTATAAAATAGGTAATACATGGGCCAGGGATTTAGCTCAGTGGTTCTGCCACCTGCCTTGTAATTGCAAGGTCTGGAGTTCAATCCCCAGTATCCATAAAAAATATGTATTTATATAATATATATTATATGTGTGTGTGTGTGTGTGTGTGTGTGTGTGTAACATAAGGAGGTAAAGTAATGCTAGTGCCTGGATTTTTGTTACTGACAGCCAATACTCTTCACACCCACAAGTTATAATGCTTAAAGCAAAGTTTACAGGTCAATAAATTGCAGATTATAGGATGTAAAAATGAAGGAGGTAGTTGCTACTTTTGTCTTTACTGTTAGTGTTTTATGGCTGTGTAGACCATTCATGATGTTGGACAATAGAGTGATTGTTTCTGTTCTGCTGAAAGACAATCTGATTGTGTTTTGAGTAGAATGAAGTTTATTCCCCTGCTCTCCCTGCTTCCCATGAAAAATGCTACAGACCTTTGTCTACTTGAATTTCCTCCCGTCAGCTTGGGTGTTGTGTTGGGAAATGACTGCCCAGAACTCATGCATCAGCATAGATCCACACTGTTTTTTCTTGTCCCTTCATTTTTAATTAATAAAATCACTGTCTTGCAACATATCACAAAGAAAATCTGAAAGACATAAACTATCCATTGTGTTACACTGACTACCTTCTTAACACCAACTGGTTGTACCAACTCAATGGGATTTTATGTGGCTTAAAAATAATACTCTTGATGGGACTATAAGCAAAATGTTTGTAATACAGTATTCCATAAAACACCTAGGTATAATTGCAGCAGATGCACTGTTGCAGCCATGTAATAAATGTGTACATGTAGGTGGCAGGTAAAATGACGGTTCCCAAAAGGTATCTGTCTCTGTGAATGAGTATGTTACGCACTTGGCACAAAGTATTTTTGCAGATGTGATTAAAGGTCTTGAAATAGAGAAATAGATGATCTTAGATTATCTGAGTGGGCCCAATAAACACAGTGGTCCTTCTATGAGTGAGGTGAGGGAAGGATTGATGGGCAGAAAAGCAGAGGGCAAAATTGTGCATTGAAGATGAAGAAGCTGTGAGCCAGGGAACATAAATGGCCTCTCAGTGCTGCAAAAGGCAAGGACACAGCTTTTCAAACTCTCCTGCCAACACTTGATTGTAGCCTTGTAAGACTTGTTTTAGACCTCTGACCTCCAAACCTATGAGGTAGTAAGTCTGTGTTCTAAATGTCCAAGTTTATGGTATTTTGTTACAGCAGCCATGAAAGATACAGCATGTAAGACTGGAAGGGACCACACTTTTCAGTGATATGTGGAAGTTAGGAAAAACTGAGTGTATTTCAGTTCATTTGTATATTTGATTTGGATGGTTATGAGTTTATTTTGGTTGATTAAGAATAAGAGGCAGCAGTTGACTTGTCAATTTTAGAGGAAGAAAAAAAGGTAAAATTTGAAGTTCAAAACAATCCAGTGATATATAAGCCTGGAGAAATGATTCTGGAGTTTGGGTTTTGATGTGTGAAGGTGGCAAATGGCTCCAGCCTTAAGGAGGAAGCCAGTTTATTTTCCTTAATTTTCTTTTCATATTTGTTAAGCCTCTTATTTATTGTTTTTTTTTTTTTTCTTGTACCAGGGATCGAACTTGGGTCCTTGGTTTTGTGAGGCAAGCGGCGGAACCACTGAGATAAATCCTCAGCCCTGCGCTTATTTAGTTTTCAGTAGGGTGTCTTTGAGCTGAAATGTCATCTTTGATTACTGTTGGTGTCCTTGTACTTAAAAACTTTCCAAAAGATTGAGTGCAAATATTAAACTAAAACTTGTTTATGAACTTTCATCAAACTCTATATCGCATATGTTAAAGTGTATGGTAGTGTTCTCTCCAACCCTGTTTTGTCCTGCTGTTTTCCAGTTAGAAGTGGTATGAACGAGGTTAACTGCTCACTTCTACCAGCAGCTGACCTGGTGTGCTTTTGATCTCAAAGAATCATTTTTTAGTGTTGCCTCCTTCTCTCCAGAGCCCAGTGACCTTGCAGAGCCTAGTTCTCCTTGGTAAAAGAAACGTATGCCCTTGCCATGCCTCATAGAGCTGTGGCCAGGGCCATGGTGACGGTGGGATGGCAAATTTCCTGCCCCCATGTACCTGTGGGCAAAACTCACAGTTACTTGATGGGCTCTTCCTCATTAGGAAAGAGGTGGAATTCCAGAATTTCACAGTCTTTGCATTTCTCTCCACCATTAAAAATTAAATGAGATTTTTGAAATTTTCCATTTCTTTTTCTCCCAAACCTGGTTTTACATATTTTGCACAAGAAGGTAAAGATCACTGTGGAAATGCCCTTATGGAGGTACTTTGGGCTGCTGCTCATTTTCGTAAGTCCTCATATTACGTCCCTGAGTGCTGTGGTTCATGGCTTAGCTGGCCAAATCAGAGTCAAAATTCTCTTCTTAAGCCTCAAAATAAGCTGCTGATTACACTGCCTGATGTGCAGGGTAATCAAATCCACTTGATGTTTCATCTGACTCACTCCAGATACTTTCCCTGTCTCCTTCTTTGATCTTTATTTGTCATCCCAGATCTGAAACATGCAATAGGGAAAACTGAATCAGGGAGAAGCTAAGCTGCTTTCTGTCACTGAGGACCAAGTGATGAATCATGCTTTTTTGGCTTTGGCTTTTCAATATTATGCACCCATACCTGTTCTTGGAAAGCCAATGATGTTAATTTGACATCAGTCTCAAGTTTGGTTCCCTTTGATTGGCTGCTGCATAATGTATCCTGGCCAGGGTTCTTATTGTCTTTAAGTTCATCAGGGGTTTTGAGCTGTGAGAGTGGAGATAAAAGCCAACTGCATTTTCGCCAATTGAGACTCCTCTGATTTGAGGAGTGAAATGAAGGATACACACATGAATATACAGATTGTGTCAATCCCTTATCTGGAATGCTTAGGACCAGAAGTGCTTTAGATTCTGGAATTTTTTGAATTTTGACGTATTTTTCATACACTTTACTGGTTGGCATCCCTAATCCAAAAATTCAGAATCTAAAATGCTTGAAGCATTTCAGGTTTTCAAATTAGGAATGTTCCATCTGTATTATAATTAAGCCAAAATGCCAAGTCTTACACATGTGGCTGTGGATGGCAAAGTAAGTTTCACCATTTAGAGTACTGTCTATTTTTGAGGTTCCCCTAAAATAGGGAAACTGAAAAATATTGAGAAGAAAGAAAATAGCCACTAACATCTATTTTTTTTTTCCAGCTATAGAGATAGTTGGTTATAAAAAGCAGAACAGGAGCTTTGCAATTTATTTTCTCTTTTACAGCTCTCAGTTTGACTCTCAGTTTTCACGGGGAGAAAATGGATGTTTTCTCAGTATCCTCTTTTTCCTTGTTTCTGAGAAATGAGGGAAGCATCCGCTCCCAAACCTTATGCATTTTCTTCTTTTTGCTGTTGTTAGAGGAATTAGCTTCGTGTTTCTCAAGCATAAGGGAAAAGGGCTCCCTGACCTCCTTAAAGGCATTCTCTCAGCACAAGCCAGAATTCAGGAATTTCATCTTTTAGGGTTTTGCTGCAATTCCTATGCAACCATAGGGCTTAAAATGATATTTATTTCCTGCCTTTCAGAGGTGGAGCAAATAGTGGAGATTTAGCCAAATCATCTTTGAGCTCCCACGTTGCCTTGGGTATAATAGGCAGCACCCCGGGTACCTCATGCTGGACTTTCTTGTGTCCTCATGACAGGATACACACAGTTGCTTAATTAATTGCCTAGACTGTTCTGATGATTAGAATCTTTTCAGTAACATTTTTTGCCCCAGTGGGAATCTGCTGGCTCCTATTCACTCAGGAAACACTTGAGCCTGTAGCTGCAAGAAAGCCTGAGATACCAGGGGACCGCCCCACACAGAAGGCAGGTGAGCTCACTTGAGCAGTGGGAGGTCAGCTACGAGGCCTGATGAGCTACATTGGCTTTCGCTTCTGCAGCCATTTCTTCTAGGTATCCTGTGCACCAAGGTTTCTTGGCCTGGACCCAACTGAAGCTTACATCACCAAAGGAACTTTTCAAAGAAGGACTCAAGCTTGAGCGGATTCCAGTCAGTTCTTTCCCCATTTCTCAGGTGGAAGTGATGACTTCCAGTGACTTTAATGAAACCAGGGCTGAGAGGCTCTACTTTAGACTCAGTGATCTTTAGTTGTTCGCATGGTGTGAGAGACTCCTTTTGTGGCTGGTATCAGGATGGTAGAAGAACCTCTGGGTTGTGACTGCCTGGGTGAGTCATGCATTTTTGGTATTTCATGTACAGCGGCTTTCACATGTCACCTTGCAGTGGCCTCCTGTCATTGCTGGGCCACCCTGATCATTCACAGGAGTACCAGCAAACTGCAGACAAAGCTCCCCTCCTGCCCATTTCTTTGTACAACCCAGGACATCATCAGTTAGTTTCAGTCTGTATCCCATGAAACTCAGGGCTTCCAGGCAACACAGATGTCTGCTAACCCCTGTGTAGCAACCAGGGCTTAAAGAGGAGGGCTTTGATTTTTAAAATATCTTCATGTGCTTCCTTTTCCTTTCCCCGACCTCACAGTCTGGAGCTCATGTTTCCAGTGGTGGAGTTTGATTTCCCTGGAGATGAGCCACATGCAGGCTCCCAGCTGAGGAACTAAGCAACCGTACGTTTCTGTTCGGTGGTGTGTGCAGCTAAACACCTCACAAGCCTTCTGTGGACTTGCTCCTGCATTATTTAGCTCCTTCACTCTGGAGCACCATGTTTCACATCTAAGGACATCAGGGTGAATTTCCAAGAGGGAAACTACAGATGGCTTTGTCTTTGGGGGATGCATTTTCTTCTCCCAAGTGGATCACTTCTGTTAAAAACCTTGGGTCCTGTGGGTCCCTCTCAGCCACCTTTGCTCAGAAGGAATTAAGGAGCCAGTTGGGGGCTTTTAAAAAGTCATATGGTAATTCATTCTCTTTTTGTGGTTTTCTCCAGACTCTTTTTTTCCCTAATACTACTGATTCATTTTTTTATAAATTCCTATTCATCCTTTTAATTTAGTTGCTACCTTACCATCCTCCTCTTTGCATAGGTTATGATCCTTCTCTAAGGACTGACTTAAATTCATTTTCTCATCCATGTCTCTGCTGCTGATCTGATTTTGCCATCAGTTGCTGTGGTCATAGTCAAGTTGGTTTGCTCCCTTCTTCTGCTGAAAATAGATTGTGTATTTATCTTCCTAAAGGGTGTGTAAGGCTGAATTTCTTCCCGACTGCTGTCAGTGGAACTGGTTGCACACACAGCATACATGGGGTAGAACAGTGCTCAATTGCCTTCCTCCTTTTAGTGAAGGGGACTTGGAGGCTGGAAACCACTTGTGGGCAATTGTAATCTTAGACAGTAAACACCAATCCTTTGGAAGTAAATTTTAGGAAATGAGACTTCAAGTACTGGAGGTTTATATACTATATCCTCCAGATAATTCTTTTTAGACCCTGTATTTCCTCTCCTCTGACCAAGTGAAACTCAAAGAGATAACTGCACCCATATTGGATAAGTCATAAGCTATTTTTTTTAATTTTATGGAATTAGCTGGTTTTTTGCTTTTGTTTTATTCCTGCTACTTCTGCTTTTAACTGGCGTGACAGCACTAGGCTTACCTGAGAGAAAAAACATTTCCTCTGCACCCAGGTTCACCCTTCTTCCAGGTAAGATGGACCTTTCTCTGATCTCTGATAGGCAGGGCAGCAGAGCAGAGTTTACTGAATCCCTTGCTGGGCTCAGTATTTGCTTATCCTTGTCCCACTGGGTGCTTCCATGTGTCTGGAAACAAATTGCATCCAAGACTGGGAGTTGGCCTGTTAACTACTTGGTTTGTAATTAATTCTTCATTAGGCCAAGCAAATGAGGACTCCTTTAAGAGTCCATCTTTTGCTGCTGCTGCTGCTCCTCACCCCCACTTCTTCTTCGTCTCACCCATCAGTTTTCTTCATCTAAGACTCTAGTATGTTTCTTTCTGGATTAGTCTTAAGCAACCAGGAAAGACCCAGAGGCAGTTCTTTCTATTGCCCTCTACCTCACCCAGCAGACCCTTTTCCTCTTTTCGGTTTTGGACTTTATTTTGCCACTGCAAGGGAATTTGCTCCCCTGTAGAGGCTGTGAGAAGAGGCACCCCACACTGCTGGTCTGGCCATTTACCAAGGTCTCCGAAGGTTGCAGGACTCCATGGAGCAGAAGCCCATTCTTGCATCCTCTGGGGCAGAGAGTATTTATTATACACTGGCTTTTGGAGGAGAGGGCAATAGAGCACTCAATTCTCACAGTTTTTCTATCAAAGACAATATAAAGGTCACCCTCCATTTGAAAATGGTGAGTGTTGATTATATTGACCCTCATCTCATTTTTTTCCTGTTGGGGCTGACCAGGGTTTTTGTGTCACAGACAAATTTTGTGTTTGCATATTCCCCTTGGATGAGAACTGTGAAATGACTCAGTTGTTCTTAATGGGCAAAATTGGGTCTCTGTGAATGAGGGAGGTTCTGGTATCTGTCATCCATTCTCTCAGCAAATCTGACAAAGGTCATTTTTTATCCTTAACTGACTCACTTCCTTTTGGGTTTTACATTTTAAGTTATTAAAAGTCACAGGTTGATTTTTCTGAACTTTTAGGCCAAATGTATAAAAATAATCAACTTCTAGCATGAGGGAAATGGACAAGTAAGCTTTAAGACTGCATCTGTCCCATTCCTTACTGACAGTGACATGAAGAATTGCTTGGGGCAGGCTTAGGCAGCCCAGTGTTCTCTGCTGATTGTGTTGATCCACAGAGTTCTGATTTGAATATATTTTAACTTTAATGACACTCCATATAAAGAGTGCTTTGCCACCATTATTTACTCCCACCAACACTACCGTAATGCTAATGATAGCTAACCATTTACTCTGTATCTGTCAAACACTCAGTGCTGTCTGTAAATTAATTCCTTGAATCATCCCCAAACTCTCCAAAGTTGTACTATTATCATGGTTCTTTTTCCACTGGAGGTGGTAGCTTAGAGAGGCTTCACACCTCACCCAGGATTTAAGAAGGGACAGGCAGAATTTGAACACCTTCACATTTTTAACTGTTCATTGCCCATCTCTGCTGTGTCTTACACTTCTCACTTTTTGTATTTTGCCAGATGGAGAAAACTCACCAAGGATGAGGCCTACTTCAGATGTTCTTGAGCATAAATAAGCCATCTGTTGTTCTGTGTATCCATCAGGTCAGGGACTCAGACCTCAAGTCAGCACATGGCAACATGGCAGTAAAAGAAAGGAGCTAAAGGTGTAGGGAAGGTGGGATGGGTAGGGGAAGGGTAAAAAGGGAAAAGAAAAAAATGTGAGATAATGAAAAGATGAAAGTAAAGTGCCTGTAGATGGGGAGGGGAAGAGGGGGTGAAGGGAGGGCAGGGGTAAGGGGAAAAAATGAGAATCAAGACTTGTCATGTAGATGTACAAGATCCCACAATGAATGTAATTGTACTGTATCCCTAAAATGTACCAATAAATTCAATTAAAGCTGAAAAAAAAAGAAATATATTGATGTATCGTGGGAAAGTTAATGAGACTTGAGCTGGTAGAGTAGCTTCTTTAACCTGCTCCACTTTGGACCCAAATCCCCTAACCCTTACCTCAAATAGGCCTCTACTTACTGACAGGTGTCCCCATGAGAGCTGTGCTGTCCCAGCATCCTCAGGATTGCAAAAATGGCCCTTGAAGAGGTCTTCAAACCACCAGAGCCCCAGACACTTTTCTGTGGTTCATGCCCAGCTGCCATTGGCTCTGTGTCTGCATTCTCAGTTCTAGAGGGGTCACCTACTGCTTGGCCACTTTTTTTTGTCAACAAGAAAAATAGATACAGGATCACTAAGGATTGGGAGACTACAGTGACTTGTAGAGTGTTCCCTCCTTTTTGAAGAGGAGAACACACTGGTGTGGGGTTGTTCATCTAAGCCAGACCTCAGTTTCCTAACTCGCTTTCTGTTGTCTACATTTGAAATAAAAGCAAAAACTTGTGTCAAAACGCTGTCATGCTCAGATCATAGTGGGTGGACAGCAATTTTTTCTTTCCCTCCTCACCTCTCTGGTTATTAATTATTTGCCTGGACCTTGTATAGCCATTATCTTCTGCCCTCTGATATTTATAACTTCTGTTCTTACTTGGGTTTTCACTAATTGCTTCTTTTTTTTCTTCCACGTGCTCTACTTTTCCCATCTTGGTATTGCTTTAATACCAGTAATCTTAGCTGATTACTGGTCACAACCTTGGGTGGCAATACCATACCATTGTGTTGAGAAGCCCTGAGAAGAAGAACGCGTGAGCGATTTACCTGGGGGTTAGAGCCTTCCTGCTGTGCTCTGTCCAGTTCAAGCCACCTGAGTTCAAGCCTGATGTCTAGATGGGTTCTCCTGATCGATAGGGTTTGTTCAGACCAGAGTCCAGAGGAACACACAAAATCTGAAAATAAAACTCAGAAGAAAAGGCTTTATGAGGTTATAATATGTACTAGATATGTGCTCTGGGAAAAGAAAGATAATGCAAATGGAAATGTCTGAAATGTGATTAGTACAGTGTAAACACGGTTAATTGCATAGTCAGAAGACTTGGGTTGAATCTTGGCTTCTTTACTTCCTGGTCTGTGACCTTGGGCTTCTTTCTCATTCCTTCTGGGCTATAAAATGAGGATGCTGTTGCTGCTGCAACTGCTGCTGCTGCTGCTGATGTCACCACCACCACTAGTGACAGCAGTAGCAGCTATAAATGGTGGTAGTTATTGCTATTATTATCACCGTGGTTATTAGTAGCCAGGGCTAACATGACAGGCTCCATCTGCTCCTCCCCTATGGGAATTACAGTTTTCTGCAGTGGATCATGTGGGAGAATCCTGTAGATGTCTAGGACAGATTCCAAGAGAAAATTCTGTTGCTCAGTCCCTCAGTTCCTTGGTCCTCCTGCACACATTAGATTGGGTGCCCCTAGATACAAGGAGGTGAATGACTTGGATCTACCCTCAAGGAACCAACTTCTAGGATGTTTTTTGTTTGTTTGTTTGTTTCTGTTTTTGTTTTTGTTTTTGTTTTTTTAATTTTATTGAGTTTATTGGTAAATTTTAGGGATACAGTACAGTTACATTCATTGTTGGGATCATGTACCTTTACATGGCAAGTCTTGATTCTCGTTTTTTCCCCTTACCTCTGCCCTCCCTTCACCCCCTCCTCCCCTCCCCATCTACAAACACTTTATTTTCATCTTTTCATTCTCTCACATTTTTTTCTTTTCCCTTTTTGTTCTTCCCCTACGTATCACACCTTCCCTACACCTTTAGCTCCTTTCCTCCCATTTCTAAATGTCAGTAATCTTATTAGAATCTTATGCATTGTTGCAGAATATTCACACCAGGGAAACTATTTGGTATTTACACATGTGTGACTTATTTATTTCACTTAGGAGTATATCTTCAATATGTATCCATTTTCCTATGAATGAATCTATTCTCTCGCTCTTTATGGCTGAGTAATATTCCATTTTATAGAAAAACCACAACTTCTTTATCCAGTTTCCAACGGATGGGCAAATAGGCTGTTTCCAAGATTTAGCTATTACAAACTGTGCCGCTATAAACATGGGTGCGCATACTTCTCTGTGATATGATTCTTTTAGTTCTCTTGGAACGATACCCAGCAGAGGGATGGCTGGGTCAAATGGAACCTCCAGTCCAAGCTCTTTGAGGTATCTCCATATTGATTTCCATAGTAGTTGCACCAGTCTGCACTCCCACCAACAATGGAGAAGGGTTCCTTTCTCCCCACAACCCCGCCAACATTTGTTATTGTGTGATTTCTTGACAGCAGCCATTCTTTGTGGGGTGAGGTGGAATCTCAGTGTTGTTTTCATCTGCATCTCTCGAATTGTTTTTGTTTTTTTGTACAGGGAATCAAACTCAGGACCTTGCACTTGCCAGGCAGGTACAACACCACTGAGCTAAATTCCTGACCCTCAAGTTCTAGTTTTTAGAATCTCTGTGGCAGGTTTTAGTAATTCATTCTTTGGGAACTTTACTCTCAGGGAAGCTTCCCATGCTCCTGAAGTTGTTTCTGTTCTTAGCAGTTTATCATGTAGCCAAGAATGGAGAACTCTTGCTTGCCCAAGACCAAAAGTGGTAAAAATATATAATACTCTCAAATCCCCATCCTGTTTTCTTCCCATTTGAGAACTATGGTTTGCCAAAACCTCCTCAGTCAAAGTAAGTTATTATTTTAACCTATGGTAAAAACTGTTTGGAATCACAGGTATAGGTATAATCTTGTAAGTAAGAATTTTTGAGAACTGTAGTTCACCAAAACCACCTCAACCAAAGTCATTTATTAGTGTAACTTATGATGAAAGTTATTTGAGGTCACAGGTAGTATTATCTTGCCGGTAAGAATCATTGAGCTGGTGAAAAAAATTGAATGAACTCTAAACTTACGGGTCAGGTACTCTAAAGTATGGGTTTTAGGAGGTGGTGGTAAGAATCACTGGCTTGTTAAAGACTACGGCTTTGATTAGCTCTATAGCTGGGATTCCTTGGATTATGTATGTGGGGCACCACTGAAAAATTAACATTTGTTGGGAAGATTTTCTGTAGACAGGTTTTCTCTGTGATCCAACTGCTCTTTGGTCTTCATGTGACACGTATTGAGAAAAATCATGAAAAGGTATTCTGATGGAACTTTCCTTAGTGTGTCTTTAAGACTCACCATCTTCTCTCTCATTCTAGCTATGGAAAAGTGCAAAAGTCTCACTGAAGAAAATTATTCTCATTTCCATACTTCTGAAGTTCTCAGCCATTTGTGTTTCAGTTGAGTGAGAGGTGCCTCTTCATGATGCTTCTTTATTTTCTTGATGTTGCCTAGAGCTTTTGGAGGGAAGCAGTGAGAGCCCAGAGTCAATCCCTTTTGCAAGTGGATTGACCAGGGTAAAGAAAGTGACTTTGGGATCTCAGCTCTGTCACAAAAAGCTGTGTATCTTTTGTTATTTAACTTCTCTGAGCCTTGGTCATCTTCTGCAAGCTGAGAGAATTACTAGCTTCCCAGGGTGTATTAAATAATGAGTAGATCTAAAACGTGGTTGAATGTCTAACAGATAACAAGTGACAGCTATTTTTTTTCAGTCTCACCCATTGTTGGCAACCCTGTCCTGGTCCAATTGTGTACCTTACTGGCATCTGGGACTTAAAGATGGCCTTCCTAGATTGAAATGGGTGCTCTAATAAACAGAGCTCTGCATTTAGTCCGAAAGCATTCCAGTGAGCATATTTCACAGTGGCATGATATGCGTGAAGGACCCGAGAAGGCTGTCCTGTGCAGGCAGCACTGCTACTCTACCTAGGAGATGTGCTTCTTCAGGCCCCTAGGTGTGAGGCCCTCATGGAAGGAACAAGCACATCGGCAGCTGTGCTTCCTGCCTTTGTCCTTTTCTCTCCCTAGATGTCATGAAAAGAACACTTTTCCATTCACTTCCTGCTGACTTCTTCAGGGCTCATTTATGCTCGTTTGTTCAGAAGCAAATGTACTGAAATGATTTTTATCTGAGGCTGAATTCCATCTATCATTGTGTTTCTGTATGGCATCCCCTTCCCGCATTTCTTTTCTTTTTTAGCTTTCACCTCCTTGCATTCTTGTAGTCATGCAATTGGGTTGTGTATGTATATGTATATCTGAGGGCTTTAGGTAGAAAATACTTAATATGTTTTGAGTGGTCAAATAATATAGCAAAAAACAAATTTCTCATTTGTGAACGATCCTAACATTTCTTCTTTTTAAGGCTGAATATTTCATTCTTTTACTTAATCTTTCAATTTTAGCAAGAACAGTTAACTTTCAGATGAAATTTTTATATCAGAAAATCACACTGTATCCATAGATAGTTCTTTTGGTTCAGATTTGAAGGCCTGAGTTTCCTTGTCCTGGATTAAGCAGCCTGCACTCAGCCACAGTCTTAGGTGGCACCAATTAAGGAAGAGTGAAAAGCATAAAATAGTTTTAGAAAAGGTCACCACACTTAGAAATAGAATCCACCGTTGCTCATGCAACCTGAGGGATTTAAAAACAATTTTAAAAATCAATCAATTTAAACATGTAGGCCACTGTCTCTTGGAGAAATCCAGTCTGGGCCTCTGGTTCAGATGAAGTGTTATGGAGCTGTTGCATTTGTTGCCAGGAGGCAAAGTTTTTTCCCCTGAGATCCCCAGGCCAGCAAACTTCTGGAAGTATCTGTGGCAGCTTGAATGCTGCTATTTAAGAGCTGATGAAGAGGCAGCTTGGAGAAAACCTCAAAAATAAATACTCTGATTCATCATTGTTGTTCAGGCTTTCCAGTCGTCAGAGCCAGCCCAGGGCTCCTGAGACAAAGGGTAACATTCAGCACAGAACTGCTCAGCCCGAGTCAAGAGCCATGACTGTCAGTGAGGGGGAGGAAGGGAGGTAGATGACCGCAAAAACCTGGAGCGTGGCTTTGTGCTAAGGGACAGTGTGTGCTGGTTTTGCTTCTTGGCGGGGGCTGAATAATCTGAAGACAGAGGTCTTCCAAGAATGGGTAGTCTCTGCACTAGAGCAAGGGCAGCAGAGTGGGTACCTGACAGCAGCATGGTGGCCCCCAGAGCAGGGTTTCTGCAGTCGTCCTGTGGCCCTGTGCAATGGTGTAATGGAAAGTCGGCAAGCTGGAAGGCAGAATGTCTGGACCTTTCAGACAGATGACAGCCAGAGATGGGAATTGGGCTGCAGAGTCTGTTGGACCTATTGTGAAATCCCAAGCTGCCTCCACTCTTTCTTTAGGTCTGCTTACTCTCTGAACCTTTTTCCATACGAAAGATGACCAGTCCCCCTTGTGGAGATAGACCATGAACAGGACAAGTGCATGGTCAACTAGAATTAGTCATATGGTATCATATCGTGGTTTGATCTCTAGACCTGACGTCTCCCAGGTGCTATTCTGCATACATGTCTCTATGTCTCGGAGCTCCTTTTCCTCAAATGGCAAGTAGCAGCGCTCACCCTGGCCTGCTGTGGGCACCATCCACGTAGACAACTGTATGCAAGCGTTTGGGGAAGCCTATGGAGGTAAGAACTGGTTGTGACTAGTTGTTCCCACTTGAGTCCTCTGGTTACAAGGACTGGCAGATATTTAGCAGAGACTCTCAAGTGAGTCCTTTTTTTTTTTAAAATGATGCAAGTAAGAAAGCTTGGGGAGCAAAGAGGTAAAAATGATGGTTTTTAAAACTAGATTTTAATCTGTTGTGAGCTGTTTTTTCTACTGCAGAGATGAGCAGAGTCCAGTAAGATTATAGTCCAGTAAGAAGGTCCTGTGGAAAATGCTCCTGCTGCCTACTCCCCTCATCTTGTGTCCTGGCTCTGGCACTAACCAACAGGACCAAGGGAAACTGAAAGACTTTGGAGGCTTAGTTCATTTAATCATTAGTAGTATTCTGTGGTTTATATTTATTTATTTTTTTTTATTTTTTAGTAAAGAACAGTTGACTGGGATCCAAAGCTGGGATGCCCTTCTGAGATTGAGTGTGGTGGAAAAACATGTCCCACCCTCTGAGCAAAGGCCAATCCCAAAGCCACAGGTGATAGCTGCAGCTCTGAAGTAGGAATTACATGCAAAATGTGGTGCTGACTTCCGAGCCACCTTTTGGGGCACTGAGAAGGTGCATCTACAATGTACACAGAGCCTCAGAAGCTTTTTAGTGACTATGCCAAAAATTAAATGAGAAATTGCTACTTGATACCACATTTACATGTCTGTAAAATGGTACAGTGATATCGTTTAAAACTCTTTTGAGTGTATTGAGATTTTTCCATCAGTGTGTGCTTCTCAGTTATCATTTAAGTGTCAAATCCCTAAGCTTATATAAGCCCTTAAAATGTTTTTGGGTCCCCCAGCAGATTTTTATAGACAGTTTGACCACAGTTATTCTATGTGAGACTGATAATGAGCCACCATGTGGAATCCCACAGTGGGAGTTTAGTATCAGGCACTCACAGAGCCCCTGAGCTCATATTACAATTATTATGGTTCTATATAAAGCCACAGGGGAAAAAAGTCATTTCATGCTGTAAAACTTACTAACTTAACATTTAAGGTGTTTATACAGAGCGGATTAAGCCAAACATTTTTCCTAACCTTAAGATTATTATGAAGAGGCCACAAGGAACTGTTCCATATTAGATAATGTTAAAAATAGAATTTTTTCTTTATGCCTAAGATTTCCATGATATGGCTGCAGTCAATTTACTCAGGTTGCTTATAGCATCATTACCTACAGAAGCTTCATGCTAGTTTCTGTGGGCATGCAGCTTGCGTGTGGATGGGAAGTAAGTCAGTAGCACACCGTGGGCATGCTGAAGGAAGAGCCAGAGCGTCAAGATTATGTAAGAGAATACGTACCTCATAATCATGTTTCAGTACAGGACTGGTTCCATAGGTGACTGTGATCCAGGGAGATAGCAGTGGAGCCAAGAACCCTTTATCACTTAGTGATGTCATTGCCGTAACGTATTATTTGTGTCTGTTATGATGCTGGAGTGACCAGACTTACCATGGTGCCAGTCCTTTAAAAGTGCAGCACATACATAACACTCGAAAATAATAAATGACTGTTGTATTGCTTTAGGTATTTGCTATACTTTTAAGGCATTTGTTGGAATATGCTGCTTTTATTTTTTAAAAGTTTACTGTAAAGCAATATACCATATTACACTGACAGCAGCTCATATTTATTGTACCCTTGATTGAACCATTTATCTTTTTCTTGATTTAATCTTATGGATTTGTTTGTTGTTGTTCATTGTGATCTTAGGAACAGTAAGCTATACCATATGGCCTAGAATGTAGTAGGCTGTACCATCTACATTTGTCTAAGCGCAGTGTGTGGTATATGCCCAAGAAGGAAATTGCCTAATGGTGCATTTCTCAGAACATATCCGCCTTGTTGAGCAATGTAGAACTGTTTCGAGCACCATAGAGACAAGAACAGGGACAGATTATTGTTGCTCAAAGACTACTTCTTGGAAAATAGACCAGTCATGTTGAATGAGGAGACACCATAGGCCAGCGGTGGCATGAAAAGCATTCTGGATAAGGCATGGTGTTGTGAAGTATGAGAACTATGCAGAAAGCAATAGTTGGGCATAGTAGGAGATAAAAGCTGGAAAGATAAGTGGGAGCAGACTTGAGAGACTTGACAGTCATGCCATTAGGTGTTAGATTTGTGTTTGTTTCCCTTGAAAATTTACCATATGATATTGAATGATGAAGTGTAGTTTAGTGTATGTAGTTTGTTTCACTGAATTAAAATTACATTTTGTTTAATGGGTCACTTCTAGAGTGTGCATGTGATTTTCATGGAATGGGGGTAGCATTTTAAAGATAGAATTTGATGAGTCAATAAAATATTTTCAAATAAAACTGTTCTTGCAAAATGTTACAGTCATAAAATACCTTGAAATTACAGCTAAAGAGTCAGTGACTGTTTCATCTGTAGGCATCTAATTAACATTGAAGTATGCTATTTTCACTCATTTTCTAAAGTTACATACTTCCATCATTTCTATTTTTGTTTATAGACCATAAAATGTTTAATGCAACATGCCAGATTTAGCACTTGAAGCATTTTGATAACAAATGTCTACAGCAAATTGAGCTTTACATATTTATATAAAATATAATTTCCTTATGGCATAGTTGAAGTTTACTAAGTGAACATTGAAGGTTCAAAAGGATACCAGTGTTTCCTGGCTTCCTGGCATCCTTTGAATACCATGTGGCTCTTCTCTTTCCTTTTTATCAAACACCACTCATTTTCTTATTTATATTGTGAAAAGCTCTGAGATACTAATGTATAAGTTGCTGTGAGATAAGGCTTTTGATGCTATCAGTTTCAATGTTGAAGCCAAACTGGGTAATGCCAGACACTCAGCAGTCCAATGAACTATCATGAAACCCATGCACCCTACACCATAGAAAAAGTCATTACAGGGCCGGGGATTTAGCTCAGCGGTTCGGTGGCCTGCCTTGCAAGCGCAAGGACCCAAGTTCAATCCCCGGTACCAAAAAAAAAAAAAAAAAGAAAGAAAAAGTCATTACCAGAAGAGGCCTGATGTGCTGGCTTTCTTCTATTAACTATCAAAAGCAGAAATTGAGAAAAATGGCAAATTGTAGACCCATTGAGAGCAGCAGTCTTGATAATTGTATAGAAAGTTCAGTCTTGATGATTCTACAGAAACAAGACAGCTCTACTTGGTATAGAACCAAGCTAGACCATCGCTAGACTATCAGAGCTTGACTAGAGTAAGAACTACAGAGAGAAACAGATTTAACCAGGCTTTTTCAATGTAAATTTGCTTTTTGTTACTAGCTATGTCTGCTTTTTCCAAGGAGAAAAGTTTTATTGGCTACTTTTCTGTCACTGGGACAAAATACCCTACATTCACAGCTGAAAAGAGGAGAGGTTTATTTTGCTTCCTGGTTTCAGCCCATGGTTGGCCAGCTCAAAGGCAGAAACAGCATGATGGAAAAGTCTGGGCAGAGGAGAGATGCTTATCCCATGGCAGCCAGGAAGTACAGCAGGGAAAGAGAGCCAGAATGGAAGGGGCAAGAGACCAGACATAGACCGCAAAGCCACAACTCATGACCCACCCAGATGCATGCAGAAGTGTGCTCCGCTGATCCCTGGGGCATATGCCAAAGCCAATCAAGTTGGAACTCCAACCTAACTGCCACAAAAGTGAAGCAACTGTATAACCACACATAAAAATATAGGGGACATTTTAAAATATGATCACTATAGGAACCACATTCAGAACTGAAGTGTCCTGCTAAATAAAAATATTCAAAAAATGCTTGTGGAAAATACAAAATAACTAATGTATAATAGCAATGGAAAATAATTTATCATAATCATTTTTACTTAAGAGAAAGCAAGTTAGATTTTTGTGATAATAATACCTTTCTCAGTTAATTTTGCTGTGGAATTCACTGTCTGATATAGTATAGCCTTTCTAACTTTTTAGATTAATGTTAACATGACATATCATTTCTTATATTTTTAACATATCCATCTTTAAATTCTAAATGATTGTCATGTATACAGAATGTTGTTTGAGCCTTATTTTTATCTTAACATCACAATGTTTGCCATTAGCCTGGAGATTACACCATTTATATATAATGGAATCATTTTTAATTTACACACAATTGAATTTACATTTAATATCTACTGCCATCTTCCTTAAAAACGTTCAGCACTTTTGTTCCTGCCTACTTTGGGATAATTGTGTATTTTTAATTCCTTGTTGTCTTCATAATTGGGCTACTGGCTGTACTAGTTTCTAGAGCTGCTATAACAAGCTACCACAGCCTGTCTTAAAATCAGAAATATATTCACACATGGATCTAAAGGCAAAATGTCTAAAATTAGGGTGCCAGCAGGGTCATGCTCCCTGTAAAGGGTCAAGGCAAGAATATTTTGTTGCTTCTTCCTAGCTTCTGCTTGTTGCCAGCAATCCTTGGTACTCTGTTCTTTGTCATATAGTTGCATTGTTCCAACTTCTGCCTCTGTCTTCAAGCAACCATCTTCCTTATGTGTGAACTTGTTGTCTCCAAATCTCTTTTTTCTTATAAAAATAGCAATCTTTGGATTTAAGGGCCACCTGAAGCTTGTAGGATCTTATCTGCAAAGACCCTATTTTAAATTAGGTCACAATCACATATATCTGTGTTTTAGACTTTGAGATATCTTTTTGGGTGGACACAACCCACGACATTAGCTATACCTCTGGTTTTTCCATTAGTGTTTACTGTAGGATTTATAATGTACAAATTTAATCAATTACAGTCTCTTCCAGAAACATCATACTGCATCGTATATAGGAGAGAACCTTACAACAGTCTATTTACATTTTTCCCTCATCTCTAGCCAAGCATGAAGTACTTTAAGGCCCTGTGGCATCTCCCATCTCTTTCCCTTTCTCTGTATCCTACTACTACTAAGTTGCACTCCTTGTGTTTTCTTGCATTGTGTCCTCAGCAGTCTTAAGTTTCATCAGTGTTCTGAGCCATTCAAGGCTTCCTGTGGTCCTGACCCTACCCACTTCTTTACCTTCATCCCTCACTTCTTAAATTCCATGTCCAAGTATTCATATACTGTATGCTCAATGTGTCACATCTCTACATTTTTGCTCATACTGAACCTTGAAGACCCTCCTGCCCACCTTATCTACCTGTCGGGCATTTATCTTCCTTTCACAACCTAGGTGAGTCTTGGTATCTTTGAGTCCCCAGTGGTCTGATGTGGCCTCTTCTCTGCCCTGCTGTGGATGATCCCTCCCTTTCCTCTGACCCAGCTGCTGTTACTTTTCAGTGGATAATTTGAGCATCGTCATCTTCTGCAGAAGGAAGAGACCTTCTGAGAGTCATCTTAGTCTCCTAGCATCAGGGATAGCACCAGGCTCACAGCCTCTGCTCATTTAATGTACTTCAAATGAAGTTATCAGTGAGTGGAGGGTTGGTTTCACCATTTACTGAGAATTATTTCCCAATGACTAAACTTTCCCTTAGAAGGATTAATTTTATCCACTCAGGATAAGTTCTTTGCCCATTTGGTATTAACTCCATAGAAAGGCACTTGAAAATCAAGAGTCATTTTGATAATTTTAAATCTTGACAGAAGGACATCTATGTATTTTCCAGATGCTTAATGCTTCAATGCCTCTGGCATACCCATAACAATAGAACATAATGAAATTATTTTCTCATCAAACTCTTGTTTTGATTTTTTTTCTAGGTAAAAAAATATGAATTTTAGGCCGGGGATTTAGCTTTGCGGTTCGGTGGCCTGCCTCGCAAGCTCAAGGACCTGAGTTCGATCCCCGCTATCAAAAAAAAAAAAATGAATTTCATGAAAAATTGCAATCTTCAGCATAAATGGGTTAAAAATATGGAGATTTCCACATTTGGTGTTGGAAATAATGAAGCCTTAATACCACATAAGCTTGACTGAAATATTTACCTTGAGCAATAATGGTTTGCAAACAAAGAAACCACTTTATGGTATTTTATTCAGTGCATTGAGGCACTTACCATAAGAAAATTAGCCAAACATCTTTCAGGTAGTTTTGACTAAGAACTTTGGGAGTCATTAATGACATATCATGGCTGCTTAGAAGTTTGCAAAACATGTTGTTAGACTCTTTTATATATATATATATATATATGTGTGTGTGTGTGTGTGTATATATATATTTGTGTGTGTATATGCATATGCCTGTTTACAGATCGCAAGTCATTATTTAAACATGAGGTGTTCAAAGGCTTTTCTGATTAGATAATCCAAGCCAAGCCTACTTATAACTATGGGTCTACAGCCCAAGGGAACATTTTGTTGACTCTTGTGTAAGGAGATTTCCTTGAAATAGATAGTGAAAGAGTATTCTACAACAAAAACTGCTACTACTTGCATTTCTCATTAGTCATGAAAATAAATATCAGAAGTGCATTGAGACAGAAGGTAAACTCCACCAAACCTCACAGAACTGATCTAGCTTGTGGGATGAAGGTGCTCTTTACTCCCTTCCCTTTGGCAAAGATACTGTTTCTATTTCTTTCCCTCCTGAAAATGATGTATAAAAATTTAGGGTTAAGGTTTACAAGAGGCAAACTGAGGCTTAGAGCAATGGATTGATGTGCCTGAATTAATAAAGTTGAGTGTGGGTAGAGGAGGACCTCCTTTGTCCCTTTTCCAGAGCCTGGGCTCAACTTCTATGCGGTGAAAAGATGTTAAATTTCTTCTAAGGCTAATGATAACAGGCAGGGTAGGGACCAGCTGGGGTCTCACCATCTTGCAGGTTGCTTCCTTCTGGCTTGGAATAAAGAGACTCACTGGAAGTCCAGCCCCTCTCAAGAGATTCATGTCTAAGAGGATGGTGATGTCTCTCTAGGCAACAAGGCAAGAACAGCCATGGGTTTGTCTGTGTTCTGACCACTCATTTTTAATCTGCAGTGTGAAGGAAACAGAAACCACAAATCTCATACTAATTAATATTCAGCATTTCTGTGGTTCACATCTGGACCTCCCCTTGGGTGTTTCTTACTCAAATCATTTAAAGTATTCAGTTTGAATGCAAACCACTTGCTGGATGAGAGAGACAGAAAAGCAAGAGACACTGATAGCCCATTCTGGAAGTTTTATTTCTTAATTATAAGAATCTTAATTGCCTCTTTATTTTTGTTCTTATTCTCCTCTCTTTATTGGAGGTGCCTGGGGTGGCTTACTGATGGCACAGGTAAAACTTGTTTGGAAATCTAGAAGGAATGAAGTTTTTTGGAAGCATAAGCCACCTACCTCTCCCCGTGCAATCCTGAAATTCCCTAAATGTGTCTTTTTAGGTTTTTTTTTCCTCTCACATTGCTAAGGATTAACTAAGGAATAGAGCATTCTAGGCAAGTGCTTCACCATTGAGCTCCAGCCTCAGCCTGAACCCCAGAGAGAATGCTGCCTTGCACATCCATTTGGAGCAACTTGAAAAAAATCCCTGGATCATTTTGTTCCCTGTATTTCTCAGTGTCTCACAAAGAAACAGACATGCATTTCTAATGTGTTGCAGTTGTCACCTCTTTTCCTTGAGTAAAGAGGCATGGTCATAGTTAGAAAGGAAAGATTGGGACTAAAAAGACCTTACAGAAAGAAGTAGTTAGACTTCCACTTAGTTCTGAGTGAATGTTCTTGCAGAGGGGCTTCCTTTGAGATGATCCTGGTTGTAGGTTCCTTGGGGTTCCTTCCTGAGTTTCTACATAACTGTCCAGTCCTTTGGTGATTGGAAGTTCCTCCAAACCCCGAAGGAGGCATCAGGGACAGACATAGGAAAAGATTTCTCCTGGGTACACAAAGGAACTCACTAGAGTCCTTGCAAATGTCACATGCCCTCTTGTGCAGTGCCTCCTTCATGTTGCAGGCATGGGTGCATGAGGAGATGACACATCCATCTTCCTGCAGTGAGCTTGTACTGCTCTATTCTCTGGTGGGGGTACGGGTGTTGTGTTCTTTTTAAATAAAAATATATTTGGTTGCCCAGCATGGAGCTTCTTAAACAGCATCTTTTGTTTTAAAACACAATTATATCACAGTGATATATGGGCACTCATGTTTATAGCAGCACAGTTTGCAATAGCTAAAACTTGGAAACAGCCCATTTGCCCATCAGTTGGAGACGAGATAAAGAAGATGTGGTTTTTCTATAAAATGGAATACTACTCAGCCATAAAGAATGAGAAATTAGTCATTCATAGGAAAATGGATGCATATTGAGGATATACTCAAGTGAAATAAATAAGTCACACATGTGTAACTACTAAATAGTTTCTCTGGTATGGAGACTATAATTGTACATAAGATCCTAATGATGTAATTGACAATGTGAAATAGGAAGAAAAGGGCTAAAGGTGTAGGGGAAGTGGGAAAGGTAGGGGAAAGGAAATAAGGGAAAATAAAAAATATGAGAAAATGAAAAAATGGAAACAAAGTATTTGTAAATAGGGAAGGGAGGAGGGGGTGAAGGGAGGGCAGGGACAAGGGGAAAAAATGAGAACCAAGACCTATCATGTAAAGGTACAAGATCTCAATGATGAATGTAACTGCACTGTACACCTAAAGTGTACCAATAAACTCAATGAGGGAAAACAAACCAGAACTTTTAAGTTAAAAGACAGTTAAATCAATTTTGTATTAAGTGTGTATTAATTACCCCAGAATGTTATGGCTTAAAACAATAAATGTTTATTATCTCAGTTGCTTTGGGTGAGGAATCTGAACCCAGCTGAGCTGGCTGTGTACCAGGGGCTCATCAAGGTGTTGGCTGGGCTTTGGTTATCTTGGGGCTTTGAGTGAGGAGACCAGTTTCCCAGCCTGCAGACTGGTGGGCTGAGGGCCTCATTTCTTGCTGGTTGTTGGTGAAGCCCTCTCACTGCCTTGCCATGGGGCAGATGTGGCATGGCAGCTGGCCTCCAGCAGAGTGAGCAACAGAGCTCAAGACAGAACACACCGTCTTATAATGCCCCAATCTCAGAAGGAGACATTCTGTGATTTTCTTTATACGAGTTGTGTATACCTTTTCTGAAATGCTTGTGATCAGAAGTGTTTGAGATTTCACATTTTGTAATTTGCTTAGACTTTACTGGTTGGTGTCCCTAATCCAAAAATTTGAAATACTCCAAAATCTGAAACTTCATTAATGTCATGTTGGTGCTCAAAAGTTTCAAACTTTTGGAGTATTAAAGATTTTAGATTTCTGAGTTGTGGAGGATTAATCTGAATTCTGTACTTTTGAAGTGAATTTTGGGTCTAGTCCATGAAGGTCTAACTCAAGGGCAGGATATTATAGAACAACATGGCTCTAGTAGCACAATCATTAGTAGGGGGCATCTCAAAGGCTGCCTTACATAGCAGAACAGTGAATTTTCCACTTTAAGGAAATTTGTTTTTATGAAAATCCACGAGGTAAATTAAGGGGTGTTATTTTTTCTTCTTTTTTTCATTGAACTATAATTGACATAAATGTGTTTTGTTTTGTTTTGGTACCAGGGGTCGAACTCAGGATCTTGCATTTGCTAGGTAGGCATGGTGCCACTGAGCAACATCCCTGGCCCTAATTCACATATGAAATGCATAGATGTTAAGTGTATAGTTTGAGTTCTAGAAAATATGTAGGGTTTTTTATTTTACAAAAACAGACTATAAAATTTCTTTCAGTGCTGAATACTGTAGATTTGTGTACAGTATATGTGTTTAGGCACAGGATAGGCAGTAGATCCATGTGATAGACAGTTATCTATTGTATGTGAAAGATTACCCCAAAACTCAGTGACTTAACACAACAGCATTTGTTTCCTCTGTTTCTGAGAGTTAAGAATCCATGCCAGGCACCTGTGACACAGAGCCCCTCAAAGGTCCAACCAGGTGTGTGTGCTCATGTCAAGACTCAACCGGACCGATTTGTTTCCAGGCTTTCTCAGGAGAGGGTTCAGCTCCCAGCTGTTATTAGCCTGAGACCTGCTTTCCATTCTGGCTGTTCCCAAATGATGCAAACTGAGGTGATACAGACAGGAAATGCAGACGGGATTGCAGCCCCATCCTTTCAACCCTAATCACACAGAGGACAGCCTAACACGTTTACTGTATGCCGCTGGTTAGAAGCAAGTCACTAGGTCCAGCCCACATTCAGAATAAATTACACCATGGCCTGAGTACCTGCAAGTGCAAGTTCACTAGGAGCCCAGCTAGAAGCTGCCCACGGTGTAACAAAATCTGTATGTGACTGCCTTAAGAGCCTGTTGATCAGTGGTCCCAGGTGTGTCTTTTTAGTGGAGTATATAAACATCTACAGCTGTAAGGGAAAAAACTCAATTCCATAAAAGCTATAATTTTCATTTAAATATCTTCTATCTTCACTTGTGGCTGGAGCAAATAAAATGAAATGGTTATAAAAATAAGGTAGTTTGGTTGAGTCATTTGTCACCTGTTGACACCCTTCCACATTTTTCTTGGGCCCTCCTCTGTGGTTTTGAAATATTTATATAAAGTCCTTCATGCCCCTCCTGTCATGATTTATATCTAGACATCCCCCAAAGCGTCAGGTGGGCCTAGGTGGGTCTTTTGGAAATGACTGGATTATGGAAGCAGCGTAGCTGACTTGCTGTTAGGGGCGATGTCTGGTCCGAAGAGGTAGGTCATTGGGAACGTGGCCTGGAAAGCTGCATCTCCCTCCCCCACACCTCCCTTCACTCTCTGCTTCCTGTCCGCCATGTCATGAGCAGCTTTTGAGAACAGAGTTCCCTACGAAGGTCCACATGAGAGAATCTTCCGTGGTGCTTCATTATCAAGTGCTTCAGCAGGCGGGGCTTATGAGAAGCCAGAGAATTCACTGCAAAGTACAGAAATCTCATACTAGTGTATTGTTGAGAAGGTGAAGTGTGTGACAGGGGTCATCTGGAAAGTCCTTCTGGAGGCTTACAGCTAACCATTGGTCCTTGGGCCAGAATGTGGATAGGCTGATGGAGAACTGAAATGGCCCCAAGCTGGGAGATAATTCAGGAGGTGAGAAGCACAGGCCTATCAGGAGAAGGCTGTGCTCTGGACACTGGGACAGAGAAGAGAAAGCAGACACCTCTGTTCAGAAGGGAGTCCCAGGAGAGTCACCCCTCCCTGGGGGAAGACTTTGCTCAAAAACATCCTTGAGCTCGTTCAGGTTTGGAACCTGTGTCAGCCTGGAGCCATGGAACTCCAAATTGTGGGATAGAGAAACTTCATAAGACATCCTTGAGCCAGGAGACTCTTAGAGCTCCTGTTGGCAGTCAGGCTATGACATGTTTCTATTTCCTGTTGGGCCCTTCTCCCCAATACAACTGTGTTCTCTACCTTTCAAAACCTATTTTACCTTAGTGAATAACTACATGAATGAATGTGAAGGTAATTTGATTGTGACATTTACTGCCTTGTTACAAGTCTTTCCCTCCCTCTTGTTTTCCAGGCTGTGTGGTCTGTTGGAGAAGAGACCTCCCCTCCCATAGGAATGGCCAGCATGTTGGGACTGGCTGCTGCCCCTTAAGTAGATTGTCAATTCTTGGAAGGCAGGGACATTTCCCTTATAGAGCAGCCAGCGTGGCATTTTGAACATAGCAAGGGCTTAGGCAGGGCTACTTCTTTTTGGATTGATGGACGTGGTAGACGAAGGACTGTCACGTAGAATGTGTCGCCTTTTTGGTATAACTAGACTTGTTGGCTGCAGCAAACATGTGGCTGCCTTGGTGGAAGTCACCACCTATAGATACCACCAAGAATTGCTTTTCCACCCTACCGCAAAGTCACCATAGAAGAGTGATGTGTGTTGCACACACCTCCACCTTTATTTGGAACCTTGGAACAGAGAAGCAAGGTTGCTGCTTCCTTTACAATACCATAGAACCTGCTTTTTACAAATGCCTTATAAAGTGTCCCTCCTGGAAAGTATATCTTATAGAAACCTTAGTTTCTAATTCATCTAAGAAATTTCTAGGCAACATGGTAGCTTTGTTGTCCTTTAAGAACCATTTACACTACTGGAAAACTACTCCACCCAGATTCTCATTTGAGTAACAGGGACAAGAAGTCTTTTGGATTTTAAAAAGTTATTATTGGCCCTTCTGCTGTGAACTATCACAGTTGACAAGTGATTAATTTGTCCTTCAATGAAGAGCTTCCAGTCCAGATGCTAGGAGTGATTAAAAATGTGCCAAATCCAAGAAGGATTTCATTTGTCATATCTTGGCAGTGGATGCTGCTATTATTGTGTTATTCCTGTCATTAAATACAGAACCTTAAGATTTGTCCAGTGAATTTTTCTGGCCACTTTTTTTTTTAAGAAAGATGTTCCATGTGGAGGAAGGCATCCATCCAGGTGGCTCAGAATGGGTGAGCCATCTAGGGAGCTACCTCCCTGAGAAGGGGATTCTTTGCACCTGAGCTGCCCACTCACAAGAACACCTTCAGGCATCATTTTTCAATCTGTCACCTGAAAGCCTTCCATTTTGAACACATTTGGGTCTTTTACTGCAAGGTGCTTTAAAAATTCAAGGTTTTAGTGTTATTACCAAAACATCTATTGAAATATGCATTTGCACCTGGAGCCATATACAACTCAGTTAACCTTCTGTGCTCTGAGAATAATCTTTCTCTTCTTTTGTTTTCTTTTTCCTTTTTTTTTGGCCAAGATAGTGGTCTTCCTGTGCATTAGGTAACAAATACTATCCAATTCCATTTTAGTTCATAAGACATTAAATATATTATTGAAAGAATTGACTCCTAGAACTAAAGGGATTGAAATATTTAACCAAAGAAGAGAACATTTGAAGAACTCAGGGCTGTCTCCTTAGACCTTGAAAGGCAGCCAGATGTGAAAGAGGGGAAGCTCCTCAAGGAAGAACCCCATAGGACCAGGGAAGAGGATGAGAAAACCAGTTTGGGTCCATGTAGAAACAAATGTGCCAGCCTTTGCAGCAGCTGATAATTGAACTTGATGGTTTTATGAAGTTGTGAGCCTCTGGAATTTACAAAGATTTCGGAGACCAAATGAGTACCTTCACGCTGTCCTGTGGTAGGGGTTTCTTCAATTGGTAAGAAAGGAGATTGGTAGGACCCAGAAACTTCATTTAACTGGGTAATTCATGTGATTGTTTTTTTACCTAAGTAATAGAATATTATTTACTGTATTTCTGAGTTTTTAAGGGATTTGGGGAAGAACATAGTGAATTATTCAGAGACTTTTCTCTGTGCAGCACATTACACAAAGACAGACAACTTGATACAAATTGCAATTCTAAAATTGTTAGTAATATATTTTAGTCATGCATTCTACTTACAATAGAAGATTTCCTGCTGACATTTCGTAGACGTATCACTCATGATACCACAGTCACTCTTTGAATGTGTGTGAAATCCAACACACAAAAAAAGTACACAGTCTAATGAATTATGCACACCTTAAAATTTTTCTGGAAAAAGATTACTCATTAGAATTTTCAAATAATATATTCAGTATAATCATTGGCACAGCTGTTCTCGTGAAACAGGTACTGAAATATAGTGTGTGTTTTATATGGAGAGAGGGGTAATTCTCTGAACAATTTTAGCAAGGAAAAACACCTTTTAAGGTGCTCTGTAGTAGAGCCCTGGAGATTTTGTTCAGTAGGCACAATGACCCTTCTTGCCCATGCTTTTAAAATCTAGAAATCTTTTTTCCACTATTTTTTTTTCCTATTCTCCCTAACAAGTGGTGAGTTCTACATTGGTAGATTTTCTGCTGGCCTGTGAGAGGGAGTTAGCCAGAGGGTGGTATTTTGTGCTCATATACCATAACAGGTGGTCCTAGATGGAGATTCAGGTCCTGATCCCTGTCTCCCAGGCCTGAGTGCTACACCAGCCACCATTCCCAGCATTTGTCACATCTGGAGAGCCTTGTGATGAAACTACTGCCTCTGAATAAAGCCCACTTCTCCCATACTCTGAAATATTTAAGAACTTTATAGCTCTAACCGATATGGCCACAGCTGTACTGTCAGGAATTCTCGTGATATATGGCAGGACCCCAAACTGCTAGATTTGGGGCTCAGGTATTGGTGGTTGGTTTGGTTTATATTTCATTCATGAACTAGCTATTTATTTACCAGCAACTGCATACCTGGCACAGAGTAGACACCAAAGTATAAATTGGTATTTCCTATTCTGGGGCTTTGTGTCTCACTGAAAAGATTGGCATTGAACATGTCATTTTATCTAGAATCATTGTATTGCTGTATAGGCAAAAACACACAAGGTATAATGAGAGGAGAGGAGGGATTTTTTCTTTCAGATCACAATGGGTGGCTTTGCTAGGTTGGGCCCTTTACACTTGGATGCATTGGATTTATAGCAGCAATCTAAGCAGGAGCAGAGAAGAGCATCGTGGGAAAAGAAGACCCAGTTACCTACCAAAGTGAGTGAGCTTGGCAGACAGGAACAACTCTGAGGACCTGATGAGTGATGCCAGTTTTGGCTGTTATTGAGCTGTAAGGGAAGCCCTGCCCCAGAGCAGGAGGGAAGATGTAGGTGAGAGAATAGGAAAAGAGCAGAGGGCCAAAGCAGTTGCTTGAGTCAAGGATGCCAGTGCCCATACCTGGGTCAGTGGCAGGAAGACAGGGTGTGTGAGAAGGTTCAGCTCCAGGCCCAGTGTGGGTCATTCCCTGACCATGCTGCTCAGAACAGAACCCTCAGACTGGATGTACTCCTCAGTTAATGACTGAAGCCAGAATTTTAGAGGAAAAGCAGATGGGCCCAGTTTGGGCAAAGTGGAGCATAGCTGGTGAGACCAAGAGCACTGGCAAGAACTTTCTGCTGGAGAGCCTCTCCCTTGGTATTGCCAAGCACTGGAGCAAACATGATGTTTGCCCCTAGGGCTCACAAGAAACAGCCCAGTGATGCACTCATTTGAGTCTGTTTCAACCCTTGCAGTTAATCATGAAGACTTGGACAGTGAAGTCATTGACTCAGAGAATATCAGAACAGGGCTAAGCTTTAGAAACCCTCCAGGACTCTTGGTTTAGAGTTTAGAAAACGGGCTCAGAGAGGTATGAGCTATTCATATAAAAAACACATAGTCACTGAGCATCAGGGCTGAAGAGAAACTGTCTGCTAAGGTGAACTTCCTTTTATTGAGAATTTTGAGTGATACTTTTGTTAGTCTTCATTAAATCCTTCTAGGGTCTAATTTTCAAAAATCCTTCCAGAATTAATTTGTTTAAGGTTTAAGCCTGTCAAAACCCCAGTACTGTTTCAAGTAAACAGCTTACGAGTGGAATCTTAATGTTACGGAGACAATTTCCCTTGTATGTGCACTGTGTAATTGGGCTCTAGTCTCTCATGTGAAAAGCCGAACAGTTTCAGATCTAATGAGTCTTGGCCACTGGGGCAGATAGATTTTGGAATTCACTGTGTATAGTATCTTCCAGTGTCACTTTTGCCTTTTCTTTTAATAAGCGTTGAGCTGTAATGCAGCCCGCTGGGGCGTTGCAGCCGAATGATTCCTGGCGCAGGTTGGAGTTGAGGTTTAATTCAGGACGGTGGCTGCTCCTCAGAATGGAGACTGAGCTGTCCCAAAGAAGCAGCAGGTCATTCTCCACGAACAGGAGTACTGAGGGGATATGTGCCCTTGGTGGCAGAGGTGGGCTTTCCCTCCAAAGACTTGTAGAGGATCCTGGCATTACTCATGCCAGGGAGAGGGGAATTGTCCATTCAAGACTATAACAACATTGTTGGGGAAGGGCTCAGTGAGCCAAAGGGAATGAAGAAAATGAGCAAACATGAATGCAATTTTAAGTGTGAAATACATACTAAAATCAGAGCCAGTACTGTCAAAAATGAGAAGTCATGTATAAGCATTGCTGATCAGACTTAGAAAAATAAAATAGATGGTATTTCAGACCTGTCCTTAGTGCATTGTTTAGAGGGAATTCCTAACTAGTGCCAAGGAGTTTTTCCAAATTATGAAGTAAGAAGAGTAAAGGAGGAAATGTATGAAAAAGCAATTTGTAAATTCTGTGTTACCATCTAGAGACTGTTTTTCCACCTAACTCTGTTTAAAAACCAGGCTGTACAATAGAATCACTTGGACAATTTAAAGATATTACCATCCACGCCTCTGGCATTTTCTTATTAACATGCTCTGAGTTGTCACAGGCATTGGAGGTTTTCCAAGACACTTAAGGTCGTTTTTCTAGGCAAGCCTAGCTTCAGCCTCAGGCCTCACAGGTAGGAGGTGCTCTATGGTGCTTGGGGGTCCGGCCCAGCCTGTGACTTCAGGACATCAGCCAGTGGTCTATGGAAAAAACACAGCTGCCTTCCCAAGCCAGTGTTCTTAATTCCTGCTCACTTCCTATTTGTTCCAGCTTTCCCCTGGAAATTTCCTATTGAAATACTGACTCAAATCAGCCTGCTGGGGTTTGAAATACTAGGGAGTTGACTGCCTACAAGGTAGGCCTGAGGAGGACCAGAGCAGCTGTTTTCCTCAAAATGTATCATTTTAAATGATTCTGAAGCCTGTTAAATTAAACTAATAAGATTAATCTGATAAAGTAGTAGCACGATAGATGCACAGAAATGATCATTTTCACAGGCATTTTAATTTATTCAAGATTAATGAAAGATCTTGTGATTACCAATGGAACGAAAGTTTAAAATTTTGTTTTTGTTTGTTTTCAGCTTTAATTGAGTTTATTGGTACATTTTAGGGATACAGTACAGTTACATTCATTGTTGGGATCTTGTTCCTTTACATGACAGGTCTTGGTTCTCATTTTTTCCCCTTGTCCCTGCCCTCCCTTCACCCCCTCCTCCCCTCCCCATCTACACTTTATTTCCTTCTTTTCATTATCACACATTTTTTTCTTTTCCCTTATTACCCTTCCCCCTACCCATCCCACCTTCCCTACACCTTTCTTCCCCTTTCTTCCCATTTCACAATGTCGGTAATCTTATTAGGATCTTATGTATTATTGCAGTTTATTCACACCAGAGAAACTATTCAGTATTTACACATGTGTGCCTTATTAAAATTTTGAATACAGAATTCATTAGCTTTTTTTCATGTAGAATTCCAACTTTGTCAGAGTGTTAAACTGATATGGAGTACAGCTCAGTACTACTTCCAGTTATAAAGATGCCAAGTGTACAGGCTGAGGGAAGCCACCTTGCACCCCGAAAGCTGGGTTAGCACCACAATTTCATCGTTCCACTGAGACTCTTTTCTAGTCTTAATAAAGTGAATCCTTTTGACTTTATGTTCTTATCTGGTGTGTGTCATGTCTACATCCAGGGAGAATGACTGTCCTAAAAGTAAGATATGTGGACTGGGGATGTAGCTCTATGATAAAGTACCTTCCTAGCAAGCCCAAAGCTGTGGATTCAATCCCCAAGACTGCAGAAAATTTATAAGTCGATAAAACATATGCTCCAGCAATTATACTTTGAGACATAGACCCCAAAAAGCACGATTTCAAATTTATTTGCACACCTGTGATTACAGCAGCATTATTCACATAAGTAAAAGATGAAAACGATCCAAGTATCCATGGACAGGTGACTGGATAAACAAAATGTGGTCTATGCATGCAACAGAATATTTTTCAGTCTTAAAAATTCTGAAATAGGGCTGGGGATTTGGCTCGGTTTTTCCACCACCTGCCTTGCAAGTGCAAGGTTCTGAGTTCAATCCCTGGCACCAAAAAAAACAAAACAAAACAAAACAAAACCAAAAAAAAAACCCCAAAACAAACAAACAAACAAAACTGAAATACCCTTCAACATGGATAAACTTTGAAGAGACATTTTGGCTAAAGTCAATTACAAAAGAACCAGTATTGTACGATTCTCCTCATAATGAGGTATTCAGAGTAGTCAAAATTCTATAAAAGTAAAATGGTGATTGCCAGGGTCTGGAGGGAAAGGGGATTAAGAATTAGTGTTTCGTGAGTGCAGAGTTTCAGGTTGGGAAGGTAGAAAGTTCTGGAGGTGGTTAATAGCGATGGATGTAGAACAATATGAATGTACCTAATATGTAGAACTGTAGACTTAAAAGTGATTATAATGGTATATTTTGTTATATATGTTTTAATCCAATGAAAAATTTAAAACAAAAAAGTTACCTGTAGGACTTTTACTCTGCCAATGTTGCGGAACTCATCAATATTCTTGCCAGCATGGCAGCCACTGTGTCATTCCTTCTTGCTTAGAGCTACAGATGGGGATAGCAGTGCTCACTTCAGCAGCACATATACTAGCAGTTACTGAGATATGTATTGGAGGAGGCTTTGAAGAAACATAGAGGGAACTCCGGTGTGATACGGACAAACAAAAGGAAAGTCACTTCAGTGGTCTATTTTATCCTTTGCCAGTCAGTCACTCTCAGTTTTCTAAGTGCTGTAAGTCTTCTGCATGGTCCATCCTACCAGCCAGTGTTCTTAGATATTGCAGTGTATGTGAAACTAATAATTGTAATAGCAAACATTTTGCTACATCCTGTGAGAAATGCTCTAAGTGAAATAACCTTTAAAGATTCTTTTCTTCTCATTGTAGAGATGACCAAAGTGAAGATGGAGAGGACACTTATCTAAAGCAAGTAGCTGGGCACTAGCATCAAAGGCATGATTTAGGCCTCTAGGCCAATTCCTTCCTGAAGTCACTGTGACTGGCATGTGTCTGTCTTGTACATATATTCTCCCTGGATAGAGTGAGCACCCATGAATTAGCTTGGTAAATATCTATACAGAATAGTTTGGTGTGTTTTTAATTTACAATAAAATCATGGTCTTTCTCCATGATTTCAGTTAAAATACCCATAATTATAGTAGCTTTTTCATTATGTAAGACTTTAAAAAAAACAGCTTACATTGCAGAGATGTCATTTTTGTAGGAAAATACAGAGTTCTGATGATAGCTGGCCCACCTCCCCAGACACACACATTTTCCCTTATTATTAACACTTTACATTCATTAATGTACCAACTAATAGAATATTAACAGAAGTTCATAGTTTATATTAGAGTTCACTCTTGGTATTGTACAAAGTCTATAAGCCTTTATAATGTGTAATGGCATGAAGAACCACTTGTATCATATAGAATGATTCAGCTGCTCAAAAAATTCACTTCATGTTTTCATCCATTCTTCCTAACTTCTGGCAACCAGTAATCTTCTTGTTATCTCTGTGGTTTTGCCTTTTCCAGAATCTCATATTGGAATCATACAGTATGTAGTTTCTTTTTTGTCAGATTGTCTTCTTTCACTGAGCAGTGTGAATTTCAGTTTATCCGTGTCTTTTAATGGCTCAAATAGCTCATTTCTTCTTATCCTGGAGTACTATTCCATTGTTTGAATGTGCCATCATTTTGTTAATCTATTCATCTACTAAAGGTATCTTGCTTACTTATAAATACTACTAGTTTTACATTTCAGTTTTCTGTAAGTTTGACCCTTGATGTCATGAGATTGGAAGGACCAAGGTAAATATTGTTTTTTTGTGGCGGGGGGTCCTATTGATTTAGGCTCTGAATAATCTACTGTATGACTGTGCTGTCTGTTCCTGAAGCCACAAAGTTCTAACTGAGCGGTTGTTATGCGACTAGTCCAAATGGAGATGTACGCATTCTCTGTGAGAATACACATGGGGTTTCAAGATAATATATAAACAAGAGTGTGAAATATTCATAAAGTCTTCTATTGATTATGTATGGAAAGATACAAGTGTAGGGACTAAAATATATTATTAAGATTAGTTGTGTTGGTTTCTTTTTACCTATTTAATGAGGCTGCTAGAAAATGTGGCTCACATTATGTTTCTGTTGGGCAGTGCAGCTGGAGAAGAGAATACTGCTTGGCCTTTATTTACTATGCTCCTTTAATATACTTTAGTATGGTGTTTATTTACTGGATTCTTCCTGTTTTATGTGTGACTACTGTGTAAGCACTTGAGATGAGTGAACAATTCAAAGAGACTCATGACCATATGTGTTTTAGTGCATGGTAATGAACATCATTGAATTACTTTGGTGTGTTTTTGATTTGTTTTTTTCTACCATGGCACTATTTTGAAAGAACTGGTGCCTAGTAAAGAGGAAAGAGGCTTTGGAATTTAAAATACCTGCTTCTCTTTTTCCTTTTTTTTTCTCATTGAGTTTATTTGTACATTTTAGGTATACAATTAAGTTACATTCATCATTGGGATTTTGTACCTTTGCATGACATCTTGGTTCTCATTTTTTCCCCTTATCCCTGCCTCACTTCACCCCCTCCTCCCTTCCCTATTTACAAATAGTTTATTTCCATTTTTTCATTTTCTCATGTTTTGTTCTTTTCCCTTATTTCCTTTCCCCTACCCTTCCCACTTCCCCTACACCTTTAGCCCTTTTCTTCCTATTTAACATTGTCAATTATATCATTAGGACCTTATGTACCATTATAGTTTTTCACACTAGAGAAACTATTCGGTAGTTATA
>NW_022900935.1:51872319-51873205 GCF_012274545.1 Fukomys damarensis | reverse complement strand
AGAGTTCACTCTTGGTATTGTACAAAGTCTATAAGCCTTTATAATGTGTAATGGCATGAAGAACCACTTGTATCATATAGAATGATTCAGCTGCTCAAAAAATTCACTTCATGTTTTCATCCATTCTTCCTAACTTCTGGCAACCAGTAATCTTCTTGTTATCTCTGTGGTTTTGCCTTTTCCAGAATCTCATATTGGAATCATACAGTATGTAGTTTCTTTTTTGTCAGATTGTCTTCTTTCACTGAGCAGTGTGAATTTCAGTTTATCCGTGTCTTTTAATGGCTCAAATAGCTCATTTCTTCTTATCCTGGAGTACTATTCCATTGTTTGAATGTGCCATCATTTTGTTAATCTATTCATCTACTAAAGGTATCTTGCTTACTTATAAATACTACTAGTTTTACATTTCAGTTTTCTGTAAGTTTGACCCTTGATGTCATGAGATTGGAAGGACCAAGGTAAATATTGTTTTTTTGTGGCGGGGGGTCCTATTGATTTAGGCTCTGAATAATCTACTGTATGACTGTGCTGTCTGTTCCTGAAGCCACAAAGTTCTAACTGAGCGGTTGTTATGCGACTAGTCCAAATGGAGATGTACGCATTCTCTGTGAGAATACACATGGGGTTTCAAGATAATATATAAACAAGAGTGTGAAATATTCATAAAGTCTTCTATTGATTATGTATGGAAAGATACAAGTGTAGGGACTAAAATATATTATTAAGATTAGTTGTGTTGGTCTCTTTTTACCTATTTAATGAGGCTGCTAGAAAATGTGGCTCACATTATGTTTCTGTTGGGCAGTGCAGCTGGAGAAGAGAATACTGCTTGGCCTTTATTTACTATGCTCCTTTAATATACTTTAGTATGGTTTATTTACTG
>NW_022900935.1:51806832-51871980 GCF_012274545.1 Fukomys damarensis | reverse complement strand
AGTTTTTTTCACACTAGAGAAACTATTCGGTAGTTATACATTGTGACTTATTTATCTCACTTAGTATATCCTCAATATACATCCATTTTCCTATGAATGAATCTAATTTCTCATTCTTTATGGCTGAGTAGTATCATTTTATAGTCCTACCCTTCCCACTTCCCCTACACCTTTAGCCCTTTTCTTCCTATTTAACATTGTCAATTATATCATTAGGACCTTATGTACCATTATAGTTTTTCACACTAGAGAAACTATTCGGTAGTTATACATTGTGACTTATTTATCTCACTTAGTATATCCTCAATATACATCCATTTTCCTATGAATGAATCTAATTTCTCATTCTTTATGGCTGAGTAGTATTCCATTTTATAGGAAAACCACATCTTCTTTATCCAGTCTCCAACTGATGGGCAAATGGGCTGTTTCTAAGTTTTAGCTATTACAAACTGTGCCACTATAAACATGGGTGTGCATATATCACTGTGATATGATTCTTTTAATTCTTTTGGAAAGATACCCAGCAGAGGGATGGCTGGGACAAGTGGAACCTCTAGTCCCAGCTTAGAAGACCTGCTTCTAATTGTGGCCCTAACATTTTGTACAGTGTAATTTTTGGCAGTTCCTTAACTTTTGACTCCCAGTTTTCCATCTGTAAAATGGAAACAGTGCTTGTCCTGATTACCCAGTAAATACTTCTTAATCAGCTGGGATTCAGTTTTAGGAATCCTGTCTGCAGCCCAGCTCTTCAGAACTATACTGCATCTCTGTATTTATCCTCCTATGGTGTCAAGGGCACTGTGCACATACGAGTTGCTCTGAAGTTCATTTTGCATTGTATCTTCTCCATTTACATTTCTTGGCCTTTTCCTTTTCCGCCAGCAATCCCCAGGGAGGCATGCTCTCTGAGGCACCCACCTAGCCTCTTCTTGAGTTTTAATCCAGTGTCTAGGTTAAAGCCTTACATGAAATATAAATTGTGGCTCTAGAATTATATATGGAACTCTCTGTAGGGAAATTGCACTGACAAGAAGTTGAAACTACAAATCAGTAATAGTTTCACCATTTTCAGCCTCATTTTGACCCCAGGAGGTTGATACTTCTTCCAAAGGTCTCCCAGCACCTGTGTGTGTTGAAGACTGGAAAGAGACCATGGTAAGAGATGTATAGTAGAGTCAGAGATAAAATACTAGGACCAGAACGGAGCCACAAGAAGGGTCACACCTGCTCAGTTGTCTGTTAACTGGCCCTGAAGATGCTGCAGATTGAAGTTTAGACAGATCCTTGTTGCTGCAGAGTGGAGGAAGGATGAGTGGAATGGGGTGTCCAGAGTCCTTGCCCAGCTTGTTCTGGGGCCCCTGCACACCGCTCTTGAGATAAGGTGCATCCTTATGTCCATCTCCTGGGGGCTGCTTTTCAATCTATTGCTAATTCCTGGATTCGTTTCAGAGAATGACAGTCTCGGTAAAGAGGCTTCTGGGGCCTTTTGCTTCTTCTCTTAGGGTTCCCTCATTTTATTCTCTGTTGGGTTTTATTTAATACAAAAGTGGGAAGTCAGTAGATATCATTTGCTTTGGAAATATTTTATATGTTTTAGGGAGAAGGAAACAGTATTCCTTAGGTGAGCATGTATTAGCATTTCCGTAAAGCAAATCACTTGTTGAAAGAAGATACAGTTTTTAGAAACACCTTTTTTCTAATATTGGGTAATGAAATTTTTTTTATTCCTGAATCTTATATTTTATTGGCCCTTGATCAGTGTGAGACTTTTTTAAAAGAAAAGTTAACTACATAATTATAATTGTAGCCTACCAATGGGAAGTGTCATTTATTAAACCAGAACTATTTAATTCAGCAGTGTGTCTTTTTTTTTCATTATTTAGAGAATACTTTATTAGTTTCTGTAATTAAACCCACGTAGATAAGACCTTACATATTTAATACAGTGCGTTACCCCTGTACAAATGGAAAAAAAATTAACATTTCTAGACCAATATGGCTGTTAATTTCTGTACAATGCCAACTCAACACAGTAAACTGGGATAACTTTTTCCAAAGTTGACAGCACAGTTAAAGTTTCCAAAAATTCAAATTATATATATATATTTATATTTATATTTATATAAAAAGACCAATAATAGCAGTATGTTATGCATCAATAGCAGCAACAGCTTTTTGGAAGTACAAATAGGTTCTGTAATGTACACTTTTGACATCAGATTTTGCTCTCCTAGTCTCACTTCAAGTGACTGCTGGTCAGGAGTTGGGCCGCTGCCTTGCAGTAAATCCCAGGAATGCCCAGGTCTTCGGAGTGGGAGCCTCGCAGCAGCTCCCAGGACTTTGAAATGGGGTGTTTGGAAATGATGCTTAGTGTAAGGATGTTAATATCATTTGGGTAGAAAAAAGACGCTTCCCACGTAGATAACTAAAGCTACACTAGGAATATTTTCTAATATAATTGTTACAGTATATAATATTTAGACATTTTCTATTGCAAGTCAGTGTATCCTGTATTAATTTGTAAAATGTGGGAAGAATATCTTCTTTGTTATGATAAATAAACATCAAGGGAAAGGAGGAGGCTGTATGTGTGATACAGTCAACTCAGTATGAGCATTTATTTAGCTTAGTATCTACTCACTGGAATATAAAACAAATTTCTATGAGTATTAAAATGTGGTATTGAGCAGATAGAAAATGAGTGCTGTGGTGACTGGAGAAGACACTGTGCCCTGTGTGTTGAACAGTGTCATCCAGTGGCTTCGGAGTGTTCCCAGGTGGCTGTGGAGCTGGAGAAGGCCTCTGACTCCTGTGTAGTGACCAAGACTAACCCCTGCTGGCAAGTTGTGACTAAACTGTGGATGTTGTCCTAAGCCCCTGTGAGGCCACATGCAAATCTGTCTCTGAGGCTGTGCCAGTGCTGTCACCAAAACTCCCAGTGGGAACAGAAATGAACTTGGCAGTTTTTGGTTTGGGGACCTCTGTAACCACCATCTATACCTTGTTCCATCTTGGACTTAACTGTTTGTGTTTTGATATCCTCTTTTACATCGTTTCATTATAAAAAGCGAACCTCCGTGACATTAGTAAGGTTGGAATTTCAGGTCCAGCTGTGAGTTAAATAATTGATAAATTTGATACTAAGGTCTCCTATGGGTAGGAAAATGTCAGTGATACTCATTTAAGAAATATTTGTGAGCCGGGGATTTAGCTCAGCAATTCAGTGGCCTGCCTTGCAAGGGCAAGGACCTGAGTTCAATCCCCGGTACCAAAAAAAGAAAAAAGAAAGAGAAAAAAATATTTGTGAAGTTTATATCCTGTAAATGAAAATCAGATGGGAAGAAAGAAATCCAAAAGTCTGAGTTCACACCAATGGCTTGTATTACCAAAGTCTTGGGGGAGCCAGTGGGTTGGGGGATTGACATATAACATGTGCTTCCTACAAAAATTATTAAATGAGAAATAAATAGCAATAAACATACAGGAAAAATAATATATTGAATTACATTATAAATAAAATATAAAGGAAAATATAATACATTGACTATATTGAAAGTTGACTAGGAGAATCATCGTCTCTAGAGGTTAGTGTTTTCCCCATGAGGCTTTTCAGGAGCTTGTCCCCTAATTGCCTTTGTGTGCTGGGTGGAAAGGCACCTGTGGTTTAAGAAGCTTGGGCGTCCAAGGGCTCAGTACTCTCCTTAGAAGCATTTGCTGCTCATAAGGGTATCACAGGCCAAAAAAGCTGCCCTGCAGAAATTTGATTATCTTTAACTCACACAGCCGGCCCATGTTCCTCTGGACAGCTCTTTGGAATAAGCTGATGTGGAGTTAATGAAGTTGGGATGTTTTTTAAATGAAATTTTAAAAATGGACTTTGAAAAGTACATAAACTGTGCCTTGTAGTATAAAATGACATTATAATCATTTCATTTGGGGATGATTTAGCAATCACTTCCTCGTGTTCTGTAGTCTACAGCTTACCAGTCAGGAAATAGGATATTTTTGTGTATCTTGATGAAGTGATGAAATTGAGAAGACTTTGGTCTTTGGACTTCGGCTTCCATATTCCTGTCGGAGATACAAAGTGAGGGGAATGAAAGTCCTAAAATCTTGAGTCTTTTATCTAGGTCAACATTTTCATGCTAAAGCTATGCTTTCACCTGCAGAGCAGAGGACAGAGTGATCTGTTCAAGAAATGAGGCAGGACCAATGGGATATGCATATAAAAATTCTCAACCCTAAGTAGCACTCTATAGAAAAATCAATTACAGTAGATAATAGCTCAGATTGTAACTCTAAAACTATTTTGTTATTCCCTCTGAGGGAAAATATATTAATGAACTTGAGATCCAAAACAGTTTCTTAAAAATTTCTGTTAATTTAAACATTAAGAAAATAAAAGGTGGGTTAGAATGAGAGAAGATATTTTGATACACCTATAACTATTCAGAGGCTTATGTCCAGAATGAAGACTACCTACAGATAAATAAGACAATCCAGAAGGAAATGAGCATAAAAGAGGGTATATAAATGGACAATAAATGTATAAGAATGTAGATGTCTAGGTAGTGTATTATTATAACTGCAATAAGGTATCACCACTGGTCATGAGAAAAAATAACTGAAAAAACCCACAATACAAGTTGGCAAGAATATGTTGATGGATTATAAAATGGCACAACCACTTTGGAAAACTCTCAGTATGGACTAAAACTAAACATAGAGTTCTAGTTTTAGCTATTACAAATTGTGCCACTATACACATAGGTGCACATACATCACTGTGGTATGATTCTTTTAATTCTTTTGGGAAGATAAATAGCAGGGGAATAGCTGGATCAAATAGGACCTCTAATCCTCATTATTTGAGAAACTTGAAAACAGCCCAGTTTCCCATTAACTGGAGACTGAACAAAGTTTTTTTTATACAATGGAGTACTACTCAGCCATAAAGAATGAGAAACTAGAGATATAGCTGAATGGATGCACATTGAGGCCAAACTCTTAGGTGAAATAAATAGGACACACATATGAAATGCTGAATATTTTCTTTGATGTGAGAAATGGTGTAAATAAGGATCAAAATGTATAATAGACAATTTGGAATAGGAAGAAAAGGTTCAAAGGGGAAGGGGAAGTAGGAGCAGCAGGAGAGAAGAAAGAAGGGAAAGGGATAAATATGAGAAAAGGAAAAAACAAACATCATTTTTGTAAATAGAGGTAGAGAGATGGAAGGGAGGGCAGAGGAATGGGGAAAAAACAAGAACTAAGATATACCATGTAAAGGTACACATTCCCAATGATGAATGTCATATTGTATACCTAAAATGTACCATTAAACAATAAAAAATATACAGGCCTATGGCATTCCTGCTTCCAGGAATATACCCAAAAGAAATGTGTACATGCATGCATATGTGTGTGCACCAAAAGCCATGTACAAAATTTTCGTAGCACTGTTACTCACAATTACCTCAACTTGGAAAAAACCCCAATATTCCTCATAGGTAGAATGGATTTTTGTATAATCCCATCATGAAATGTATGCGGCACTAAATGAAGAACCTGCTATATGCAACAAAACTGATTTTTTTTCAGATACAGTATTGAGTCAAAGAGCCTGCATAAGAGATAGTATGTTTTGCGTTGTTCCAAGTGTATAAAGTTTTCCAAGAGGCATAAGTCCTCTACGGCATTAATCCTCAGCATATTCACACTTTGACAGACAGTGCAGAGCCTGGAAGAGCCATGAAGGGAGTTGTGTGGGCCCTGGTTCCATTCAGTTGACCAGGTTGTAGATAACACAGCAGAGTTTGTATTGCAGTAATGCAGCAGGTGGCATGTTGTGATTTGTGCATGTGAGAAAAATGTATGTTCTACCTAATAAAAAGGGTTTATTTTAGGAGTACCTGGAGGCACTCAGGCGTCCGTGCAGTGTGTTGGTGGTGTCTGTGTGGTGGCTGTAGAGTGTTGGTGCGAAGGGGACAAATGCCGGCAAGAAGAGGGTGTGATTGAGATTTACTAAGTCATTTATCTACTTGTGGTGTGAAACACTCACTTTAGCCCTTTTCTTCTTCTTCTTCTTCTTCTTCTTCTTCTTCCTTTTCTTCTTCTTCTTCTTCTTCTTCTTCTTCTTCTTCTTCTTCTTCTTCTTCTTCTTCTTTCTTCTTCTTCTTCGTCTTCTTCTTCGTCTTCTTCTTTTTCTTCTTTCTTCTTTCTTCTTTCTTTCTTCTTTCTTCTTTCTTCTTCTTTCTTCTTTCTTCTTTCTTCTTTCTTCTTCTTTTCTTCTTCTTCTTTTTTTGCAAGCTTCCCTGCCATTTCTTACTACTTTGGCAGTTTTCCTATTAAAATTGTATGTACATCTTGATATTACTGTTCTTACTTGGAGCTGAGAAGCCAAATATTTAAATACTTCTAAACATCTGAACCTGAACTGTAGGAATTAAATATCCATAAGCACATTGTCAGCATAATCCAGCGGGATGTTCCCTGAGCTAGAAGGCAAAGGCCCTGAGTTCTAGTTTCAGCTTTTAGTCCTGCCTGGAGCAAGTCATTTAGCCATCCTCTGTAACAAATCTCCTTCCAAGATAATATTAAAGCTACTGTGAAAAGCATACCACCCATCTCTAAGAATGCTGTAAAAATAAATCCTGTGAGTGCAGTTTGCTTATAAAGTAATAAGCATGTGGATCATGTGTTCCAGCAAGGTTCTTATCAATTTTGTCCCCCCATCATTATTATTTTGTTGCGCTAAAGTCAAACCCAGGGTCCAGGCATGGTAGATAAATTCTCTTCCATGGAGCCACATCCCTAACCTTTTCTTCTCAAATTTCTTATTAAATATCTAGCCATGAAAATATGAAACAGAAGCATAGTGGAAAAAAATGATCAACACAATGAAAAAATTTTAATGTGTAGAATTTTCTTGGTCAGAATCTCTATCATTTTGCATGCACTTACTTCTACATTTTATATGGGGTTCAGTGACCACACTAGATGTTAGAATACATAGGAGGGAACCTATTTAAGGAAATGATTGGTCTTTTACCCATTTTTCAAAGATAATTTTGTCAGTATAGGCAGATATGTTTAAATTTAATTATTTGTCCTATGACAAATTGCAACATGCCAAAGTAGGCATAAGTTTGACACTGCTTAGTCATTTAACTCTTATCATCACTAACATTTAGAATGTTCTCACTGATGGAAGAAAAAGCTAATTTGGAAATTTGGAACATTTTGGCTAGATTAATTGGTCAGAAGAAACATATCTGAGAGGGAGAAAAAATAAATCCATGTTTTTAATCAACGTCAGTGTAATTATACAACCTTCCTAAATGAATTCTTTAGAAATTGTAATTCTCAGAAAATAGAGTATTGATCTAGGCCAGTAGTTTAAAATTTTTCATTTAGCAGCAGATGTATGATTTTGCACATAAAATCTACTGAGCACAAATCCATTGAGCAGATCAAAGGGAGGCTGGCCACCTAAAGTGGAGGGTGGGACTAGGGAGAAATGGAAAGTAGATTTTGCTCTCCTAGAAAGTAGTAATTATTTTTCCATGTTATATAGGGTAGAGAACATTTCATACATATGATTGTGTCTTGTGACTAGTCTGTCCTGTTACCCTACATAACGAGGTGCTTTTTGTTTGGTAAACTTGTAGAGGTAGAATTCTCTGGCTGTGGTATCCAGGTTGCTATGATCCTAGACAATTTAAATTTATTTTTCTTTTTCTCTCATTCAGTTTATTGGTACATTTTAGGTATACAGCACCATTACATTCTTCATTGGGATCTTGTACCTTTACATGACAGGTCTTGGTTCTCATTTTTTCCCCTTGTCCCTGCCCTCCCTTCACCCCCTTGTACCCTCTCCATTTACAAGCACTTTATTTCCATTTTTTCATTTTCCCATATTTTTTTCTTTTCCCTTATTACCTTTCCCCTACCCTTCCCATTTTCCCTACAGCTTTAGCCCTTTTTTCCTATTTCACATTGTCAATTATATCATTAGGATCTTATGTACTATTATAGTTGTTCACACCAGAGAAACTCTTCGCTGTTTACACATGTGTGACTTATTTATTTCACTTAGGAGTATATCCTCAATATGTATCCATTTTCCTGTGAATGAGTCTAATTTCTCATTCTTTATGGTTGAGTAGTATTCCATTTTATAGAAAAACCACATCTTCTTTATCCAGTCTCCAACTGATGGGCAAATGGGCTGTTTCCAAGTTTTAGCTATTACAAACTGTGTCACTATAAACATAGGTCAATTTAAATTTCTAATACCTCCAAATTCTGATACATTAAACATTGATTGAATGTATAGTTACCAGAATATTGCACTGTCAAAGACTGTGAAAAATATATCAGTAACTTTGAGAAAATATCCAAGCTTTTCAGAAAGGTACCATTGAACTGAATTGTCCAACTCACCCACACTTAATCTCTTGCCCCCTGAATCCCTTCCTGAGACTTTCTTGACTGCAGTATTTTTAAATGTTACATAATTTTTCTGTGTTACTCCTTTTTTTTTATTGCTAGAGTATAAGAGATGACTATTCCCTTGGAGTAAATTGCAATAAAAAATAAAGAATTCAGTATCAGGGGACTTGGGAATAACATGTCTCTCTAACCTGAAGAGAGAGCATCTGTTTTCCAACTTGCTGAAAAGATGCCCAGAACTGCTGCCCCAGGAGCTTGTAAAGTATACATTTGTTTAGATGAGTTTAAAAGAGCTGCATTCTCTGTCTAGAGGAACTCTTCTATCTTATTCTCCAATGACATTTTATATAGAAATACTTGGTTCATGGGTTGAGCCTATGAGATAACTGGTAAATAAGGAAATTGTAGATAAACAAACCAACCATAAAGACAGGTGCTCTGCTCTTGGGGTGAATTCATTGGCTCTTCACTGATAGAAGGGCCTGTCGTCAGCAGCTAAGCTCATTTCTTCAAAATGCCCTGTGTTATGAGAGTGAAAACGAGAGAAAGGCTTTTCTGAATGATCCTCCCTGGCCTGGTGCACCATAAGTATGTCCTGTGTTTACGTAGGACAGCTTGAAAATCTCCAGAATTACGTAACATCCCCAAGAACTTTCAGTCTGCTCTTATCTGCTGAAAATCAATGATTTTGGGTGATTGATTTCTATTTGGATCACTTATCTGCCTTTTGTCTAAGATCAAGTGTGATTTGTATTAGGATACAAACAGAAAAGTGGACCAGAGTGCAACCATACTTCCCCCCACCCTGAGTCTAAAATTGTCTTTTTTAAAAAATAAGAATATATATGTGCTCACTATAGAAAAGTCTAACGATATGAAGAAGTATTAATAATAAAAAAGAGAACCCACTTTCTGGTACCCCTTCTGTCTCTCTTAGACAGAAGCTTTCTTTCCCTCAATAAATTTTTCCTACTCTTAACCTCCATTGTTGCTAGAATTTATTCTTCATTTTTAGAGAACATGAACTCACATTTCGGATAACTAGCAGGTTTGGGAGTTGCATCTCTTCCCCCAATATCATTTTGGAGGTCTTCCACTGAGAATACTGGTCAGAGTTATAGAGAAGACTTTTATTCCTCTTATTACAAGAGATCTCTGTTAATTGATCTACAAAGTTCTGACTAGTCTTTTTTATAATTATAAAACTAAAAATTATAAAAGTTACTATAATTCAACTTGGCCAAATACATTTGAGTGCACTCTGGTTTATAAACAAGTTGTCTTATGTGTGTGTGTGTGTGTCTGTCTGTCTGTCTGTCCAATTTGTTACAACATGTACAGCTGTTTTTAGTTTTTTTTCTTTTGGCATTTTGGATGTTTTAAGATGTCTGCCTGTAATTCAGGTTGGCTTATAGATAAATGTCACTAAAAACATGCTTCCCCCAGGTTGCCAGATGATCCAAATAATATCAACTGGTTTTACAAATACAGTACATACTGTTGTCTATACATAGTAACTCAGGAATATTTCACTGGTCAAAAATAATGTGTTAATTGTTATGATCTGGTTCTCATATTTCATCTAAAAATTTGTTTATGATAAAGACACTTGGGCTTAGGAAAACTACTGGACAGGACTCCCCTTAGTAAATAAAGGAGCAGCTGCCTGAGAAAAATATATTCCAGCCTTCATTCACAAAGGGAACCCCAATAATTTCCATAGCCTTGTGGGAAATATGTTGCTAAACATATTGTTTTGGTATGTATACATTGGCCATAATCAAACAGCTAAGTTTTCTATTAGAAAACAATAAAGTTTTATTTAAAATGCTCTTGGTACAAAACAAAATTAAAGGACAAAGGGTTTCATGTAACTGATACTCATTGTTATTTCATGGTATATATATTCATGCCTTCTGGGTGTACAAGTTTTCTAAGATATTGTTTATGGTAATGATCTTTTTGACTCAGGTCTCTGCCTTTCTTGCACTCCACCTACTTGTGATAAGAGATACGTGTCAAACCAGCATGAGATAACCAGTGAAATAATAGTTTTCTTAAAAACTTATGTGATATATGTTATGTGTGTCACCACACTTAGGGATGCTCAGTCGCTAAACAATTGAAACAATGTCACACACTAAAATTAGAGGTTGGACATTATAAACTCCTAAGGTACATTTATAGGCTTGTATGTATGTTCTCTTTAGATGCATCCTACTAAAGGATAACAAATAAGTTTTCTTTATGTCATTTAGTGTCTTATGATCAAATGGAGATCAAATGGCTTATGATCAAATGGCTTTGTTGTATAAAATATCTTGTTTGGCTGAAGGACTATTCCATACTAAGATGAACATGTAAGTGTTATAAAAAAAATGGTATCGTGATTGTCACAATATTAGGTCGATCTGTAGAGTAACTCTGTTGATCACAACTAGACCCTCTTCAGCTGGAAGTAGGTGGAGCTGTCTTCACCTTTTGCCCTCTCACAGCAATTAGGGGTACTTCTTCAGAGGCGGGAATATTGTAGATAGGTAAGTTAATTAGATATCTTGTAGGCAGTTAGACAGGGTCAGCCTCAAAGAGCCAACCCAGCAAGGAGCCAAACATGGAAGATAATCAAGCCACATTCACTGTGGCCAGAAATGTAAAAGGAAAGAAACTACTGAACCCTTGTGCTTCCCCTGGGGATAAATAGCAGTAACTGATATTCTAAATAGGTTTCAGTCACCTGGGTGGGAGGCCAAGGTCTTAACCCATCCTTTCCAGGAAATATCCCTGACCCCCACTCTTACTGAAAATCCTTGTGTGCTTGCTATGTGACTTGCTCCCCCATTTGACCCCCTTTTAGTCAATATTACCTGGGTGACTGTACTTGTAATCTTACTGGTTGGTCATGGTTTTGCCCCAGCTCATGCCCACCTTGTAATTTTCCATTGTGTCTTACAGCTTTGTCCCACTTTGTACCCACCTCACCCACATGGCTTTGCTGTATAAAATATCTTGGAGAGGTGGGGTGAGCAGGCAATCCACTTTCCAGTCCCCCTTCTGTCTCTCTTGGCCAGAAGCTTTCTTCCCCTCAATAAAATTTTCCTATTCTTACAAAATAAATAAATAAATAATTTTACAAACGATCACCCAAAATTCAGAGGATATATTATTATATAAATGTTGACAATCATTTATGACAGAATATGTCATTATTCCTTTTATGCTTCACTATTATTTTTAGCAGACTATGTCTAGCTTTTTAAGTATTTTTTTCATCTTGAAAGGCCATATCTACCCACTAGAATATACACTTAGCCTCTGAAAATATCCCCCCCTTTTCAAAAGATACAATACAACTTGTAAATTTTAGAAAAATTGCCTTAAGGGTAATAAAGAAGACAAGGTGAAACAAGATGCTACATATTAGATTTAACAGACAGGGTTGGTAATGGAGCTAAAAATGGGGATCTTATTTTCCATCTGTGGTTATAAATTGACAAGGTTTTTTTGAAAATGAATTTGATGATGTAAATCAATAAGCACTATTTATACCCTTAACCTGATCCTTTCACTTCTGTATTAATTACCTAGAGAAATACTCTGTATTTTAAAAACCATATGTTGAAATGCTCGTTTTGGTGAAGTAGTGATGCAGAATGGGCTATAACTCATACCTGAATTTCAGTGTGTGGCTATCTACCAACTCTGGGCCTGCAATGGGCTACTTAGCGCTGGGACTCAGTTTCCATATTATCTCATAGGAATGGCAATAACGCCTGTCTCAGAGTATTTCTGTTAAGATTAAAGTAAAATTCTAACATGCATCACACTTAGCACACTGTCTGGCACATGGAAACCACTCCATTAATGTTGCCTATTGTCACATTTTGTGTTTTTGTGAGAGGTAAATGAGTAACACCAGAGGGCTATGTCTGGGTTAAGTAAAGGAGCTCTCTGTAGCAGGTGTTACTGTTAGCATTAATATTAGTAGATGACATTTAGAAACATTGAGATTGTCTGGTAATGGGAGGAAAACAAAACTAATCATGGTGGTTGCAAATTGTGGCTATGAGACCATCTCACAGCATGGAAAGCTCATGGCAACACTGTGCTGAATACACATGCCAAATTTCTAAGTGCTCTGTTGCACCTATAAAGAGGGATACACATACAGGAAGATAAAAGGAGATTGATTTCACAGTTACAGTGGCTTCTGTGGTGATTGACAAAGCATGAAGAACCTTGGGTTTTAACCTCATGAAATTAATTTACATCATGAGAGAGGCTTAGGTTTATGCTATAGATACTATTAAGATGAAGGATGAGCATGAATAATTCCAGAGCAGTCTATAATTTGAAATAAGCGTCTTTTGAAGTAACAAAGCCCAAGGTTCTTAACTTGAGCATGTAATTTGCTTCCTACTGATTTTTGCAAGGTGCTGAAGGACTTTTGGTCATGCTGAAATTTCATTTCTGCTGTTCCCAGGACAAGAGAAATTTGATACCCACGTACAGCTTGACCGGGCTTGAAATTTCATTTTATTTGATTGCTCAGCTAGTCATAGATTAGCTGATTCAGATCTCAGTGGGGTGTACACAGGGCCAGCCACCACACTCCACTCCTGTCTCCTGAAAGAGGAGCCTTCATGAGGTTCTTATTACCTACAGAGGGCTTCAGCAGCTTTCTCATTTTTCAATTCTCCAAACCTACTGTTTGCCATGGAAGGTGGTGGTACACTTTTGATGTCAATAGTTTTCAATCAAAGGGATTAAAAGATGGTGGAAAAAGCAGGCCTTTGGGTTCAAGAGCATTCAACAGGGGACAGCTGGTCTTCCCTAGGGGCTCTAGAGACAGGATGTTTGCATCTTTCACTCCCAGTTCTCAAAGTCATGTTTGTGCTTCTAAGTTCTTTTGGCCTAGAAAGGCATGCTCCCTTTCCAGAGCAGAATGAAAGCACATGATTATTCTGAGGTCAAGAAACCTCCCCACATGTGGACTGTGACCCAGGCGCGATAGCCCCTTGAGGCGAGCCCCCATGGTTGTTGGCCTGAGTTCAGATTTCCCCTTCCTCAGGCCTCTGTGAGACGTTTTTTTCTGCTGGATCCAAAGCTGCTGACCTATAGCTGGGCAAGCCCGGTGCATCAACTATAGGCAAAGCTTGGAATTTCTCCCGAGTTCTAGCCAATGGAAGTGTGTATTTTGTATGACAGTGAAAAATATCTTTTCAGTTTTTCTGGCTCATTTTTTTTGTTTTGTATTTCAATTCATTTCTTTTTTTTTTTTTCTTAATTGCGTCTGTCCCTTTGGAGCTATAAGAGGGGTCTGAGGCATGATTTAAAATTGCATTTTAACCTGGAATTCCCTGTCACACTAATCAGTAGATTAGAGAGAATCACTGAGGTGAGGATAGGAATTGGGTAGAGCTGTTTCATTCTGTTCCCAGTGCTGTGTGAGTCATCACTTTCAGCTCCATGCACTTAGTTTCCAATCCTGATCTTCATTGCCCTGCCACCCCCACAAGCTACTGGTGCATCTTGCACACCTGCTCTGCAGCAAGGACCAGCCCAGAAAAATGGGACTTGTGTCATGATGCTCCCCAAAGAAGTTCTTTCTTTAACCTTTCTTCAGTCACTCCCCCTTAGCTACCTTCAAAATGCCAAATTCAGCAACTGTTTTCATTCACCAGGGGGAAGAGACTGAATTTAAAAAGAAAGAAATCCAGTCCTCACTCCTTCCTTTTGGTATTGGCCTTTCATCTTGTGCCAGGGTGTAGACTCCCCCACCCTCCATCAGAGCTCTTGGAAGATGCCGACTGGGGTCCCTGCCTGTGGCCATATCCACGTGGGCTGGTCTTCAGAAACCCTCCAGCTTGATGAGCTACGTTCTTTGGGGAGGACTAAATGGAAGAGCAGCTTGTACTGGGGGAGATGATTTCTGTTTGTTTCATTTCCTGAAAAGAACACCAGCTCAGGAAGTGCCCTTGCTGGACCAGTGGTCTCAGTGAACTTCTGATCAACACAAACAAAATGGACATGAGGCCACAGATGCGTTTGAGGCTGATGTGGTTTGCAGGCCTCCAAGAGGTGTATATATGAATAAGGAGAAAGAGAAAGAAAGAAAATCAATCCCTTTAACACTCATTCTAAAAAAAAAAATCCAGTTGATGAGCAGCATATTTCAGCCTTTCTACATCTTTTATCACCAAACAAGACTTCCTCCTGTACCCCGAGACTGTGGCTTATGCCCTTCTCAATCATATCTGACACTATTATTATAATGTCCTTACTGGCAGTCTATCTCCAGTCCTGTGCGTCCACCTAGCCCTCCACTTGCTACCCTCTGCATTATGGCTTACATGGTATGGCCGTCATTTTTCTGATTTCCCAGTGGCTCCTCAAGGAGTCCCTGTGAACTAGCCCTTCACTTCCTGTGCTATCAGCCCCTTGCTTTTCTCCTCTGTTTGCTCATAAAGGCTATTTTCCTCTCTTGTCTGCCTGTGTTTTACACAAGCTGCTGCTTTTTTGCCTGTAGTGGGTTCATTTGTGTTGGGCGGCAGACTGAATTGACAAGTGGTTGTGCCACTCATGCCATGTACAGACTAGCAGGGAAGACAGGCATCACACAAGTCATCCCAGCCATAATCACATCATTAATCTTTGTGACAAGAGCTGGCAAGGTGCCGGGAAAGAAGCAGATCAGGGTCGCGATGGCCTTCCCTCCATGTGATCTTTAGGATGAAATTTAAGTACAGAATTTGAGAAACAACCTGAAGACAGATCTTTTCATGATCAGGGACCAAAGGCTGTAAAAATTGTAAGGAGAAAAATGTGATGATGACAGTAGCAGAGGTGACAGTCAGGGATCACCCCACTGAGGACTGATTCCTCCATGCACACACACATTGCCACATGCAGCACAGAGAGGCTAGTGGTTGATGTGTCCAAGGTCATGTGGCTGGTAGAGGGCTGGGATTCAAACCCAGGTCATCTGACTCCCAGGCCCACACTTCAGCCACAATGTAGCCTTGCTTGGCCCAGTTAAGGCCTTTGTGGCTGGAACTAAGGCCACTGTGGTAAGGCTAGAAGGCAGGCTCAAGGCTAGGGAGGCAATGTAGACATTTTAGGGAGTGACATATCTGCTTTACATTCTGAAGTGACTAGTCTGCTTTCTGGAGAGGGCAATGGATTGAAAGGAGGCAAGGAAAGGAAGAAGAGAGGGAAGTTACATTTGTTAGTGTAAAAATCTGCAATTGGATTTCCCCTTTCCTTTCACCTATCCTTTCCTTCTTTTCCTGTAAGACCACATGCATGTGGCACCCTCATTCTGTGATTGTCATCCTTTGCACTGCTTCCTGCAGATTTAGAGAGATGTCACCTCAGTGAGTCCAGCCTGTCTCAGGATTTCCCCTATACAGTAGGTTGTCAATAAATAGCTTAAGGGAGTAGAGGGAAAATAAATTTACAAAGCTGAAAGTCGAGATGTTTTACAGGGTATTTTGACTTCTCGATTTAATCTTAAAGATGCTCATGTGACTTCAATATTGTAACCTGTCAGTGGCTCATATTTTAAATAAAGTAAGTTTCTCATATGGTACCAATGGTCTGTTATTAAAACTAGTTTCTTTTTTCTTAATATCTGGAATGAGCAGGATGACTTCTTCAGCTCTATATTTTTATTGAGTCAAGAGGTCACTTTCCACAGGCCAATCTGTGGGTGTTGCAACATTCCTACTTAGATCTCCTGGACCCTGGGAGTTTGCAGAGCTCTGGAAGAGTAGAGATGGCAGAGATGGGATCCGGCTGTGCCTCTTGGCTCTGTTATAGGCCTTGGAGCCCACGTGGTCCAACCTGAGATCTCTGCACAGTGTTCGGGCCCAGCCTACAGGGTTCTGTGCATTCTCAACATCTCAGACATCTGATAACAAGCACATTAGCTTCCACACAGCCAAGAAGAAGAGAGATGTATAATTCTTAACACATGCCTTCTACTGAAGTCAAAACAGACATGCCTCATACAAACTGCAGTGACATCAGTATACAGTCAGATGAGTTTTCACCTGCTGAATAGATTTAGGAAACCTGCACCCAGATCAAAACACAGAACATAACACCCTCCCCTCCAAGCGGTGTCCCTTCTTAATTGCCCTCTTTATGAAGGTAACGTGTGTATGTACACGTACCGGGCATTGAACCTCAGGCCTTGTACGTGCTAGGAAAGTGTTCCACCACTGTGCTACATCCATAGTCCTATCGTCACTTCTGATGGCCTGGATTAGTATTCACATTTTTTAACTTCTTGCCAGTGAAACCACACAATGCATAGAGATGATACACATTTAAGATAAAATGTTTTTTGGTTTATTCTCGCAATCTTTAATTTATCACATGTTCCTAGCCTTAATAGAAATGAGTGTAACGATACCCTCATTAGAAGAAAGTTATCCATCAAGGATTGAACATGCTTGGCACTAAGCCACCCTTTAGAATTTACTAATTATATTGCCATGCTACTTATAATCTGTTTTATTAGTACATTAGTGCCTTGTTTATTTTGTGTCATCAGAGAAAGAGTAATCTTCCTAAGTAAATTTTCTAGATCAGTGACTTGCAAACTTTTTCTGAAAAGGGCCCCATAGTAAATATTTTTGACTTTGCAGGCCATATGGCCTTTGTTGCAACTGCTGAACTCTGCTGTTGGGAATGCAAAGGCTGTCACAGATGATCAGTGCACACAGAGTGTGGCTGTGCTCTAGAAAATTTATGAACACTGAAATATAAAGTTCATATAATTATCATTTGTCATAAGATAGTCTTCCAACATTTTTGCTTTAACTCTGTTTGAAAGGAAATCGTCCAGAACTTTTAGAACACATATCTACGTTCTCAGAGAACTAATGGTTTTTTGTTTTGTTTTGTTTTTACAAAAAATGGGCAGTGTGGTATAATCAAATATAATGGCATGTCCTCTTCCTGTGTCTCTTTAGGCAAGTAACTTAGCTTCTCTGGGTCTGTATCATCTTTTAAGAAATGGGAATAATGGAAGGACATTCAGCTCCCACCTTAGGATGACTGTGGTGGTTATTCATGCACAAAACCTAGTCTGCTTGTTCACGGAATATCCAAATTGCTCAGCAAACAGGCTCTGCCACTCCTTAAACATGTAGGGTGTCACCCTTGATATTGCTGTCCTCCCTACACAGGTCTCTGAATACTGTCCCCAGCATCTGCCTAACACAGAGCAAGTGTTCTTTCTCCTCTTCTCACAGAAAGGCTTCGTTGGCTAAGGAGGATACTTTGCTTCCCCGTAAAGCTCCCTCCAATCTCAAAGAGTTTTGCATTAGTTTGCCTAACTTGACATCTGTTCTCCTAATGGCCACGGGGATGTGCCCTGTAGCTTCACCTAGCCTACCTTACAGTTAGCTCCTCCATCCACATTCTTTGCTCTCTCTAATTAAGACTGTCTAAAGCTATCTAAAGGAGGAGGGGGGCTCAGCATTATAGCCCCAGATGGGTTCCTAAGAATGGGACCTTTACCTAACGCAGGAGGCCAAGAGCTGGGGCCAAACCTGTATGTGCCACTTAGTGTTGCTCTGAGGGTAAGTAAGTGAATCAGTCAGAGCCTTTCTCACAGTTCAGGTAAGGAAAGCATCCTCTGGATGTTTACTGTCACTTTTTGTTTGTTTTACTTAATATATTGTTGGGTTCTGATGCTGGGTGAAAATAGTTGAGGTTCTCAGATGTGTAACCAGTTGTGTTATTCTAGATAGGAGAAGTTACTTATTAAATGGCAGATTTGGAGAGCGAGGAATCTCACAGGCAATGCTTTATGATTTTTTAATAGTATCATGTTGTTGTTGGTTTTTTAGTAGCTCTAAACATTTAATCCTGAACTGATCCTTTACTATTTGAGGACTCCTAAAGAATCTAAACCCCAGGGCCGGGGAGTTACCTCAGTGATTCCACTGCCTGCTTGTAACTCACAAGGTCTTGAGTTCAATCCTTGGTACCAAAAAACAAAAAAAAAAAAAAAAAAAAAAAAAAAGATTCTAAACCCCAGGGCCTAAGACTGGATGATGCAGACTTAAGTACTATGGAAAAAGAATGGATTCCTCTGGGAGTTAAAGTACTATCCTGGAGGAAGTCACAGTTAATAGTTAGTTTCCTTTAGGGAAACATTTTTAAAGAATTATAGTGCTAGTCTCACTTGTCTTTGATGAAAATCAAACAACTTCTGGGTTAATATTTAGTTAAGTGAACAGAAAAAAGTATCACTTTGCTTGATTAGAAGCAGGGGAAATTATTTTGAGAGGTAATGTTTGAAAATGAGAAGAAATTCTATTTGGGGATGGTGGGATTAGGGTGATAAGATTTTTTTTTTTTTTTTTTTACATAGAGATCCATTTGTTTAAAGGGGAAGAACAAAGAGAAGCCTGAACCTATTATATAGTGTTTCTCTAAAACAAATTGTGATCATTGCAGTGCTAGCATTGCAGAGATGAATGTGACAAGCCTAAGATTCATAGCCCAGAGCTGCTCACTAGTTAGAATGTTCTAAGATGCCAGGAACATATCAGAAGTGGGCTGTGCTTGGTTGACTTTTGAGCTCCATGCAGGTCTGTCCAGTGGGCAGAAAGGAACAAACAAAATACATTTGTCCATCTTTTCCTCACCTTTCATCCTGCTCCAGCTTTGTCCTGGCTTACTTCATAGCAAATATGTGAGGAAGACTTTGGTGGACTTGCTAGTTTCCTAGAGCTAATATAAAAAATTGTCACAATCTGATGGCTTAAAATAGCAGAAATCTATTTTCTTGTAGTCCTGGAGGCTAGAGGCTGAAAGTCCATAAGTTGGCAGAGCCATGCCCCTCTGAAGTTTCTGGGGGATGAAACTTCCTGGGCTCTTTGACAGTTTCTGGTGGCTCCTGTTGCTTGGCTTGTGACTACATCTCTCTAGTTTCTGCCTCTGTTTTTATACGGCCTTCTCCCCCATGTCTCTGCCAAATGCCCCTCTTCTTTCTGAAGAAACCATTTGTGGACATAGGACCTGCCCTAAATCCAGGATGAGCTCATCTTGAGATTCTTGTTTATTTGCATTCACAAAGATCATATGTCCAATTAAGGCACTAGGTACTAGGAGTTAGGACCTGGGCTTACCTCTTTCAGGCCACTACTTAGTCCATCATAGTGGCATCACGGATGACCTTTTAGTGACCATCAGAGCCCATCTCTAGACACTGGGCATCTGGACAGAGGGAGTGTAGAGTGGGGAGCCAGACCCTCAGTTTTGTAGTCCAACTCCTCTGTGCACTAGCATGTGATCTGTAGAGCACTGTTCACAGTCTCTTGGCTCTTCCCATTTGTACAGTGGAAGTGATAGTGTCTGCCCCTCTGGGTCCTGAGAACACGGGAAGGTATGAGAGAGCAACTAAAAGGACTCAGGGCTTATAGCAGGAGCTCACCATGTGTCATTGACTGAACTCAGTCACTCTCCATGCTCCACATGAACCTTCTCACTCTCAGGTGGATGACAGGTGATGACTCAACCTTTTGGGTGAGTCTACATAAGCCCAAGTCAGTCTTTCTGGATGACACTTGATGACAGCAAATTCATGTGTTCACTGATCTAATGTAAAGATCTAATACTGCCTATACTACAAAGGGGATCTTGTCTGTGATTATCATGGCCATGGATGCCATTGCTGTGGCACTATGTTGAGCTGTATCCAAGTCTCTAGAAGGCCTCTGGAGATCACAATAACCTAAATCTACCCTGTAATGCATGATGAAAATGGCTACCCTCTGCCTTTGCTCTGCGTTTGCTTTCGGCACCCTCCAGCCCAGGACTCTGGGCCTTCAAACAAATGATTCACTGGAAAAATTAGCTAATTCCTCGGAAAAATCTAAGATGTTGAACTGCTGGCTCAAAGTCATCCTTCAGGGTGTTGGCTTATGCCCCACAGTTGTTTGGCACGACAAGGCCAAAGTAGTTATCTGGTTCCCTCACACAGAGACTGCTTGTTGAGAACCCATTACATAGAGGCACTTTCTGTGAATTAGGACTATGGAGATGCTTAAGATGATCTCATCCCTGGGCATAGGCTCATCGTCTGAGGGGCTGGAGGAGACAGCAGAGCAGAAAGTTAGTGGACACAGGACATGAGCAAGCTGTCACTAGGAGGAGGAAGTTGTTCTCCAGTTTAGGGAGATGGACAGCAACAGGCAGAAATTCCCTTGGGATGATACCCAGAGCTCCTCTCCACACACATCAGCTTTCTGTCTTAATGATACTAAATGTTTACCTTGACTAGAAGTACACGGCCCCACCTGTATTAGAGATGAGTCACATAACCTTTTGTACTTCAGTTTCCACTCTCAGTCAGAAATAATAATGGCACCACCCTTATCTGCCTCACAGATGTGAGGCATAATGGATGGAAAAGTAGTTGCTGGCTGTCAAACTCTATATCACTATTGTATAAACAGACTCACTAATATTGTCCTGGGGGCAGCTGCAAGGGCATCAGATGAGTAACAGCTCTCCAAAGACATTAAGAGGATGCTGGTCCTGAATTGAGACTTCCTACTGCTCAGCATGAGTGTGGGCAGCCATCAGGACTTAGAATCGTCTGAAGCAGAACACCATGATGGAGGGAGCATGGGTTCTGCTCTCACATGGCTCAGGTTCAAATCCCAGCCTTGCCACTTAGCAGCCCTGTCACCTTAGACATGTGAGTTCACCTCCCAGTACTACAGTTTCCACATTGATGGCATCTGGTGACCCTAGTATCCTAGTGAGAAATGCAACAATAGCAGGCACATAAAGGGCTCAGCCCAGGACTTGCGCATGTAGCAATGCTCCACACATGTAAGCTTTTAGTATTGCTGCTGCTTCTGGTATTTGCAAATGGTTAATCCTTGCAAGGAAACTGTTAAAGAAAAAAAAAATGCACTGTATTCCCTCCACCATTTAAATCATTATAAAATAAAGTTTTTGTTTTAAGATAGTTTTCATTAATCATTCAGGTACTTCCTAAATAGCTCCTTCCTAGTTAAAAATGCTTGGCTTTGGCGTTTCAGTGAGGAGTGATAAAATTTTGCTTTTTTTGTAGAAACGTTTGAAGAAAAGAGCTAGTTTGCTATTACAGAAAGTGAGTGGACATTCCCTTGGTATTGACAGCCGTGTCGAGTTGCCCCAAGAAATATCCAGAGCTTTTTTTCCAGGTTGTCCTGATACTGCACCATGGCAGTTGCTCCTGGGGACAGGGTTCTTCTGTGTAAACCTGAACAATATTGTTATCACAATAATGGTCACAGTAATGAGGGAAATGTTATTGCCAACAAAGCTGTTTTAAAAATCGCCACTAAAATGTCAATTGTCTTTGCTTTAAGATTACTTTTGATTACTGTGGTGTATCTGGGGATTCTAGAATATAAGGACCTGAGGGGCATCTGGGTGTTATGGCCTAGGCTATAATATTTGAAAATTTCATATTTTTATGGGCTGAGGATTAAGGTGATAACTAATATGACACCCATATAGAATATATACATATCATATAGATAAATGGTGCAGGGGTATGAGGGCCATACACATGCTAAACATATGCACTCCCACTGAGCTATACTTATACTTTAGCCTCCAAAGTGATTAAATTTTAATTTTTATGACTAAGGACATTATTAAAAGGTACTATTAGCTAAACGACCATTTTATCAAAGAATGCCCATTGTAATTCTTTCCTCCTCCCCAGAAAGAAAAAACAAAAAAACAAAAAACAACAACAAAAAAGGAAGGATAGACATAAGCTCAGTGTATTTCCAAAGATTATGTAAATTAATTTCATAAAAAATTCTCTCTTTTGTTCTTATTTTTTCTCATACATTAAAAGGATCACATCTCTTGTCCACATGAAGAGGAGTTAAAATGACTTTCTCAGAGTCGCACAGTAACTCATACCTGGCCAAGACTGGCACCAACGGTTCTCTTGCAGATGTGGTCAGGCTTCTGGGCTGCTGGGCCCCTGATGATGGAGCCTGACTCCAGCTCTCGTGTGGTGTGGATGCAACTGCTAAGGGGTTGTATTCCGTGATTTGTTTATGAAACTATTCATGACCAAAGTGTGCTAATTCCACTCGTTAAATAAAGAAGCATTGATTTAGTGTTTGAATATCTGACCCTGAGGTTTAGTCAGGGTAAAGGTTAAGCTGTTACACTTAAGAAATATCAAATAACAGGGTCTAAGGAAAGAGCAGTTTGTCTTCTCTCACATAGATGACTTTGTGATGGCTTTGCTCCATGCAGTCATTCAGGGACCCAGGCTGCTTCTGCCTTGCTGCTCTGTCATTTTCCAGGGTACTTCACTTGTTCACATAGTTGAAGTGGGGTTGCTGTAGTGTCTCCTTGGAAGTGCAGAGCAGCAGGGGCCCTTGGGCTCCGTATCTTGAGGTCAAACCCAGGAGAGCAATGTACCTACCACTTCTCTTCTCAGCCCACTAGTTCACACCAAGTAAGAAAGCTACTTCTAACTGCGAGAAGCTGGCATGTGTCCCTTGCTAACAGCCAGAGAGCTGAATCTTGGGGCTGGAGTAAGGAGGATCCCTATCACTAAAAGGAAAGAGTGTTTCCTGGCAGATAGCAAATTCTCCATCACAGATGTAAAGATGTTTTTAATCAATACCATTTTTCTTTGTGTTAGAATGGGAAAAAGGAAAGTTCTATTCTTTAAACTCTCAACTTTTGGCTTATCTATATTTTAGAGGGCAGATATCTAGGCAGGTATAGCTGGTGTAAGAGAAAGTCGACCCCCTGTCAGTGAGGTCAGTTACAATGGAGGATGACAAGCCTTTCCCCTTCCCTGACCATGACTCTCCCTTTAGAGTATTTCATGGGGAGATTAAAGGACACAATTGAAAGATAATCTTGACCCTCCCAACCTGGTCACATCAGCGTGTTAGCAATGGAAACTCGACCTGGCACATATTAATTGGATGGGGTGCTTTAATACTGCAGGAGCTTTTTAAATCTATATTTACCAAGTCTTGGCCCCTGCTTGATGAAGCTCAAAAGAATGAACAAAGCCGTAGATTACTCTTGCAGATGGCTTCCTTATTTTTAGTCTGATAAAAAGTTTCTAGAATTCTCTTCCTTCACAGTGCTGGTTTGGGTGACTTTAATGAAGGACAGAGACACTCCAGGAAAGATAAGTAGCTCAGAATGTTACCATCTGGCACACTCAGGGCAATCACAGGAAAATTATGTTCATGTACCATGTATGTATTTTCACTCGTGTGAGGTTCAGTTAGATATGTTTTGCCTTTGTCTGTCATAGCTAAATTTTCTAAATCCAAGAAAATATTTTCCCAGCTCATAGGGAAAGTTAAAAAATTGTGAATGGAAGTAGAGCCTGGGACATTGTATATTATGTGCACAACTGCACGGGTCGGGGGGACACAGCCTGCAGGGGACTCACTGGTCCACACTTCTCAGACAAGGACCTAAATAGAAGCCTATGTGACTATTCTCATTGAAGAAATAGCTATCTGTGTTAGTTTCCTGGAGCTGCCATGACAAACTACCACAATTTGGTGACACAAACCAATAAAAATGTTTTCTGTCACAGTCCTAGAGACCACAAGTCCAAAATCAGAGTTTAACAGGATTGGTTCCTTCCATTCCACAATCTTCCCTGGCTTCTGCTGATGACTGGCTGTCTTGGGATCCTTGCTTTACTCACACATTGTTGGAATATCTGCCTCTGTCTTTACAAGGCTTTTCTTGTGTTTCAAGTCTCCCTGTCTTTCTCTTGTAAGATCACCAGTCATTGGATTTAGGGTGCACTCTAAATTCAAAATAATCTCATCTCAAGTTCTTTAACTTAATTACATCTGTAAAGAATCAATTTCCAAACAAATTTGCCTTTACAGATACCAGGAATTAGAATTTGGGCACATCTTTTGGGGGACATAATTTAATCCAACATGATATCATAGCAAACATGTATTAAGAGGTTAAATCCATTGCCACAAAGCCCCATATTATACTGATTGTGAAGATATAGCACAGAGCCTTGAAAATGCAATAGGCCCATTTTTCACAGTCGAAAAATCAAAAGTGCCAGAAAGTAAGCTGGTTGGTCCTGCAGATGAATTGTGGGCTGCCTCTGGCCAGGCCTGCGTTCAGGGGCAAGCCCGTCTACACAGCTGCACTTGAACCAGCCAGCTCCCACAGTGTCAGCTCAGCGGTGCTTCCTTTGGAGGTCCTTGCTTGCGTAGCCTCTGTAAATAGTTGGTGGGTGCGGCACCTATCCTTCATCTCCCAGGGCTTGATAACTGTTGTTATTCTTCTCGATGGGCTCCTTCTGGCCTATTTTCCACTTTGTACCTTTGCTGTTTATTGTGGTTCTTTGAACCCAATAAAAGCAAGATTAGGGGGGAGAAAAAGGCAAGTGAAACCTGGACAGGAAAAGTCAGAACTATAATTTACTCGTGTGAGGATCGGTTTGGCTGTGTTTTCTTTGCCCTCCTGCCTTCGCTGCTCCACTCTGCTGTTCAGAGCTACTCTTGGCTCCACTACATGCCCAGTGATGTGAATCCGGCCCCCAAACATCCCATCTCTTCTGGGTAATCAGAATCTTCATGGGTGCTTAATGGAAAGATTTTCATTTTCATTAGATGTTCAGGATCTTTGTAGGGAGTTGAAGAAACAGTTTCTTGAAACAATTTCTTTTAAAAATTATTACGGGTAACATTGTGATTTAGTTGATATAAAATGGGAGCAAGATTTGGATATGCAGCAGAGTAGGATGGCCTTTGCAGTTCTGGCCCCATGGTACCTCGAGGAGCCCTACTCCCTGCTCAGGCTCTTTTGAACGAACTGGCATCTCCTCAGAAGGTGTTTTCTGTGATGGGAGACATGGAGGCCAGGGCTAATGCACCCTTCGTCTCTGCTGTGCTCCTCAGGATTCTGCTTTTCAGCACTGAGCATGAGGGCTCAAGGGGCAGGCAAGCACTGCTGTCACACAGGCCGCAAGAAAATTGTTTCATACTTAATACAAGGAATAACAGGCAGCCTTCAAAATCTTGTTTGTGTTTCTTTTTCTTATGGTGGTTTAGAAGTCAAGTATTTGTGAAATGGGCCCTTTCATATACAAACACATCTGTTTGTTTACATGGAACACTCTCGAGTTCTTAAAATAAACAGCAAGATGCTCGCTTGGGGAGCTTTCACTGAGGCTCCACGGTAGGGAGAGAGTTGAAAGTCTGTGCTATCCCTTCTGCTCATGGACAAAAATTTTCTTATTGTCGTAAAATATACAAACTATGAAATTTATCACTTGAGCCATTAAATATACAATTTTTGACATCAAGTACATTCAGTGTTGTGTAACACTTTCTACCATCCTGCTCCAAAGCTTTCTTCTCTCCATGAAACTCTACCCATTAAACCTTAATTCCTCGTCTCCTTCCTCCCTGTCCTCAGCCTACTGTTTGCTTATATGAGTTTGACTACTACTCTACTCATTTTAGCAAGTGGAAGCACATGGTGTTTGTCATTTTTTAGGGCTAAATAATATTCCACTGCATGTATAGACCACATTTTGTGTATCCACTCCTCCCCTGATGGACACTTGAGCTGTTTTCCCTTCTCCTGTAGTTGAAGACATCCTCTCCATCTACTTCCAGTCTTAGCACCTGGCCCTCCTGAGTGATCTTCACTGGAACACAGCTTTGCAGTTAAGAAACATCTCCAGAAACAGGAATTGCCAGTTTATTAAAAGAACAATGGATCAGATAATAATTCCAAATAAAGCCCTGCCTCAGGTAGACTTTGGTGACATCTGTGATGAAAAGAAAGTGGCCCAGTAGGTAGAGAAGCTATTTGGCATAATAAAGCCTTTCTTAAACCTTTGTACAAATCCCACATGCATAGATATTGTAGGAGTTGATTTATAAAAGAAAACTTAATTTTAATGGCCACATCCTGTTATTTTACCACAAATTGCTTTGGTTTGTAAGAGGAATAATGAAATATAGAAGAGGTTTGAAGTAGCCAAGCTTGTCTCCTGTCCTCTCATGTGGTACAAACCAAGTGCAAGATAAAATTGTGCCTGCTCCTCTGTTTTTGTTTATGTGTGATGCAACCTCCTTTTCAACCTTTAAATCTTTTTTTACTAGTACATGTTTGCAGTTCATAATGATTATAGTTTTCATGGGAGGTCGATACATATACATAATTCATCTTAATCCTCCCCCTCTACTTCCCTCTCTCTCCCTCTCTCACTATCTCTCTCTCCCTACCTTTCTCTTGCTGCTCCTTTGGTCCCCTTCTCATTTGCGAAAGCTCTATTGTCATCATTTTTTCCTTTAGTATTTTTTTCCATTCCCTATCCCTACCCTCCATCCCTCTTCCATCTCTTGTTCCTTCATCCTTTTGAAAAAATAGGTCCCTACTTCATAGATAGATAAATAGATAGATATAGATATGTAGATTTATAGATATGGGTATATCTATATATCCTCATATAAGAGAAAGCATGCGATATTGGAGCTGTGTATCTGATTTAGCTCACTTAATATGGTCTCAAATTGCATCCATTTACCTGCAAATGCCTTGAATTTATTTTTTATGGTACAGTAATACTCCACTATGTATAAATACCACACTTTATTCATCTGTTGATGGGCATATGGGCTGCTATATAAACATAGGTGCTGCTGAAAACATGGGTATGCATGTATCCCTGAAATAGGATGATTTTTTACTTTGGGGGAAGATACCTAGAAGGAAGATAGCTAGGTCAAACAGAATTTCTACTTTTAGTTTGTTGAGTAATCTCTAAACTAATTTCCATAATGGTTATAATAGTTTACATTCTCACCAGCAGTGTAGAAGGGTTCATTTTTCCCTGCAGCCTCTCCAGAATTAGCTATTATTTGATTTCTTGATGGTGGCCATTCTTTCTGGAGTGAGATGGAAACCCAGCGTTGTTTTAATTTGCATGTTTTGAATAGCCACTAATGTAGAATGTTTTTTCATATATTTATGGGTCATTTGTACGTCTTCTAGGTCCTGAGTTTGATCCCTGGTAACCCCCAAAGTTTTTTGTACTTCTTCTGAGAAGTGCCTATTTATTTTGGTTGGCCATTTATTGATTGGTTCTTTAATTTTCAGGAGTCTAATTTTTTTAGTCCTTTATATATTATAGTTGTTAGTCCTGTCCCAAGGAATGGCTAGCAGATTTTTTTCCCCATTCTGGAGGTTGTCTCTTCACTCTTTTGGTTGTTTCCTTTGCTTTTCAGAGCCTTTTGGTTTGATATGATGTCTTTTGTTGATTCTCAATATTATTTCTTGTACTACTGGGGTTCTGTTCAGAAAGTCCTTGCCTATGCCTGTATATTTGAGAATTTTACTTATTTTGTCTTCCATCAGATTCTTTTTGTTTAATATTTAGATCTTTGATCTATTTCGATTTTGGGTTTAGTACATGAGGAGATATATGAGTCTAGACTCAATCTTCTGCACGTGTTTATGTGATTTTTCCAGCACCATTTATTAAAGAGGACTGCCCTGCTGTTGAAGAAAGATATGATTTTCTGAATTGACTTTGGTAGCATACACTGAAGACAAAGTACAAGTCCATTTCCACACTTCTTCGTGTCCTCTTGACACAGGCTAGTGGCATCTGCTTCTGAAAAGTAATGTTCTGGATTTTGAGTATAACTGAATTTAGCCAAATACACAGTCCTCCTTCTTAAAAAAAAAAAAAAAAGAAAGCCCAGATTTACCATCTGCATTCCCTGTGGCAGTGACTAACTGGGATCAATTGAAAATGTAAAACTTGTAAATTTATTACAATTCTGATTTCATTTTAGGATTTAGAAAATCTTTAACCAACTAGTGGTAGGATTTGTGGATGTGCTGCTATAATAGGGTGCCAAGTTGTTTTGGAAGAAACACGGAGATTGTTGAAATAGGGTGGGAAAGAGCAACCCTTTGAGAAACTAACTCTTACTCCCTGGTAGATGTGAGCTTCGCTTCTTCCTTTTTCCCAAGGCTCTTTGTAAGTACCTCACTAGGACACTTAGCACATTGTCTTTCAGTTACTGTGTGCACAAATACGCAGGCTTGCAAACTAGACCTTATTTCATTAGGGGCCCTATACTCTGTATCGTCTTATGCCAAGCAATGAAAGGACAACCATTTATTAGTACTTCCTCTATTCTAGGAAATGTCCTAGGAGGGTCAAACCTACGGCACACAAGTCGCAGCAGGTTGTTTGTACCATTGAAGGCTCTAAAAGGTTCGCCATCACTGTCCTAATAACTTACTGCAGTGAGTCAGGAGCATTACTATTTTACAGTATTGAGTCATTGTGGCGCACTCATTTAGAATTCTTTTTGGTCACTTAGCTTGTAAGTGTGACTGTGAGGTATGTGCAACTCAAAAGCTGGAGGCTTATCAATGAGAACATAACATCTTTATTATTGGGGAAACAACAAATGTCTCATGGAAGAATTAATGATCAAAACCACAATGAGATACCAGTTCATGTTGTGGGATGGCTATGCTAAAAAAAAAAAAAAGGAGCTGATAACCAGCTTGGCAAAGATGTGGAGAGATGAAACTATTATAACTTCTGGTGGGAATATAATAAAAAAAAAAAAAAAAAGGAGCTGATAACCAGCTTGGCAAAGATGTGGAGAGATGAAACTATTATAACTTCTGGTGGGAATATAATTTGGTTCAGCTGCTTTGGAAAATGATTTGGTAATTGCTCAAGAAGTTAAACGTAACGTCGCCACATTACCCCACAATTCCACTCCTACAAATATACCTGAAAAACGATCTTCTGACAGAAATTCAGGAATGGCTATAACAGAATCATTCATAATAGCTGAAAAGTGGAAACAGCCCAAATGTCTATCAAGTAATGAATGAGTAAATAAATTAATGTGATATATTCATACTGTAGAATACGATTGGATAATAAAAATGAAGTACCTATACAGCCTACAACATAGCTGAACCTTGAAGATATCATACTAAGTAAAAGAAGCCAGATACAAAAGATCACATGTTTTGTTATTCCATTTATAAGAAATCAAAAATAGGCAAATCTATGGAGGAAGAAAGTCGTTTACTGGTTGCCTAGAGCTGGAATGGGAGAGTGGAGACATTTGAAAAATGAGGAGTAACTGCTAATAACTTTGAGGTTTCTTTTTGAGGAGAAGAAAATTAGATTGTGGTGATGGTTGCACAACTGTGTACTAAACCATTAATTTGGATACTTTAAATGGAAAAATGATGTGGCTTGTGAGTTATACCCCAATGAAACTCTCTCTTTATATGTAAAAAATATAAATCTTCAGACAACTTTGCCTGCCTGGGCAGTCATCACTAATAACATCAAGTAGACGTTACATTGTGAAGCCAGGTCCACGTGTCCTTGAAGAACATTGCTTTTGCGGGGACTTGTTTCAACTTATCTATGAAAGTTTACATTAGGAAAGAAGCATCACAGAAGCAATGCTAATTATCATCACGTTGAATGTGTTCCTTTTCCTTTTGTCTTCGTATTCTCAAAGGCTCTGATGAACGCTCTGCTTTGTGGGCCAAGTAGACACACCCAGCACTCTTCCTGGCAGGCAAAGAGACATTGACTGGATATGGTTCCATCATTCCAAAGCTTTGGGGCAGGAGAGCTCTGAGCAATGAGTCATGCAGTTTGGCTGCTGTCACATTCCTTTTGACATCTGGTCTTTTAAACAAGTCACAGTCATGGACTCTTAGACCTGGGAGAATGAAGCTCTGATACTTTCTCTCTCCCCACCCCACCATCACAAGCCCTTAAAAATCTGTGCCATATTTCAAATTTCACTACTTCTCCAAGAGTCTTTGTGTCATCTTCCTGCCCCTGTGATTGACGAGGTGGTAGAGCCCCTGACCATCATGCCTTGCTCACTCCCAAGTGCTTTGTCCTGTCACTGGGTGCTCAGTTCTGCCACAGTTATTACCAGAACAGCACATCCCCATTGGTCATTTGAGTACATCTGGGATCTTCAGAGATAGGGCTGGTGATGTAGTTAAATTGCATTTTAAGAAGAAAACCTTCAAAGGTCCAATGTCTAGAATCCCTTAGGGTCTTTCAGGGACGCATTGGTGCATTTAAGAGATAGCCAGAACTGTTCCTAAGTAGATGTTAAAATTACAGAGCCTGTGTATGGACATAAGCCACAATAAGAGAATGAAAAAGCTGCACAGAAATGCAGTTGTCTCTGTGATGCCCACGGCAAGGACAGAGCCCAGAAGACGTTATTGTGAAAAAGATGAGGTAGGAAAGCTCTCCCTGCTGCACCTTTGGCCCTCTAAATGCCTCAAGTTATACCAGGTGTCACTTTGGGCTCTAGGATTTTTCATATCACACACTACTGTGTATTCAACTGCCATGTTTAGGGTGTTGGAGGGAGGAGGTTACCATTAGAATGCAGGCTCAGAGTATGGTTCTTGTTGGACTTGTTTCCCATTGACTTACTGTTTATACCTGTACCTTGTACATAGCAGACACTCAAGTATCTGTTAAATCAGTGAACATTAAAATGACATAGTCCTCCATAGTGAGGGAAAAGACAAAATGCTTACTATATTAAGGTAAATGCATAAGTGGCTATTTATTTTTCCATCTCACTGCCAATATGTTTTAATTTCATTAATCAGGTCTAGACCATAGCTTAACATTCCAGTGGTCAGAGCTCTTATGGAACTCTTTTATTTTTTTTTATTTATTTATTCTTTTTGCTCTCAACATACTTCTCCTTCTTAAATATACATATATGCATACATAGCTGCAGATGAACATATGAATGAGTCATCAGTTTGTGGGCTCCATTCATAGTGGTGAGGTTCTGATTTCTTCATTCTATACTACCCTCGTTTTCCAAAGCATATGTTTACTTTACTTAGAAAATAAAAAGAAAATGCTGCTGAATTTGTTGGTCTTTAAATTTAAATTGACATTTACCAATAAGAAGTGAAAGATTATTAGATAAATAATATTTGGAATTGCCTCATCAATAATTTAGGAGAACAATACATTTAATCAGTCATTCTATACCATGTATGAAAATAAATTTTAGAGAGATGAAAGGGTTAAATATAATAAAATTAAATCAAAGAAAAAGCAATAAACAATAGATTTTTAAAAGTCTAGTAAATAGCTCTACATAAATTGGCAAAATACTTCAAAAAGAGCTCTCAAGAGAGGGAATGTAATTAGCAAACAAAATATCCAGGCACTCTAACAAAGATACTAAAATTTAGAAAAAGGAAGTGTAATTTCTCAGGTATTTAGTTTTGTTAGCAAAAGGTTCTCTTTTAAATGAATAATTGCTCCTGGAGATAGTCAAAGCAGTATGTTTCTGTGTGTTTCAAGTTGTTTTATAAATTGATACTACTCTTGGAAAGTAGTATAGCAATATATATCAAAAGGTCTAAAATGTTTTGTGGCTATTCTACTTTTAAGGATGATTTCTAAGTAAAGAATACAAAACTATAAATTAAATGCACGACTTTTCCCAACATTAACTTGCAGTAATGAAGGAATAGTAATGCAAATTATGACTCCTTTATGCATTTGCTTAAAAATTCTCAAATGATGTCAATATAACAAAATTAATCCAATAGTAAATGGAAAAAAGTTAATACTTTACAGTTATGTTTGCTCTATAATGGCACAAAAATTTATGTTTAAAATTACCAAAAGGAAATATATTTGAATGATCTTATGAGTTGTGCTGGGATTCTTATTTTGTAATACAATTACTTTTAAATTTTAAAACTTTTTTTTTGTAAATATACTTCTTATTTCTACAAGTTATGTTCCCTAGAATATTTATTAATTTTATGTAGATTATTTCAATCACTAAGAATCAGGAGATGCAGGCTTCCTTGACTGGCTTTCAAATTAAAATATTAATTTAAGCAGTTATCTAAATGGGGAAAACCTGTTTAAAATACTATGGCTTCTGCTTTTGCAAAACCATTTTAGGATTAAGTGATTCTCTTGCTTTTCTAATTCAAATAATTTTGTAGAAAAGAATTCAGACATATAATCAGCTTACGTGTAGCAAACAAGCTGTGGATTGCCCTTTAAAAGTTTATTCCTTGAGGGCTGGGCATTTTGTTCAGTGGTTCCGGTGGCTGCTTCACAAACACAAGGACCCAAGTTCGATCTCAGGTACCAAAAAAGCAAACAACAAAAAAAAGTTTATTCCTTGGGAGAAAAGGGACATAGACTCTTCATGTCAATTCCACTCATAAAAAAATTTTTTTAAAATTGTGTTTTGCATATTTAAACACATTTGATTAATATTTGAAAAGAAATACTGTTGAGGTCCAGTTTAGAAAACATACCACATCTCTTTTTTCTCCTGTATATCTTGATAATGATCCCAGAGGCCATGCATTAAATTCTAAAAGTTAATTTTTCTTGCAGCAACATCTGCCTCCTTAGCAACCCTGTGGACTTTTAGCAAATATGCTCACATCTTTCTCTGCTATTTCTAGGTTTCACCTTCTGCGAGATGCTCATGCAGCCTGGTTTTTCATGGCATAGGAAGCCTGATTCCAAAGTAGAGAGGGTGTTTGGGATGCCCATTGGATCAGTTGGGTCTTCCCCCTGAGTTTATAATTCAGTGGATATTGTCACTTTTATAGCACACACTGTCCAGTTAAAAGCAACATTAACAATGAGACAATTCGTTACCTGTTTGGATATCAGCATGTCCCCGAAGACCCTTTTACTTTTGGGTCTTAGGATTTTATGATCTCGGGATAAGAATACACCATGAGATCTTTCTTGTTAAACACTTTCTTGCTACACTTAGGAAGCTGAACAATTGGTTTGTGAATGAAATTACTATAAGAATTGGATGATTTCTTCTAAGACACTGTCAGAAGTTTGGATTAATTTGAAAACTCACAAAGGCCTTGGGAATCATTTTAAAGATAAAATCGTCAAAGACAAAAATGTTTACCAACTCACAATCTTCTGAGTAGGCAGTATACATTAGGGTTTTGAAGGTACCAACAGTTGTGCCTGCATGTTGACATTGATTTCCATTAGCGTGTCTCAGGATAAAGTGAAACACAGAAGTTTGCTTACTCTTGAAGTTTGGGTGCTGTGCAACATTCCCCACACACCTAATCATCATTGTTGGAGGAGAGGAGCATCACTGTGTTTCCAATCAAGCCTGTAGATTGATCAGCATTTGGCAGTTCTTAATTCTGAAAAATGAGGTTTCTCCAAAGCCTGCATTAAGTAGGATTTTTCTTTCTTGGGGTTCCATACTTAAATTTTAACAAGTAATATCATAGCTTCTCCATCACTTTCACTATAAATTATATATAGTGCACATAAAATACATTGCTTTTTTTATAAACATACTCTTTCAGGGAAATTGTATTTCTTCATAAATTCACCTCTTTCAGGTGCATTTAAAATCATTTCATTAGAATGCACATAGCCATTGGCTTTTCATACATAGATCGTTGTTTCTACTTTGTCACTAGCTAGCATGTGATGAAAGAATGGGTGAATGAATGAGTCTGTGGGCAAGTGAGCGAGCATGAAGGTGAAGGTGTGGAAAGGTGCAGTGCATATCCATGTGAAACGGTGTCAGAGGAGCAGAACATCTGGTACAAAGCAGGAAGAGGAGAGACCATCTATGTTGCAGACAGTTCAAGCAACAGGACTGGGACTTTTCCCGCTGCCAATTATAGTGCTCTCAATCTAGTGTAACCTCAGGAAGCTCTTTAACAAAATGGGCAGTTAAGTTGCATGTCACATCTTATTGATTTGGTTAAGCATCTGGCCAGTTCAGTTAAAAATGTATCAGATCTCCTATGTGATTTGGCCACAAGCCCGAGAGTACAAGGGGAACAAAAGACGAAAGAAAGGAAGGAGAAAGGGAAATACCAGGCAATTGATAACAAAAGTAATTGTCATGGGAGCTGCCTTGATTAGTTTAGTTGTGTTTAGAGAAAGTTTTTTAAAAATTGGTTTCAATGAAAATAAGGATTTATATAATAGAGAAAACTAATAAATTGGTTTCTCCTACTGTTCTCTCAACACAAAGTATTTCTTCTAATCATCAAAATGTGGAGGAGGGCAGTTCTCCAGCAGATACTACCTGGGTTTCCTACAATTCAACTCAATTCTAACACTACCTAGACATTGTGTCCAAGCCCACAGGTTTAAGGCTCAGTCCCACAAAAGTACCCCCAATTCAAACACCAATTGCAAGTAATAGGTTACCTACAACTGCCGTCCAACTTAGCTACAAATCTTAAGTTTTCCTGATCCCCTATTTTCTGGGACAAGTCGCGGAACTCAGGAAGTCACTTTACTTACATTTACTGGTTTATTATAAAGAGTAGTGCAGAGAGAGGGTCCACATGAACAGACTGCGGAAGAGATGCAGAAGGAAAGCATAGGGGAGGGGTGCCTTGCCCTCTCAGGGCTCATCTCTCCTGCATCTCTGTGTGTCCAGCACCCCAGAAACTCCTCAGGGACCTCATCATAGACGTGATTGATCAACTCAGTCTCTTCTCCCTGCCCTTCCTGAAAGAAGAGGATGGGCTGAAACCCTCTTTTCATGGAGAGGTATTTCTGGGGACCAGTGCTTACCCAGCAGCAGTCTACCAAGAGTCACCTCATTAAAACAAAAGACTCTCTTACCACCCCGAGAAATTCACAGGATTACTTCTACATTAGCAATCAGGGTCAAACACCAAATATTAGGAAAAAAACTCTCCTTACATCCCTACTGCTCAGGACATCACAGAAAATTTAGGAGCTCTGTGCCAGAAAGGTAGAAATCAACTTTGTATTTATTATATCACAGTATAACAGTTTTTAATGTTTTACTATATCTTTATTCCTTGATTACATTGAATAAAGTTCAAGACAAACCTTCCAAAGTTAATAAAAATAGTGTCAACTGTCAGATTTAGCTTTTGAGTAAAATTTAAGGTACTGGTTTGAGGATGGCTCTGTAGTGTTTACCATCTCTTCAGACATCCTTATTTTTATTGATTTATTGAGATTTTGCAACTATAAATATTAATTATTTAAAGCATACAGCTCAGTGGCTTTTTTCATTATTTTCAGAGTTGTACAAACATCACAGTAATCTAATGTTAGGATGTCTTTATCACTCCTAAAAGAATTCCACACTCATTAGTAGTCATTCCTGGTTTCTCCATTCCCCTAGCCCCTGACAGCCACCTACCTACTTTCTGCTCTATGATTTGTTTTTTCTAGATATTTCTTGTAAGTAGAATAACTCAATAAGTAGACTTTTGTGACTGGCTTCTTTCAATTTTTGTTTTGTTTTGTTTTGTTTGTTTTTTGAGACAGGCTCTCACTATGTAGCTGAGACTGACCTGTAACTCACATTATATAGCCCAGGCTGGTCTTGAACTCACAGTGATCCTCCTGCCTCAGCCTCCCAAGAGCTGGGATTACAGGCGTGCGCCACCATGCCCGGCTCTCAATCAATATGTTCGTAATGCGTATGTGTTATAACATGTACCAGTACTTTATTCTTTAATGGCCATATAATATTTCATTATAAGGAATTTTGTTTTGTCCACTTATCAAGTGATGGAGCTTTTGCTTTTATCCACTTCTGGGCTGTTGTGAATAATGCTGCCATGAACATTACTGGATAGTTTTATGTGAATACATTTTTCAGTCTTCTTGAATATATATACCCAAGAGTAGAATCGCTAGATTGTATGGTAACTCTATGTTTAACATTTCAAGGAATAAACAATTGTCTGAAGTGACTGCATCATTTTACAGCCCTGTCAGCAATACATGAGGTTCTAAAGTCTCCATATCCTTGCCAACACTTGGTTACAGATCCACTTGGTTGTAGCCATCCTGCTGGGTGCAAAGGGCTATCTCATTGTGGTTTTGATTTGCATTTCCCCATTGGCTAATGATGTTGACCATCTTCTCGAGTGTTTAAGAGTGTCACATATCTTCATTGGAAAATGTCCATCCAAATCATTGGTTCATTCTCTATTTGTGTCATGCATCTTCCTATTAAGAGTACCTGTTTCATTTTAAGAATGTGTAAATGAAAAGGTGAATTACAAATAGTAAATATTTTAAACACCTAAGAAATATTATGCACTGTTTGGTTGACTGAGTTCCATGTAACCTGCTTTTAGGGATCATTTCTGGAGAAATCTGACAGTGGTAATATATAAATATAGTGGACTAGAATCTTAAATCTCTTTATAACCTGTTAGCATAAGTGTAAAGCCTACTAGGAAAGTACTTAGTGGAGATAACTGGTTTACATCAAGAATAAAAATATTTTGAATTTTTCATATTATATAAATTCAGAATTCATATGTGTAATTGCAAATATTTCTCTGATTCTCTTGGAGATTTTTTGTCTTTAGCTGAGTTGTATGGAAACTCAAAGAGATAAGTATCTCATTTGCGGTATTGTGAATTTTTCCACAGAAATAAAACTGGGTTTTTTTTTCCCTCAGACAGTTGAAAGAAATTATCCTTTCTGTTTTTAAATTATCATAATTAAGTTTCTGCACCATAGATTTGTAAAGCTGTAGAGTATGTATAAAGTCATGTTTATTCATTTGATAGTCAAAACGTAAGTATACTAAACTTGATTATGTTAATTTCAGAAGAATAGTACATTAAGCTTAGAATTAGGCAAATATACACAAGTTACAATTCTGTACATGAATTGCTTGTATTTTCAGGGTAACATCAAATCGTACACCCAAATCTAATTAGCAGGTCTTTATTGGTGTATCTGACATGCAACAGCTGACTTTACTCACCTCATAACTAGGGCATCATGAGCAGATGCGGCAGGGCACTGACCACTAATTAGAGTTCTCAACCAGAATCCTATCCTCATGCTGGGGGTAGGCTCCAGAGAGTCAAGTCAAGGACAGCACAGCACTTCTGTGCCACACCTGCAGTGGCGAGAGGTCAAGTGCTTAGCAGCTTGAATAAGAGAGATGGTTCTTTTTCAGATTCACAGAAGTGGATCTCAGCATTATAAATACTTTCTTTTTTCTTCATTATTGAGTTTATTGGTACATTTTAGGTATACAGTACAGTTACATTCATCATTGGGATCTTGTACCTTTACATGACAGGTCTTGGTTCTCATTTCTTCCCCATACCCCTGCCTCACTTCACCCCCTCCTCCCTTCCCTATTTACAAATACTTTATTTCCCTTTTTTCATTTTCTCATGGTTTTTTTTCCTTTTCCCTTATTACCTTTCCCCTACCTTTCCCATTTCCCCTACACCTTTAGACCTTTTCTTCCTATTTCACATTGTCAATTATATCATTAGGATCTTTTATGTACCATTACAGTTTTTCACACCAGAGAAACTATTTGGTGTTTATACATGTGTGACTTGTTTATTTCACTTAGGAGTATATCCTCAATATGTATCCATTTTCCTATGAATGAGTCTAATTTCTCATTCTTTATGGCTGAGTAGTATTCCATTTTATAGAAAAATCACATCTTCTTTATCCAGTTGTCAACTGATGGGCAAATGGGCTGTTTCCGAGTTTTAGCTATTACAGATTTTCATCACTTAGTCCTCTTTGGTGTTCTAAATCTGTTTCTAAACTCTACTCATTTGCTAGAGCTGTTATAGCAAATCACCACAAACAGATAGCTTAAAACAACAGGATTTTATTCTGTCCTAGTTCTAGAAGTATGAAGTCAGGGTATTGCAGGGTCATGCTCCCTCTGAAAGCTCTAGGGAAAAACACTTCCTTGCCTCTTCCTAGCTTTGAGGCCACGGGCAATTCTTGGTGCTCCTTGACTTGTGGTTCCATTGCTCTGATCTCAGCCTGTGCTGTCGGGCCGTTGTCTCCTGGTGTATCTCTGCATGTCCTTCCCTCTTTCTGTAAGACCACCAGTACTTCTCCTCCCTAATCCAATATGACCTCATCGTAATTTAACTAATTACATCTGCAAAGATGCTATTTCCAGATAAGGTCATATTCTACAATTCCAGTTGACATGACTATGGGTATAGGGAAGATTGAATACTATGCACCTAGCCACTTCAGTTTTCAGGTACTGCTTTTTAAGTGATTACAAGTTTTCATGTATGTTGCTTCCTAAGCAACATGATCTAACAAAACATGTCTCAAGATGTGGGCTTCAGCAACCTACAAAAAATCCACACAGAAATTGATATTTTGGAAGTGGCTACAATATCCTAGAGCACTTTTGTATTTGTATTGCTCATTTAATTTTGTTACTTTTTTTAGTAAATTTTATTGTACTTCACTAAATTTGTTGATGAATTATTAAAAATTTCGCCGTTTCCTACCCAGTACCGTATCTATCTCCATCTCATGCCAAATATGTAACTCTTCCTTGGCAACTAAACAACTGAATTGAAACAGAATTCTTAAACTACACAAATTTTAGTTTCCTCATCTGAAAAGAGAGCCAGTAATTCCGTTTCCTTACATTTCTGTGATGGTTAACAAATTTTATATCAAGTATTAAGTGTTCCACAAGTGTCCATTCCTCTTTTTATGCCTTTTTAAAAAGTTCTTTTGGAGGTATACACATGCATTTTGTCATTATTACCAGAGAGGACTAAGGGCTAGGCATATTGCAGACAGCCATTTTCCTATAGAGAAATTTTTACTCTTAGATGTATCGTTAGGAATTGCATGAAGTTATAAACAATACAGAATTTCCAAATGACAGCAGCCTTCATGAGAACATGAATATCCCTCTCTTGTGAAGAGTATGGAGGGGGTTAGGCCAGAGCTAACAGAGCAGCTCCACAGTCATCAGGACAGGTCTTTGTCCCTCTATTGTACCTTCTTAGCCTGTGGCTTCCATGCACAGTCCCCACAACCTAAAATGGCTGCTGAAGCTCCAGCCATCATGGTTGTGTTGCATACTCTAGACACGTAGAAGGGTAAAAAGAGCACCTCTGCCAGCTGAGTGATCTCTCTTAAAGTGGCTTTTCAAGAATCTTCCACATAACAGTACTACTTATATCTTATTTGTTCATGATCACACTTAGCTACACAGAGGAGAGAAATTCATTTCAGATCTCAGTGTTCCCATCTAACAGTGCAGGTTCTCTTACAAAGGAGGGAAGGGGTTGATGTGGTGTAGGTGACTAGCATTGCCTGCTGTGACCATGCTCAGTCCTGCTTTGGGAGTGAGGGGCTGGACCAGGAAGTGAACCATACATGTAGCCCTGTGTCCTGGGTAAAAACATGGTGCTTTCAACCAATACCTATGCAAATGAAACTACTCATTCACGCAGAGTAATGTCTGTCCTCCAAGCCAGAGAGAAAATGAACAATTTACAACTCCATTTTGATCACTTCCCACTGTAGCCTCTGGTCCTTCTGGGCCTATGTACACCAGCTGAGCAAGGTCAAGCTTGGCCAGAGGTACCTCCACACACCATAAGCCAGGGAATCACAGCTCGGTGAGAAGAACATTCCATTAGAAGTTGTGACCATGGGCCTGTCCAGGGTTCCATCGAATTCTCTTCCTTTGTGTCACACTGTCCCCTCCATTACCCAGCATGGTGAGACAGGATGTGGAGCTCAGGGTCCCTTTAAGCTGGATTTGATCATTCAAGGCTTTACTTATAGATGTAGAGCTATGGAAAATTGCTCAATACCTTTCTCAGCCATTGTGTGAAGTTTTAGGCAGTGAGACACGCATCACTACTCTGAATCCTAGTTTCACATGGCAAAAAAAATAGACATGTTTTGCAACTCACAGCCCTTCCTGAAGGCACCATCAGAAATTCTTTCTTGGCCTTAGCAAATCACTGCAGTAATTGCTATATGTTTATAAATGACAGAAATAAAAAATAAAAATATGTTAAAGTCAACATATTATGCAAAATTAATTTAGAATTTAAGTGGCTATCGAAGTACCCCACTCCCATGCTGATAATGAAGACAGAGCATTGTCCATTCAGCTAACTGTAAGACTTGCACGATAGTTCTGCCTTGACATCAGAGTGCTGAATGTCTTTGAGCAAGCTCTTGCTCAAGTGCTGTGTCGCGAGCCGCGACGTCAGGATCCTGCCAGCAGGTCCTAAACCTGAAAGGACGAGGACAGAGAGACGGGAGGCACTTTTCTTCTCATGTTACTTGCTTGCTTTATTACAGAACCTTTTCCTTTTATACTCTCCAGCTGTATGGGAGCGAGAGTACCGCCCACACATTCCAGAAGGAAACAATAACAACTATTATAGGTTACATCTGCTAGGCAATAGATCAGACCACCAGCTGAACTAGCCCTTTGCTACTGCTCGGGTGAATCACAGGTCAATATGGCTGTGCTCTCCATAGTGCTGGATGAGGGAGCTGCAGTGACAAAGGGCCTTTGTAGCGCTAGCTCCCCGTCCTTGTCCAGGCTCTCGTCAAGCTTGAGCTGCCGATGGAGCATGTGCTATGCTCAGCACCACACTAGTACTGGAGCCACAAAGTGAATAAGGCCCAAGAGATGGTTCACTGCAACGAAGCAAGAGCTTGGAATTGCAGGCTCAGGCAGGTTGGTCCCACCTACCAAGACCCGTCCCCAAATTTCCAAACTGGTGAAACAGATGCGCTCTGAGCCATCATCTTACAATCAGTTAATTGGTTACAGTTGTGCTGTGTCAGGCATCATACACCTTAATCCCAGAGAGATCCAACTGGGAGGAAAAGATTAGCGGGAGTGTGGAAGGTTGGTGATGAGGAGAAAAGGTGAGAGGAGCCCTAAGGCCAGGAAGAGGCTCCCAAGGGCCAGAGGAAGCTGGTAGAGAGCTCTATGGGGAGACTGTAGTCCCCTCCTTGACTGCAGCAGGAACTGTAGCTTGTCATTTGGCGTTTGAAAAAGACCAGGATACAAGGCTGAACAGCTCACAGTTAAAAATAAATAAATAATTTATAATTTATGATTCTGCTTAACACAGAACATTTATAAAATACAGCCTCTGGAGAAAGTGACATGAAATGCATTATAACATGTCATTCTCAGTCTTTTCCTGATAAAAAAATGCGGAGAGCCTGAGATCAAAGGAAACAGATGTTCAGGGAGCTGTTTCATCTTGCGGCCTGGTATGGACAGGATGATAGACTGGGTTTTTAAGTGGACTCTCTGGTCAGTTTTATCTCTTCCAACCTACCCAGGTATGGACTGCTTTCTTCAGGTTTATAATCTAGTTTTCTAGTTTCACAGCTTTTTCTCCTCCCAACTCATTGCCTGAATTTAAAGCCTCACTTTATTCCTCAGAAGGGCCCGAGCCTGTCTGCTACCAGCTGTCTCTTGTTATCTGACTTACACCAGCTTCAGTTGATATCAAAGGCAGAGAATTACAGGACCATTGAGATCAAACAGAGAGCAAATTTGATGATGAACCAGGAGAAACAGGCCAAGGTTTGTCCCTAACGTGCCTGTTCCATCCATTTGGGTGAATAATGCATGGGCTGACTTGAAGCTGTCAGCACAGGCTGACCTGCCTGTGGCTTAGTAAACCTGTGTTCAAATGTGGAAGAAACCAAAGGCCACATCCTGGCTGTGGCCATGGAGGTACACATCTTGACCCTCACTTTAAAAATAGGTTCAGCACTCCATGGAAGTATTTGCTGATCCTGGGCCTTCCCTTGTGAAGTCCTATAATGAACATAGAGAACATTTGGAAAAAAGTATTTTTATGACTGAGACTATTGGAGATTCTTAGGTTACAATGAGAGAGAAACTATTTTTTGACGGATGCTGAGGCCAGAAACACGTTTTGTCATAAGAGTTTAGTTGGTCTGACATGCTCCCCTATTTGATGAGGATCAGAGGAAGCAGGCACCACATTAATTTTTAAGCCAAGCATGCACTCATCCTTTGAGTTTGCTAATGAAAAAGTCGTACTCATATGTTCATTCACCTGTTCATTTTTATCTCTACAATGTGTATGTTATCTTTGCTCTTCACCTAGCCTCTCTATATACACAAATCAAAAGTACTTCATTTGGATACTAAAAAAGATTATGTGGGAGCTTATTATTACTACTTTTTCAAAAATCACAATTTTAAAATCATGACTTTAAAAAACTAATACCAGGTACAGTTCTGAGAAAGCTCTGGGGCTCTCAGAGATAAGCAGCAAGCATCAAGTAACAAGGAAGTACAGAATTTGAGTCCTTACTCATGAATTTTAATAGTCTCTGAGTCAAGCAATTTTGCTTTTATTTGGGGACATGGTCACCTTCTGTTCTATCGCTTACATTTGCACAAATGGCTAGGGTTAGGACATCTAAAGAGAAGAATTACAGCTAAGGCAGTTGTGGCTGCCTCCTCCTCCTGCTTCCTCTCTTCTCCCCTTTCACTCACCTGTCCACCCATCCCTCCGCATATATTCATTTATTAATTTCTAGCATCTTTAGATTTCTCTTGAGAAGCGGGTAAAGAGGGGCTACTCATATGAATGAATGTGGCACCATTAAGCACAATTAGCCCTCTCACATTCCCTTCCCTCACAAACTGAGAACATAAGCCTTAACAATTTTTTTTTTTTTAACTTCATGGTCTTGGCAGTTTCCTCTGGCAATCTAAGTCAGTTGGAAAATCTGGGGTCAGGAAAATGTCCTGTCCTGAACTGTTGGGTTTAGACATCAGTGCCAAATACCAAAGGGAACAAATTGGAGACTCTCTATATATTTACTTTCTGTCATCATCTGAATAAGCTATTCCCAGTTACTCTCTGATTCTGGCAGGCATCAACCCCTATGAGTGACTGCAGGTTTCAGGAATCCCTAAAGCCAAATGTGTAGACAAAAGCATTAGAAGCTTTTAACAGTGAGAGCAGTAGCTGGCTCCATCTGAGGAGGGCTGTTTTTTGGGGGGTTTTTTTCCCCCTTAGAGGAAGTGACAGTTGGATGCTTGGCACTTTCACATGGCCTATTTTCCCTGTGGGAAGTTTTAAAAAATATCTATTAAGGCTGGTTTGTATATGCAACATAAGGCCATAATATGCCTCTCCAATGAATATCATTATCTCCATCCATGACATGAAAGCCTTTGAGGGATGACAACACTGTGCAAATTCCGCATAGCCACAGGTTTTGGTGTAGCTCAACTATTTGGAAACCAATCCATTTTCTCTCCCCTACTCAGCATCTCGAGAAGAAACTACACAAAGCAGATGTCAGGAAAGGTTTATTAGCATCTTTTTTAGGCCTCTGAAAGGAAGGAATGGGAAAAGGGAAGCAGAGGAATCAGACCGTCTGTGTTATGTCCACAAGACTTTGTTGACTTCTTAATCCTATGGTGAGGTTTGAAGTAATGAAGGAGACAAGATTGAGGTGCTGGTGGTTGTTACTTAGGAATAGTGTGAACACCTAAAAATAAATAGGCACTGGGGTAATTAAGACAAATCAACCCTTTGAACCAGCCATGGTGACTGTCACATGTTGAGAGAGTGCCACTAAATGAGTAAAACTACAAAGCTGTTCAGCCACTGCTTATGCAGCCCCATCAGCTAGTGCCCTTTTTTTTTCTTTTTAATTGAGTTTATTGGTACATTTTAGGGATACAGTACAGTTACATTTTATTGGGATTGGATACAGTACAGTTACATTCATTATTGGGATCTTGTACCTCTACATGACAAGTCTTGGTTCTCGTTTTTCCCCTTGTCCCTGCCCCCCTCCCTTCACCCCTCCTCCCCTCCCCATTTACAACCACTTTATTTCAATCTTTTCATTTTCTCACATTTTTCTTTTCCCTTATTACCCTTCCCCTACCCATCCCACCTTTCTTACACCTATAGACCATTTCTTCCCATTTCACAATGTCAGGCATCTCGTTAGGATCTTATGTACTATTACAGTTTATTCACAGCAAAGAAACTATTTGGTATTTACACATGTGTGACTTATTTCACTTAGGAGTATATCCTTGATATGCATCCATTTTCCTATGAATGAATCTAATTTCTCATTCTTTGTGGCTGAGTAATTTTCCATTTTATAGAAAAACCACATCTTCTTTATTCAGTTCCCAACTGATGGGCAAATGGACTGTTTCCAAGTTTTAGCTATTACAAACTGTGCCACTATAAACATGGGTGCGCATACATCACTGTGGTATGATTCTTTTAGTTTTTTTGGAAAGATACCCAGCAGAGGGATGGCTGGGTCAAATGGAACCTCTAGTCCCAGCTCTTTGAGGTATCTCCATATTGATTTCCATAGTGGTAGCACCAGTCTGCACTCCCACCAACAATGGAGAAGGGTTCCTTTCTCCCCACAACCCTGCCAACAATTGTTATTGCTTGATTTCTTGATAGCAGCCATTCTTTGTGGAGTGGGGTGGAATTTCAGTGTTGTTTTCATCTGCATCTCTCAAATGACCAGTGATGTGGAACAGTTTTTCATATATTTACTTGCTGCTTTTATTTCTTTGTCTGAGAAGTATCTGTTCATTTCAGATGCCCATTTTTGAATCGGGTCTTTATATTTGGGGGGGCTGATTGTTTTGAGTTCTTTACATATTCTAGATAATAGTCCTTTGTCTGAGGAGCAGCTGGTAAAATTTTTTTCCCACATTGTAGGTTGTCTCTTAGTTCTGTTGATGGTTTCTTTTGCAGTGCAGAAGCTTTTTAATAAGATGAAATCCCACTTGTTGATTCTTTCTGCTAGTTCCCGTGCTACTGAGGATTTGTTCATAAAAATCTTTTCCTGTGCCAATGTCTTCCAGAGTTCTGCCTAACTTCTCTTCCAGTAAGTTTAGTGTTTCTGTTTTAATATTTAGATCTTTAATCCACTTGGATTTTAATTTAGTGCATGGTAAAAGATAAGGGTCCAATTTTAATCTTTGGCAGGTTGAAATCCAGTTTTTCCAACACTATTTATTGAAGAATTCCCCCTTTTTTTTTAAGAGTAAAGCGTCCAACTTAAACTTAGCAAAAGACAGAATTGGATTGTCTCTCTCAGTAAATGGCTGTTTCATCTCTAGCTGGGAAGAGGAATAGGGCAAGCAAGGGTTGGGGTAGGGCCTAAAACAGAAGAGCACAACTCTTCGACCAACTTGAGGTCTGCTCGACCAGATCCAGGTCTCTTGTCCACCTGCAGCTGTAAGAGTTTCTGGGAAGTGTGTTCTGTCAGCTTCACCTGTCTGTTGTCATTCCAACAAAAATGAGAAATCCATTTATAAAGGAGTAAAGGGAATAGATTTTGGTCAGAGCCTCAGATGTGTCTGATATGGTGAAGTGGAGGGAATTCAGGTCCTGGATGGAAAAGGAGCGATTTCAAGAAGTCAAAGTGAGCACATCTTTAGCGGCCACATTGGCAACATGCGTGAATTGTGTCCTGTCCAGATAGGTCACTGTCAACAGTTCTCAGCAAACATTTGCTGTCCCTGAAGAGCCAAAATTTCTGCCCAGCTTCTTTCTTAATTAAGCTGTGCATATTTTGTAAGGGGAAATAGATCCATCTTACAGCTAACAAAATAGCCTTGGGGATTGGAATACATTTTATCATGAAGTATCTGAAAATAGATCAGCTCTGAAGTTCCATGATGAAGTTGTCCTCTGGCAATAGGGTAAAAATAAGTCTTTACCATCATTAGCACAAGTTCAGCCAGGCTCTTTCAGTGACTTAGTTCTAGCATGTGCATCTGCTCTTGGCCAGTATTAACCTCTAAGAGCCTATCCACAGAGGACTCAGGTTGACCTCAACGTTCATGGAGAAGAGAGGCTCCCTTCTGTTCTTGAGATTTTGGATTGAGTGAGCTGTTCCAGTCACAATCTTGGAATTTCAGGGACTCAACTCAAAGAACCAACCCAAAAGAATGGCTGGGTATGTGAGTTGCTTCGAATGTCACTTTCTGGTTAATTCTGTAAGATTTGGAATTCAAGTGTATGTTTAAATATTTCTATTGGAAGGTAATCAACATCGTCATTTTATCCACCAAGTCATTTAAAAATATATATTTACTCTCTACAGGCCTGAAAACCCCATTTTTCTTAGTCTTTGTTCTTAAGACATACTCTGCTATAAACAAGTTAACTTTTGTAAAACCTGTTACAGTTAATTCCTCCTCCCTGTTTGATCGCCTAATATTGAACAGGAGGATCTTTTGCTATACTTAGGAAGTAGATAGCATTGTGAGTCTTCATTTAAAGGATATTTCTTTTTAAAGTCTCTAGTTCTTCGAGTAAGAGTTAAAACAGTTTAAATTATTAAAAATTAAATTATTTAAATTATTTAAAACTTTATTTAAAATCTATGCTGCACTGATGGAGTAGGACATACTTTTCAGGACAGGTCCCTGTAACTGATTAGGCATTTGCTTTGAAAACTCTGAGAGTGGCAAGGAAGGGCAGGAAGTAGGACCTCCTCTAGGTACGCGTATTTCCAGATGTGAATGTGTCAGAATTACCTCCGATCCTCACATGGACTTGCTGTGTTAAAACCTCATCAGGGTTTTGCACCTAAATTCACAGAGTTAACTTCAGGAAAAGAGTCTTAGAACTAAGAAGAATAATAATCACAGCAATACACCAGCTGCCTTCCTGCAGACCCTGGTGAATACTGAGTTGTTCCTAGTTAATTGCATGCAAACAATGGCCAACTCCCATCTGTAAACTGAGAGACGAGATTAACAATCATGGGAAAGCCGATTACAGAGAGACACGTTTACAATCAGAGTTTGAGCCCAGCCAAGCAGATGGGAGCTCTGGAAGGTGGCTCTCTCCGGTTAATCCATAATAATGGTCTAAAAAAGATTTTAAAAGTGGATTGTGATAAGACTTGACCTCTATTGTTTACCTTTCTTAGGATTATTCTTTTCATTTCAATGTGGGAAATTGACAGCCCCCAGGAATTAAAATATCAGAGTAATATTTGTCAGGTATTTAGCTCAGTAAATTTGAGAACTCTGACTTTTCCCAGGAAAGTGCTGGTGTGTGAGAAAGCACGCCATGAGTTCTGTAGCCCTCTCAGCCTCCTCCTCCCATGTTCTGGAGGGCAAACATTGAGATGAGTTTTCTCCCCGGTCTTCTACTGGTGGAAAAGCCCTGTCCCTTCCCGTTCTCTGGTAGATGATGTTGAAGTGCTCCTACTTTGCACAAGAAAACAGTTGTCATTGATGTTGTCACTAGAGTAATGGTTTAAATTTTTCCTAAATGAATAGCATAACTAATATTCACTGTTCCATCCTTAGATATCAACCTCAACCAGACATGTTTTGCCTACATGGAGGTGGGCTCTTTAAAAGAGATACACATCAATAAGTGAGAGCTCTGTTTACAGACCTTAGAAGCTGATTTGCAAAGTCACTTCATTTAATGGCATGCCACCAGGAGATAATAGGTTGAAGGCTACAGCTTGGGTTAAACAATGCTGTTGTCCTGATCTTCAGCAAACATGTACTGAGCTCCCAGAGGTCTGAGGTATAGTCATTGGTCTCCTAGAGTGCACTGTCCATTGGGAGGAAATAAAAGATTCAATCATTAAACAGATGTTCGTTTCTATACAGGCCCTATTCTGGGGAATGGAGGTTTAGCCGGGAACAAGGCAGGCAAGATCTCCTCCACTCATGCAATATTCATTTTACAGAAAAATATGCAGAGTGTAAGTAACTAAAAACCAAATAAGAAAGATAATTTAAAAAGTAACTGAAAACCAAATAAGAAAGATAATTTAAAAAGTAACTGAAAACCAAATAAGAAAGATAATTTAAAGTGGGGTGAAGAGATTGAGACTGCAGTATGGATAATCTGGAGGGACTCTTTGATAGGAAAGTTAGGGAAAAGCCTTAGAAGGAAGTGCCTGACAGCTGAGCTGAGTCCCAAATGACAAGTCAGGCATCCTTGTACAGAGCTGGAGCACCTAGTTCTAGGCAGACATGCAGCAAGTGCAAAGTCCCTGAGGTGGGAAAAAATAAAGGGTACTTTCCAAAAGCAAATACCAAAGATTCTTTATACAAATTTCAGAAAATGGTAAGTGTGCTAAGTATAGACTATGGAAATAAAAAGAGGGAGCCAGACATAGTGTACTATGCCTATAATCCAAGCACTCTGGGAGGCTGAAGCAGGAGAAGTGCAAGTTTAAGCCCAGCCTAGGCAACTTAGTGACGTAATGAGGCCCTGTCTCAAAACAAAGACTGTGCAGGGGTTGGGGGGCTTGTTGCAGAGGTACTGGGTTCAGTCTCCAATACTAGCAGGCCGGGTACTGGGGAAGGAGCTGAATGCAGGTGTCAGAAGGGCCTTGGGTAGAACGTGGCCTGGATGGGGTCTTGAGGCATGTATAGAACCCAGGCTGAGAAGAGGTGGGAGAAAAGGGGGTTGGAAGGATGAACCAAGACACCAAGGCACGTTTTGGAGGAGGTAAGAAGGTTGGATGATTAGATTACACCAAATGTAGCTGGTCTAAGTAGGCAATGGGGAGCCATTGGAGGTGTCGGGGCCAAGGAGTGATCCAAGGCTGGTGGTGGATCGTGAGGAGCAGCCTACTGGGGCAGACCATCGCCTTGGGGAGGAAGCACAGGAGACTACAGAAGCAGCTCTAAGGCCTGGCTTAGGGTAGGGATGGGTTCACATGAAAGGGCAGGCGCGGAGAGACCCCAGAGACCCAACCAGTGTCTGTGCAGTTATCTCTAGAGTGGGAAATCCTCTTCCCATGTATCTCTACCAGGGCATTACTCTAGGGAGGAAGTAGGAAAAGGGGATCATAGACTTGAACCACGAAATGTCACTAGGAAGGGAGTTCTAAATTTGCATTCTCCAGCAAGCACAGTGGCCACCAGTCACCTGTATCTATTCAAGTTCAAATGAATTAAAAGCAAAGAAAAATTTTAGAAAATTCAGTTCCTCTGTAGAAGTTACCACATTTCAAGGGCTCCATAGCCATAGGTAGCTACTGGCTGTGCTGTTGGACAGTGCAGATACAATACATTTACTTCATTGTGGAAGGTGCTGTTAGCATTGAGCCAGATTGTGAGAGTCTTCAATGAATAAACACCCCTTCATCTTCCTGTAGACCGTGACAGAGTCTCCCATGGTGTTTTGTGTCCCAGATCACCTTCCCGTTAAAATTCTTATGTGTACAGAACATATCCAGTTACTGATACCAGTTAGTTCTTTCTGATTTCGCATTGTTTTGATGATGCTTGGGAAAGAATAAGAGAAAAATCCCTGTCCAGAAAGAGAATGTTTGCATTGCAAGGATCCTTGGAGCAGACTGTTAGGGGTGGGGCTGCACTCTCTCTAACATTCAATTTAACAGGCATGCAGCGACATCAGGATTCCTCTCTGCTCTAGTTGTGACCAACTTTAAAACCGTTTAGGCTTGCATCCCTCGCTGCCATTCTATTCCCCCCTAGTGGAATTAAAAGGTATCTGCCTTTGCCTCCAGTTTGGACAGGTTTGTAGTAGTGGGGAAAATGTGGACACAAGGAAGATGTCATTATCATTTATTTCCATATCATGATAGGAGCTTCTTTACATTTTATCTACTTTTTCTATTCTTAGAGGAAAAATAACCTTCAGTTTTGTGTCTATTTGAATTACTTGGGGGGAGGTGCGTTTATGCTGCACCTCATTATTTACCCTGATGCCATATGATGAGCTCATTGCAGTACTAGAGTTGGACCAGTTAATCGAGTCAAAGATGTGGTTTGAAGTCCTGATTTTACTATTTATTAGCCATAGATTCTTCTCAAATTGTTTACTTTTCTGACCCTCTATTTCTTTGTCTTTAAACGGGCGACTGTCCTTTACCTATACATGTCATTGAGACCCTCAGGACCATATCTCAAGAAAAAAGGATTTCCCTATGGAAGTTAGATGGGCTCTCAGTTTACATGGCCTCCTTTACTCTCCATGCTCCTGATAGCCTTCTGTTGGAAACAGTGGATTCATAGGTAAGCTAAGCCTACATTTCTGAACCTTCGGCATATAGCATATAGGGGCCTAGGGCAGCTTTTAGTTGGTCTCATGAGCCCACAGCTACCATTTAGTTAGTTTTTGGTCCTAGAGATCAGGACCTTGCACTTGCGAGGCAGGCTGTGGCACCCCTAAGCTAAATCCCCAGCACGCTACCATTTAGTTTTGTTGTATTCCCTTTCCCTTTAAATATTGAATATGTCTAAGGTTAAACTGTCTAACAGGAAAAAAAATAAATTGTTATAAATACTAGCAGTTACAGTATTTCTGTATCCTCAGATAAAAGGAACATCCCTAGAGGTACATGTACAGATGCATTCAAATGCCACCATCCCCTCTGCCTCGTCATTCCAATCATGGTTGCATAGCCTCCCATAGCAGAGGGGAGAAGCACCAAAGTGAAGCATTTGTCATGGTAAATAGCACGGATTTTCTGCGTGTATTTTAATACCACTGTTTGCTACAAGTAGAAATATTAGTATGTTAATAATGATATTTTGTTAGGTAATTGTTTTACTTTTTAAAAGACCAGAAAATTGACTTTCAGATTTACATAGTAAGTTTCTGCCCCTTGAAGGGTGAACCTCACATTTTTATGAAAACTAAACAAATAGTGCTGGTGGGTTAGGATGTAGGATTGGAGGTCTCTGGGGGGATGTCTCTCCATGAGTACTACTATTTTTGTCATTTTTTAGATTGAGTTCTGGGAGCATTGCTTGGGTTGCATTTAAGTCACAGTTGGAGGAAAGTACATTAGTGTTGTTTCCTATTGTTTAAGGGAAGAGCCAGGAAAGAGTGCTTTGGTTCCATATTGGTGTGTACTGAACAAACACCAGCACACGGCAGCCACAGGCAGAGATGCTTGACCGTTCAAGAGGAAGGAAAAGGGCCACATTAGATGCAGGAGAGGCCAAGGCCGGGTACAGTGCAGCTGCACTGGGGTCAGTATTTTTCATGAGAGAAGGCAAGCTGCAAGAATCTTCCACCCTGTCACATCTGTAAAACCTAATCCAGTGCGTCAGTGTAAAGTGAAGTGCCTAAGATACTTAGAGCAGGCTACAAATACATGTTTGTTTGCTTGCTTAGTTTATACATTGTTCTACCATTTTTATGGCTTTAGATCAATCCTCTTTGACTAACATATGGTTGGAGATTCACTATCTGATAAAATGATAGAATCTTCATGGCTTCTCAGTTCATGGTTTTAGAAAAGGAATGAGAGGGTATCAGTAAACTTTTGAGGAAGCTTGCTGCAGAAAATGTTCACCATCCATTTGTGGAGGTTTGGATCACTGAGCAGATGGGGAAGCTTGTTCCATGGACAAATGCCCAAAGCTAACTAAAGTCGAGGAAAACCAAGAGCTAGCACACCATTTTTCAGCTAACATAGAAAATGGGTTACTTTTGAGCTGATCCAGAAGGCTGAGCACCTATCCAGTACAACCAGAGCGTCTGGATCAAAGACAAATGTATAGACATCTTTGAATTTAATAGTTTATGCTCATCTGTTTGGCCTAAGGTTTCTACTTCTTATTTTTATCTGAAGGAACTGACAAGACTCTTACACAGTGTGTGCTCATAAATGCTTATGGTAATGTAAAAAATAGAAAATCTAAACCTAACTATCTAGAAATTGGGGATTGGCCAAATCAATATACACACACATATACATACACACACACAATGCAGTAGTATAGAGATGTGACACTGCTTTATATTTAAAACATGAAAGGTGTTTAAGATGCAGTGTTAGGTATTTTTTAAAAAGCAATAGACCAGTTTATTTCATTTTATCTTATTGATTTTATTGGTACTTTTTAAATATACAGTACAGTTACATTCATCATTAGGATCTTGTACCCTCACATGATATATCTTTGATTCTTACTTTTCCCCATACCCCTGCTCTCCCTTCACCCCCTCCATCCTCCCCTATTTACAAAGACTTTGTTTCCATTTTTTCCTTTTCTGGTCCCTTATTTCCTTTCCCCTACCCTTCCCACTTCCCTTACGCCTTTAGCCCTTTTCTTCCTATTTCACATTTAGACCAGTTTATTTAGTGTGATCTTTAATAAAGTACTTTTCCTTATTCCTTCCTTCCCTTTCTCCCTATCTCTCACTCTCTCTTGCTGAATGAATATCTGAATGAAATACACCAAAATGCTAATGTGTATTTCTTTTTATTTAATCGTATTTTGTGCAAATTCAACAAAACTATATCTAGTTTTGTCTTAATATGATTTACCTATGTAAGTGAACATGTGAATAAAAAAATTGAAAATAATGAATGGCTAGAAAACTTAATATTTTACCATAAGCTGAACATTTCTTAAAAGTGGGTTCATAGCCAAGAAGTTCACTGAGCATCAGGAATTAAATTTCTTTTCCCATGGCTGGGAGGGTGTACTGACGGAGATACTGCCTAGGAGCAGTGAGCAGTCTGCATAAAGAATCAGAGGTACCTAAAGAAAGAATCCTGCCCTTTTGGACTTTACAGTAATAAAAAGACAGGGTTACACCTTCTGCCTCCTCTGTGTGTTTAACCAGATGAACAAATACCAGCTGCCGAGGAACCTTCCACCATTATCATGAGGCATACAAATAATGTTATACCTTTTCAAATCCATTACAAAAATCAGTGCAGAATCCCAGGCATTTTATCAAGCTAGTACTATGTAGTGGGCTTCAAAATTTGTCTCAGACCATCACAGGACAGCAGACAGGGCATCTCACAAAGCAACCCAATTCTTACTTTGCTAGATTAAACAAAGAAGATGGGATCTTGGACACTCTTTAAACATTTTTTTTTTTTTTTTTTTTTTTTTTGGTACCGGGGATTGAACTTGGGTCTTTGCACTTGCAAGGCAGGCCACCAAACCACTGAGCTAAATCCCTGGCCTGGACACTCTTGAATACATATGTTTCCATTTATCTCTGATTTGGTCTCAGATGGTCATGTAAACTTGGCTATAAATTTGTGTAGGAGACACATAACTTTTCACAGGGCTGGCACGGATCCACAGAGTTAAGATGCTTCTTGTATTTCTATTTGATTTTTCCTCTCAAACTATGGCAATGGAGCTACCCCAATCTGTAATTAGCATGAACATTGTTTGGTGCTAAAAAAAAAAAAAAAAAACACTATAAAGCTTTAGTAGTGAACATATCAGTGGTGGCCAAGGGCAAGGGGTGGCGTGGGTATGAATATAAGAATATAAGCCTATGGGAGCTTTTTGGTGATGACGGAGCAGTCCTGTATCTTGTGTATGAATGTGAGTGAAAACCTCGTGGAACTATGTTCACACATGCAGAAAGTGGATGGAAAAGCAGACGTCCATCCATAGCATTGTACCAAAGTCTGTTTCTGGGTTTGATCATGCACTACAGTTAGGTGGGATGTCATCACTGGAGGGAGGAGTTCATGGGAAATCTGCACTGTTTTTACAACTTGTGAGTCTAAATCTCACAAGTGAAAATACAAATTTTAAAATAACTTTTTAAAAAGTGAGACTTTCCTCACAAGATTCCTCTTCTCAGGGTTATCATAAAGCTAGTTACTTAATCAGCATACTTCATTGAGTAGGAAAAAACATTTCTAATATTTTAATTTTTTTCCCTTGAGGAGAATGACAATAGAAAAAGATTTACCCTTAAAATGTTCCAAGAACCCCTAAGTATATGATGTAGATAAAATAAAGCCATAACTTAGAAAATTGTATGACTGTCCCCTTGATTTGCTCTCATGTGTAAGAGGGTTGTGGAACCCACACGTTGCTGTATGGCTTTTAGCTCCTCCCTGGAAGCAAAGCATCTCTTACCTAGAATGAGAGTTTTCTCCAAGGTGAAGTTGCCACTTATAGTAATGATTAGCAGATTACTTGTTCAGATCCACCTCTTGTTTTCATTTTCCTTTGCCATGAGAATGTGTCCCACAGAGGAGTTAACCCTTCATGCCTTAGTCGTGGGATGCGCAGACAGGTGCTCATAGCTGTAGCCACCAGCATATAACACAAAGGGGGGTAAGCCTAGCCATGTGTCTTACATGAGCAGAAATAATGATGCCATTTCCAAGAATGAGATTTAGTAGCCATTGAGTAGTCCTGAATTTTTTTTTTCCTCTGCCACAAGACTGGCTCTGTCCCAGATAGGTGCTGCTCTATGGGGAAAGTCCCAAAGTAAAAAAATAAGAAATAAATATTTGTTGCATTTAACCACAGAAGCTCAGGAGTGGTTTATCTGTGCAGCATAATCTAGTCCCTCACTAGTTGAGTCCAAACCAGAGCCCAACTTGGAGTCTTCACTCCCTAAGCACATAGTAAACAGTATATTTTTGAATAAAAATGAAGAATTGACAGATAAGGAAATAACCCTGCTTTTTAAATGAGTTATATTTAGACTTTATTCTGCAAATATTTGCACATTTAATTACAGTATCAAATTCCATACTAAACCAGCAAAGACTTTTTGGAATTGAAAGCAGTAATGGATGGAGCAAAGACTTGACAAAGATCAGTGTTTTAAGATGTTGATGAAGTTGCTCATACATGCACAGTCACTCTTTTCAGTGGCATCTCACCAATTATAACCAGGGAAATATAACCAAATGGATTTAGATGGGCCTTGTGGCCATTTGAATTACATAGAAAATTATGAATTTAGATCAATTCCTGTCACCAGAAATGGAAGTTCCTTCATTGTCTCTTAGAACAAGCACTATTCAGTAAGACCAGTCTGGTCAAAGGTAAAGAAAGCACATTGTAAAACCCAAATGGGGAGCAGACCACACTGATCCAACACCTGAGAAAGGCTATAGGAGCCCTGCTTAGGACTTGAGATCCAGTGTAATAACTCCAGTGATACCTAAGTTACATAAAATCATCCTGACTTTGGGAATACTCTCATATTTTTGTTAACAAGAAACTTAAAAGTATTTTTCTTCTCTGATAGACAAGATTTAAAAATCCTGCTTCCTAAGAAGTTAAAGATCACAGTTGATGCCAGCTTTGCCCTGGGAGCAGTGTTTAAATGGTGTTGCTAATGTAGTCAGCATGTGGGTGACATTTAGACCTAGGCTTGGGTTACAAGTATGATTCATGAGAACGCAACACGTCAGATGGCAAAAGCAGGGAATTTTCCTTGGTATTTAGATGGAGCGGCTTGAAGGAGCCACACTGCTGTAGGCACTTAAGGGAGTCAGACCCCAGAGTTTCACTTGGTTAAAAACTGTCTTTCTCAGAAACTCTGAAAGCCTGAAACCCAGTCCTGAAGGACTAACACTTTGGTCCTTCATGAGAGAAACCTTTAGGGCATTTTGGAGGCCATAAGATGTGGGCAAAAAATGTGAGCCAGCATGACCTCTACACAAAGCCCTGCCACTATTTTACACATCATATTAAAAGGGCAAATAGAGCAACGTCTGTTCACATAGACACATCCTTATCACAAACCCTAGCTGCCTTCCCCTTAAAGTTTATGGGACAGCAGTCCCTCCAGAGGTTTCACTCTGCACATGGCTGGATTAGTCTGATCCCCTAGGCTGAGACTGTAAACATACCTGGAATTTGCCTTCCAGATGGGAATAGGCAGACAGTAGAGTGGGGAGGCACCGAGAAAGCCCAAAGCCTACTCAGCAATGCAATCAGTGGACAGCCATGTGCTTATTTTTAGCCAATCACAGCTGATGGTGGTAATGATGCTGCTGAGGACAGTGATGAAGGAAGTCTGTGAAAAGTCTTCGTAGGAAGGTTAAAAAGTGTTTCCCGGAGAGGCCAATTAAGATGCTGTATCATAAAACTAAGAAACGAGAAACATGCTAGTAGATGTTTTCAACAGAACTTGAATTTTTGGTTATTTTTTTCCTTAAGAACTCTAGATTTAGATTTGTGGGCTAGACTTTACTTGTGCCTATGAAAAGTGCTTTACTGAAAACTTTATTATCCCCCAACCACAAAATGCAGAAGTATCTTAGCTCCCCCCCTTTTTTTTTTTAGTTTTTTTAGTTTTTCCCTTTTTACTTTTTAGGTACTATCAGTGTTGTGACACACAGTAGCGGTTTCATTCTTAACAAGAGGCTTCCAGTGCCTAGAGAAGTAAAAAGCTGATCTTTACACATATTTCTCTAAAAGAAAAATGCTATTAACTTGGTAATGCAGAACACTGTTTACCAGTCACTTCTTTATGATATTTAGTGCAGCCAGATTTAACATACACGTGGAGTGACTTGATGTAGATTCCTTGAGTGAACAGTAGCAAAGCATGCTTTGTTAAGGATTTAGAAGTTGGCTTTCATAGATGTTCTTTCAAGATCCAGCATGTAAGAGACAAAATGTTAGAGGTTGCCCAGATGCATTTCTGCACTCAGGTAGCTTTACAGTCCCAGTGGAACCTTTTGTTACCTTTCCTTTCTGGCTTTGGTTTCAAGGGAGCTCAGAAATAAAGTTCATACTTAAAATGTAGTGCCTACTCTTCTTTCTGGCATGGCTGCTAATTTGGCAGTGTCCTTTTTTTCCCTGTCTTTTATACTGTAGTGTGTGTGTGTGTGTGTGTGTGTGTGTGTGTGTGTGTGTGTGTGTGAGAGAGAGAGAGAGAGAGAGAGAGAGAGAGAGAGAATAAAAGGGGAAGAGTACAGAATAATTATTACAAGTGGCAGAATGTGATAAGTGACATTTAAAAGATAAAACTAAAAAAGGTCAGATGGGGGAGAAGATTCTGTTACTGACATCTGGAGCAACTTCCTGGAGGAGGCGGGTGCCTGCCTTCCTTCCTTTTTAGGTGTTCCAGCAGGTGGAGTCTTGGCAGAAGGGGTCTTGGCAGATGGAAGCAATCAACAAAGGGAAGGCTCAGTGAGAGAAGCTGGGGTGCTTCTCCACATGAAGGACTGGATGCCAGGGTTTGTTGAAGTCAAAAAGACTCCTGAGACTGCTCAGAACTCAGGTACAAGTAACACTTGAATATGAGCACACTTGAGATTCGGCTCCTGCAGGGCCCAGCTCCTCTCCACATACCTCCCTGGGGCCACTACAGGAGTCATGGTGTGTTTTATTTGATGGCTATTGGGAAACCTGCCCTTCGTCCAGCAGGGGACAGCTTGTGTGTTGAGGTTCTGTGTTTGTCTTCTTTCTATGTCCCAATGCTGCCTGAAAGCCCAAAGCTCTCACCCCCTCAGCCTCCCATGACCCTGCTGGCTGCACTCTGGGCTGTGCCATCAGTCAGGGTGGATCTCAAAATGATTTGGTTTGACAAACTGGTCAAAAAGGTTTAGAAATACCATGTTTCTTTTACTTAGAAAAAAATGTTTTCTGATTTCAGCTACCTCTTTAGATTCACCTTCCCACAAGCCCTTAACATGAAATCCAGTGGGTTATATATTTCCTGAGCAAGTAACAGATGCTCCTTTGGTGCTGTCTAGTTGAGTGGTATTTACCCAGCGAGTATTGCTGTAGTCCCTACTGTAGTATATTTAATTTGTAAGTTGTGCAGTAAAAATCCTTGCCTTGGAATTATGCACATGAAGGCCTAAAGTCTACAGTAGTGGCAGTGGCACTGGTCCTGTTCTGCTAATGTCCCATAGTTACGTAAATGTCCTCACTGAGAAGTCTGGAAGGAGATTATATGGGAACAGGCTGTGCTAGTTTTATAAATTCTTATGAGTTTTTAATGATTTCAAAATGAAGCCTTTTTTTACTAGCAAACAGAATCAATGAGACTATGTAGTGCAGTTGTTTTCACTTATAATTTTAGCAGTAGCCTCCCTCTTTTGTCTTCTTCCATCCCCAGCAGCAGCAGCAGCCCAGAGCCTCTTGAGAACTAACTGTAGGACGCTGTGAAATCCCATTTTTAAAATGCTTTTCCGTAGGGCCAGGGATTTGGCTCAATGGTTCTTCTGCCTGCCTCGCAAGTGCAAAGGCCCAAGTTCAATCTCCAGTACCAAAAAAAAGTGCTTTTCCCACCTACGCTTTCGTGATTGGGATGAGGAGATCAGGACCCTGAAAAGGAAAAGACATCCCTCCTCAGTGGCTATTGATAGAAACTCAAAGCCTCAGAGACTTAATTCTCTGTGCAAATTATCATGAGTCGAGGTTCTCTTGCTCACACTGATTTCTTTTGTCAGTCTAGGTGAGTTTAATGAGCCTGGAAGAGGGAATCTTTGTACGGAGTGGTGTTCTGGGTTCACCAGAAGTTTCACATGAACCACTCAGGGCCACTGGCAAGTGACCTCCTCAGAAGCATAGGCATGGGGTGCAGGGAGCAGGAAAATGGGACCAAAGAAAGACTACCCTGACTTCTGCTTGCTGACACCAGCAAAGACTAACATTGACTGTCTTCTCTTTTCCTTCCATTGGATTATTTGGGGGAAAATTTAGACACCTTTACGTTTGTTTCCAAAGACAATATAATAATAATAATGCTTTTTCCAATATATTTCTCTGGTGGTTTTGAGTGGACCCCACCCCTAGCTGCAGGCTGGCTTTATTTCTGCTTTCTAAATAAGTGATATACCTGCCTTTTCAAGGTCACAGAGTTGTGTTGGGGCGGGAGTCAGAAAGCAGTTCTCCAGAATCCTGCTCTTTTTAAGAGACTGGTTTATTCTAAACAGTGACCTTGATAGTTATAAAGTGTTTGCATATACTTGACAATTAGCAAGCAGATGGTATTATTACTGCTGTTGTAATTCATAAGCAGGATCCTTGGCCCGCGTGTACTTTTGGGACATAAAAGACCCCAGGATTTGGTGGTTCTCCAGATTCACACAGGAGGTGGAAATTATGGTTTCCTGTCTTCCTACACTCCTCATGGTTAGAGCGTACAGATGCCATATGGGTCACAGGCGAGTAAAACTTAGGTTTACCTGAAAAGTAGATGTTGCCTGTGTGCCACGTCAGTAGAGATCTTTGTGACAATCAACTGGCAGGACAGCCACCCTGGGGCTGCCTGGCACACACATGCTCCTCCGAGGGTCTTTAAGTGAACTGACATTATTTATTTTCTACCAGTTGTTGATGCCTCCTGTCTGCAGAAAAACTAGTTGCTTCCTTTCCCCCAGCATCTTCTTTGCCCTCCACGTTGTAGGACAAAACCTTTACTGTCAGCATGGGTACTGTTAATTGGTGCTGACACTAACCTGTGCCTTCGGCATTCTGCCTCACATCCTGGACGTTAGGAAATTCAGTGGACTGCTTCAAGAATGGAAGTCTAAGTCCATATCTCATTCCATATTTACAGCCGCCACTTGCTAGGAAAAAAAAACCTCTTTTAAGGAGGATTGTGATTTTTCACACCCATGGAGATGTTTAAAAGATGAACTAGTGACTTGCTTCAATTACTCGGCTAATCATTTGCACATGTATTCACCTACTGCCTGTTAGGCCCTTACTAAATATCTGTTGAATGAACTTCTATACGGGTGGTTCTGTCTTTAGCATGGCTGCCCGTCTTAGGATTTCTGGCAGGGCCTGTTAAATTGGAGGCCCTTTCACTGAGTTTTTGATTCAGTGTCTCGAAAGAAAAGTGTAATTTATGTTTCTAATAAGTTTCAAGAGATGTGATTTGATAGGGAGGGCCCTTGAAAACCATTGTCCTAAAGCAGGGATTGGCAAGCTTTTCCTGTAAAAGAAGTAGAAATGTAAATATTTCAGGCTTTTTAACCAGCCCAGTCTTTGTTACAACTACTCACCTCTGCCATTTTAGCCACAGAAAATAGGTAACTAAATGAGTGTGGCTATGTTCCAATAAAATTTTATTTATAAAAGCAGGTAGTGCACTTGTTTCAAAAAAAATTGGCACAATATAAAATCTTTAAAGATGGATGAACCATATCCTTATTCTGTTTTGTTGTTGTTTGTTTTGGTTTATTTTTGGTACTGGGGATTGAACTCAGGTCCTTTTGCTTGTGAGGCAGGCGGCAGCACCACTGAGCTAAATCCCTGGCCCCAGATCCTTATGCTGTATAGGTCTCTGAAAACTCTTTGGATGAGAATGAGATGCTGGTCAAATCCCAGTGATACATTCATGAGCCTCTGTGGGAAGGTTATTAACATCTCTATAAAATGATATAATGAGTATGTAATGAAAATAGGGAGGAAGTCACTCTTTTTATAGAATCTGAGTGGTGTATCCAGGAGTGTTTGGTTATTTTTCTGTAGTCTTTAGACTGTTCAGCTTTGTGGGGGGGCAAACAAAAGGTGAATTAACTTACAGTTGAAGTCACCTTTGGAGTTCTCATAGCTCACCCACTGCGAGGCTCCTAGAAAGTGAAAGCCAGGAATGGCCTTCTTTGTTTCTCTTTGCCTTGTAGGAGCACTGGATTAGAGGAGAACCCAAGCATAACATGTCCTATCGATCTCTTGCCCTGCCCAAACCCTGTCCCTCTGGGGTCTTCATTCATTTGGTTACTGGCAGTTCTGTCTTTCTAGATGCCCAAACCACAAAGCATATTCAGGAGGAAGCATTTAATGAGGGTGTGTCCTGATATGGCCATGCTGAGTGTGAAATTGTTTTGTAGTTCAGCAGAACATAAAGATAATTTGGCTCACCGTTCCTTCTACGTATTAGTGAACAGAGTCATAAGAAGCTTGAAGCACACCACCTTTATGTGCATGGCACTCACCCTGCACACAGCATCCTTCTTAGTATTTTACAAAAATTAATTTGTTTTGTGCTCATAACAACCACAAAAGAGGGGCTACAGGTTTGCCAGTTTGCAGATGCATCAGTAAAGGACAGTTCATTTGTCCAAGGTCATGCTTCTGGGCAGTAGCAGAACTCTAGCTAGAACTCTAGAATCCAGGCTTTTAACCACTATGGAATGCTGCATATTCCTTCCCTGTCTGTAATCTCTCTGTAAATTGAGGAACAAAACTTTACTTAGAAAAACAGCTGTCTAGTTGCACTTTTTGCATTTTGTAGGGTCTGTAGGTAATGAACTTGCAATGGTGCTGAAGAAGGGTATTTCATTGTATTCCCAGTTTTCATCGGATCTGACCATGCCAAGTTTCCCCATGCAAACTTGAATTGCACTTTGGACATAGTGCTAAAGCAGCAAGAGATCCCCTTCAGTTTGGGTGTGTATCTGGTTTCATAGTATATTATGTTCCTGGAAAGCTTATACAAGAGACTTCTGGGGTCATTCAGTTTAACTTTAAAGACAACCCAGTTTTGTGCTTCCTCTTGGGTACAGTCTGTGCCAGGCCCTGGAGAACCAGAAATATTGAATTCTTTAAAATACTATGATTAGCTCAATGTGGTGGCACATTCCTATACTCCTAGTACTCTGTAAACCCCTGGACAAGTGACTTACGCTTGCTTCTTCATCACAAGTTTGAGGCCAGGCTGGACAACTTAGTGAGACCTTTTCTCAAAACAAAAAATAAAACACGGAGATAAAGCTCAGTATGAGGGTCCTTGGTCATCCCCACTGCTACAAAACAACAGCTGCAAAGCACTGTACTTGCCCTCAAAGGCTTTGATAGCAATAGGCCAGAAGTGAAAGGTTTGGTGGAAACTTTGGCAATATGCAAATTATACCTGAAAAGAGGGGAAACATGGATATTTGTTACATTAAAACAAGGTGGCAAGAAGTCACTGATGCCCTTTGTGTAACTCCACAGAATAGTGCTCCATCCAGTATCATCAAACCCTGGTGATGAGGATGGGGCCTGAACTTGGCTTAATCCAAAAATATGGCCCTTTCATGCCTGGAGTGAGCATTGTATTTTTTTTTCCTCTCCCTAGGATCCCAGGAGCAAGCACAAGTTTAAAATCCACACATATGGAAGTCCCACCTTCTGTGATCACTGTGGGTCACTGCTATATGGACTTATCCACCAAGGGATGAAATGCGACAGTAAGTAAGTTTTCTTTTCCTGTAGATGGTGAAGCTCTGCAGTTCATGCCCAGGTATACTGGGTGCTGAAGGTTTGGTAACTTCTCAACACAAACTTACCAAGAGGGAGAGTTGGTTCAGCTGCAGATCGGACTAGGAAAGTGTAGAATCTTTCCACTATCCACGTTCTGGCTTGTTAAACTACTTACTTACCTAATTATGAACTTTTAAAAAGGAACTTGGTTTATAAATGAAGTTGGTGTCACTTTCTTGTGGTAGAAATCTTCAACCCCTTAAAATGCAGGCTAGTCAAACCCCAAAGAAGACTCCCCACCTCCAGATTCCACATTTGGTTAAGCTTCAAAATAAGCTAAGCAGCCTAGTCATTATCTTCCTATGTCTCTAATTAGTGGGTGGACTGTGGAAAAATCCAGCAGGCTCTCCTTAAAACTGAAGCCCAAATGAACGTAAAAACCAGGATAACGTCTTACTTAAGTTTACTCGTCCTGCCTGTTCATAAACCAATTAAGTTTACATCAGTCTAGTTCTACATGGAATACTAAGGACCAGTGATAAAAAAGACAAAAGCCCTTTTCTTTTTGTCTCGTGTGTATCTCCATCAAATATTAGGAGGAAAGAACAATACCATGGAAACTCTTTGTTTTGATAATTCTTCAGTGATGGGATTCCCAAGACTATTCACTTAAATAAAAGTTTATACTTTTAGGACATGAAAAGGCAATCACTGAGCCCTGTTTCTCTGACAGCCAGCCAAATATTACAGCAATTCAGCCTATTCTCATTCACTAATGACTACAATAATGGCCCAAAGCTGTCTATTTGTTTCCTAGATGGAACAAGCACTATACATAAAGATTGTATGTGAGCATTATGGAATAGATGAAGATTTCCTTAGAACACTGGGATTGTTCACTGTATAGTTTAACAGCCTAGTGAAATCTTGTCATTCAGGCCAGTAGCCTTCTGTGCTTCAAGAAACCCCAGATTGCAAAGACAGTTTGTAGGGGTTTATACAAGTACATTTGTAAATACATTTTTAATTATTTTAAAACTTGGCAAAAAAAATGAGTTATATATGTGTTATATATGTAGCAGCCTTAGTAAAGCTAGAGAGACACTGGAAAGTTTATACTGTCAGCTTCATTTTTGGGACAGAACTTGGAGTTAAATTTCTGCTCTTGCATCGACTTAGCTGAAGAGAGTGGCCTGTTCGCCTACACATGCTCTCTTCTGTTGGATGCAGAACTCATTGGTGCTGAGCAACCATAACAAAACACAAATGAAATGAGATATTGTCTAGTTATTTTCTGTTGCTATAATAGAATACCTGAGGTGAATATTTATAAATATTAGGGGTTTATTCAGCTCACAGTTCTAGGAGCTAAGAAGTTAAAGAGCATGGTACAAGAATGCAGTGAGGACTTTCTTGTTGCATCATAGGATGACAAGAGGGCTTCACATGGAGAAAAAGCAATCTGCTAGCTCAGATCTCTTTCTCTTCCTACAAGGCCATTAATGTGATCATAGGGGCCCCAGTTTCACAAACTTATCTAATCCTAGTCCCTCCCAATGTTCCTCCTTCTAAATACCATTAACATGGATTTGGGGGTGAAGTGAGTAGCTAAGAACTTAAGAGTTGTCTTTTTTTAGTTTAGAAGAGTTTATTTTTGAATATTTTTATAATAAATAAATGTTATAATTGTCATTAACTAAATTTGTTAATAAAAAACTCCATCTAGTTTATTTATTAGGATTCTGCTTTAGATTTTTGTTTGAAAAATTGATTCTACTAAAAAATATTGAAAACCACTGACCGAGACCAGTACTCTTTTGTTTTGTTGGAAACTATTTTCCTTGGACTTTGAGAGCTTTGGGGGCTCCTTTTGGGAGGAGGATAAGGAAGAAAATGAGCAGATAGGCACAAAAGCCCAGCCCTTCCACACAGACAGAGCCTGTCCTGTGTCTGCCCCTTACAAGATTGTAGTCTATGTGCAACTCTACCTGGTGGGGAAAATGTTAGCAGCCACTTGTCTGGGCCAGGCTCCAGGTGTATAGAGTTGGAAATGGATTGGAGAGAGTAAATAAGCTTCCCAAAATTGCAAAACAGTTAATGGTGGAGCCGAGAGAAGAATACAATACGGAACACTTCTGCCTCCCACCGTGCCTGTTGCCCACATTCTTTCCAGAATCTCTGACTTTTGCTTTCCTTAAATTGCCGGTTCTGCAGGGCCCTTGAAGACGTGACTTGGTTAGCTCAAGTTACATTCAAAACACAACTTTTGAGGTGTTTTAATGTTGGCTAAGCTGAGGCAAGAGTTCTGGAACAGTTAGTTGTGGGACAGAAGCCAGGCAGAATCCACGCACGCAGACCTGTGACTCCTTCTTTCCTCATTGTGTCCATTATCTTGTTCTCAGTGTTTGAGCAGAGCAGATAGGCATCGTGCAAGATGTTTTTCACAATTTATTTTGCCATGTTAAAGCTAAACACGGAATGAGGAATGGGAAGGCTGCACCTTGAAGATTGCAGAACAGCCTTGCTAGCTTCTCTTGGAGGATGTATAAGGATTGCAGTGGCCATCTCCCCCAGGAAGCCTGAGGGCATCCGGTTGGTAGAGCTGGGACACCTCATGCTTGTAGTCAGCACCCAGGATTCCTGGCGGGGTTTCTTTGGTTCACTGCAGTAAGACTGATCTTCCTTTATCCTCCCCCTGTCTCACCCACATAATGTCAGCTGTAAGGAATGGCTTCTGCCAGCTGTATATTTGTTTTACTGGGAGTAATATTTAAGTATTTGAAGACAGGCTTAAAATATCAAACTCAAGTTCACTAAAAAAAAAACAAAAAAGGCAACATTTACACTTTC
>NW_022900935.1:51764841-51806576 GCF_012274545.1 Fukomys damarensis | reverse complement strand
GGGGTTTCTTTGGTTCACTGCAGTAAGACTGATCTTCCTTTATCCTCCCCCTGTCTCACCCACATAATGTCAGCTGTAAGGAATGGCTTCTGCCAGCTGTATATTTGTTTTACTGGGAGTAATATTTAAGTATTTGAAGACAGGCTTAAAATATCAAACTCAAGTTCACTAAAAAAAAAACAAAAAAGGCAACATACTTACACTTTCTTGAAAACACAGGGTTAGTTGAGGAAAATAAAGTTTTATGAATTTCCTGTCCTCAACCCACAGATTGCCACTTTCTCTGTGTTGAACTCAGACAGGCAGAAGGAATTGTTTGGCAAAAAGTATTCTGTGTTGAAAATTTGCATATTATATGCCTGTGTGTACATAAAATATTAATTAGTCTGACTTCATATACATCTACCTATGTGAATTTTGTTAAATATTTGAAATACTCATAGAAGACCAAGTGGAGGCATTTTTCTTCTGTGAAAACTGAGCAAATATGGGATGGATATTTTAAGGATATTGTCACTCACCGGAAGCTTGTGCTGGAAGGGACATCTGCTAACAGTTCTTCATGTCACCAAAAACATTATCACAAAGTATCGAGTTAGAGGGTAATTCCCACTTTTGTCAGACACCAAAACACGGAGGAAGTACTGTGAGTCCATATGGCCACCCTTACCCTTTGCTTTCTCGATTCACAGCCTGCGACATGAATGTTCACAAGCAATGTGTAATAAATGTTCCCAGCCTCTGTGGAATGGATCACACAGAGAAGAGGGGGCGGATTTACCTGAAGGCTGAAGTCACTGATGAGAAGCTCCATGTCACAGGTAAGGCGTGCTTGTCCAGGAGCAGCATTTTTAAGGTCAAGGTTCTGTCAGTGCAGGGTGGGCCCTGGCCTAGATGCCTTGAGTCCTCGCGAAGCTTTTATAATGACTGAATTGTCACTATCTTTAAGCCCAGCAGATGTGAGTTAACACATCTCCAGGAGACTGGTCTCTATACACTAATTCCCAAAAACTCGATGTCATACAAAGTCACAATCACTGTGGATTGGGGTACTCTGACAGCATGATCAGTGCACTTTCCCTCCAACGACAGGGGAGCAAGGAAGCCAGTTTATCCACATGCTATTGTTGAGAGAAGAACTAGGGCAGGGAAGGGGATGGATGGAGGATCCAGATGTTCACTAGTGTTGGGCCACGACAATCTGATGAATCCACCTGGATGATAGTGACAGCCACAGGCTGCGGGCGTATTCTTCCCCTGTGTTAGGCATGGTGTTGAAAATTTCAGTCCTCACAACTACCTGATTGTTAGCCTCATTTTCCAGAAGAAGAAACTGAAGCATAGAGATACGGTAATTGATACCATTGCAGTTAGGGAGCAGCCAGGACTGAAAGGAAAGCATTATACTCCAGACCCTTCCTGCTGATTATCACACCATGTGTACCTCCTACAAATGCCCAGACTCAGATCAGAGTTCCCTGTCTGTGGTCCAGGATGCTCCCCTCTGGGGCGGTGACTGGCTGTGCGCCACTGTATACTGGTTTTTCCCACCAAATCATACATCAACACACTCAAGCTCAAGTTATCCTGGTGCCTTAGTGGTCTGGGACCTATCCTGTACCTTCAACTTGTTTTGACTTTTCTGTTGCATGACCCATTCCATGTTGATTCATGGCTTACATCAGACATCAACCTTGTTTCCCTGCCCTCAGGGCTTCCTCTTGAACCACTCACATGCTTGTTCTTTGGCAAATATGTTTATTTTTGTCTGATCAACAAAGGTATTTATATTTTCATTTTTATTTAAAGATTTGAAGCTGTCATACATGTTGAGTAAATTGACTTTAATGTTACTTGTTCGTAAACAACAGAAGATATCCTGAAAGAAAGGCTGGATGCCGTCTGTTTAAGAAAAAAAGGAAGGGGGAAGAGTTCTAGGGAAAGCTTACTCTGGAAAACATCTTCACTTTTTTAAATTAAGCACCTTTCTACTCAGTGCTGTCCTCTCAGGTAAGAATGCAGAGAAACCAAACAAAGGATTTTGAGGCATTTCTAGGAGAGAGGCAACATAGCTCACCAGTGGGTAACCTCATGGAACAAACTAGCTGCAGCTAATTGACAAGATGGAACTGTGCATGAAATCCTTAGGCTAAGACCCTCTTTTGACTTTTGTGTTTTAGAGAAATTCCTTTTTTTCCTATCCACTCCTGTTGTACCCTTGCATTTGGTGCTATGGTTGTTACTTACATGTCCTTTTAATTCCGCTGCGGTCACTGGAGTGCACTCTGCCCTTCTCTCTCCTGATAGCAAGGCCCCTCAGACTGGCACCCATGCTCTGTAGGCACCATACCCAGAGGATGTATGGCTCCATGGGGACCACAAACTTGGCCTTGAGAGCATTTTCAATATCACAGCCCCTCTCTCGTTTCTCTCTCTCTCTCTTCTGTTAAGGCTCCTGCATTGTCAAATCTGTGTACTGGGGGCAGAGAGCATGCAGCGTAGGAGGAAATTGCCATAAACATAGTGTCCATAGGTGGTAAAGGAGTGATGAGCACAACTTAGAACATCTAGTGGCTAAACACTGCTATGCCTTTCCTTACCTTTTCCTCTATTTCCAGTGCCATCCGTGTTGGCAGTTGAATACACATCACAGGTGAATAGTCAGTTTAATTATGGGATATAAATGTGACAGGGACTGACTTTCTGTAAGGCAAGAATGCCTGCACAGAGTTTTTTAATGTTTAGCTATTGTTCAGTGTGTTTCCAGATAAATCAAAACGCACAGAGCCTGCTGGACTTGCCCTGTCCTTTCTCCTGAAAAAAAAGCAGCAGTCACGTGGTGCTGCCTGAGTCATCCAGTCTCTTCTGTAAGTTCCAGCAGACTTGCAGATGTAGAAGTACACAGAGAGGCACAGGCACCCTGGCCGAGATGGCACATGGGTGAAAGAGCAAGGTCAGCTCCCATCGTCCTAGGGTTTTTACCATGCTAATTGCTCCACCTTTGCCAAGAAGTGAGCTTGACTCACAGACATAGAATTATCTCAAGGGATCTTATCTTTCACTGAGTTGGACATGGGTTTCACACATGAAAACTAACCAGCAACCAGTACTGCTCTGCTCACTGCTGCTATGTAGGTCATGTCTCCTGAGAATTAGTTAAAAACGTTTAAAATAGAAATATAGACATGTTAAGAACATGAACGCAGCAATCATTTAATAATAATGCCTTATTCCATTCAGACTGTTACAAAATGCCTTAGACCGGATAATTTATACATAATAGAACTTTATTTCCCATAGTTCTGGAGGCTGAGAAGATCAAGGCACCAACAGACTCAGTGTCTGCTGAAGGTCACTCTCTGCCTCATACACGGCACCTCTTGCTTCATCCTCACACGTTGAGGGGAGGAAGGCTATGCCTCCATATGGCAGCGGCCACAGACCCCCTCCATTTAGCCTCTTTTTTATAAGGGTGCTAACCACCTACATGAGAGTGAAGCCATTGTAACTTAGTCCTTTCCCAAAATATTTCCCTTTTAGCACTGTCACTTGGGGAGGATACCAATATTCAGATCATAGCAAACAATAACAGCAGCATCAGTTAACACTGTGATTTCCATAAAAAAGCAATATTTACAGGTGAGCTTATCTAACAGGTTCCTGCCAGCATGTAGAGCTGCCTAGCAGCAAGACAGAAATATGGCCTCATCGTGAGTATCTATGAAGACACTGACTATCATGCTCACTTTATAGATGAAGAAACTGAGGCATAATGAAATGAATTTATTTGCAAAATGGCAAATTTAATGGTTAAATATTTTAATTATATTTTATTGATAGTACCAATAAAAATTGGAATTTGTTTTTTAAGTGTGGTTACTGGACTAGAGGGTTTAGCTCAGTAGCAGAGCACTTGCCTCACATGCCCAAGGCCTTCACTTGGGTTCCATCTTCAGCACCACAAAAATTTTTTTAAAGTTAAATAATTTGTGTGAAAGAATTCTAATTTTAAATACAGAATGTCAAATTCAACAAAATAACTAATGAGTAATAATATCTTGAGAACTTTTCATTTGAAGTAATTACATATTTTCAGAAAAGTTACAGAAGTAGTATCCAGTCCCTGGCACCCGCATCCCTGATGTTAGTATCCTGGCATCAGGAAAGTTTAAGTATTAAGGTCATCCTATTTGTAATTAGTATCTGATATATTTCTGAAAAGTAGTACCTGTGCTCATCACTGGGTATTGCTTTATTGTTTCTTTATTTTATGAAACAAAATTCCACAACAAAATAAGAAAATAACAGTAGTCAATACACTGCATATTTTTATCTTCAAAGCAGTTACGCAGAGTACAAGACATCAATGCAAAGTTTCTGTCTTACAAAGAGACATATATTAGCACAAAACTTTCTTTCCAATATACTAAGAGAAACTAGTATTATGAATGAAACAAATTAGCATATGTATTAAAATATTTTTGAAACATGGAATGGATAGTTTGGGGAACCATCTGAAGTTTTCCCCATTCCTATCCACCTAGCTCCCATTTACCCCATTTGCATAGATATACTTTGAGTTTCTCACCTAAGAGAAACCATGCCATATTTAAGCTTGTGTGTCTAACTTATTTCACTTAACATTATGTTCTCGCTCAGAATTGTTTTGAAGAGCAAAATGGAAGACATCATACTTAACGTTATTCCAGTGTAAAAGAACTGCAGAGTACACCAAGTGAAACCCAGTAGAGCAGTTCTGTCACACAGGTGGCATTCCCTCCTCTTCCCTGTCTGTACCTCTTCCCCAGCAAATATTTCAGGCAAGGGTTGGTCGAGAAATGTTTTTGATAACAGTAGCTAGCGTTCAATGAGGACCTACTGTGCACTTACCATTCATAGAACTTGACCTTTCTTTGTGCTGAGTTCCTGTGTTCATTGTTTTATTGACTCCTCACACTGCATCTTAAAATTAAGTACTATTATATCTTCACTTTTTAGAAGAGCCAAGGAGCTGAGAGAAGGAAGGAAATTGCTCCAAGTCATGGGGTAGAAAGTGATGGAATAGGGCTGGAGCCCAGGTCTGTCTTTCAGTGCCATGGCTTTGAACCTTCTAAGTCGTGTATTAGGGAGAATCTCCTTTTGAATGAATAGTAAACCCCTACTCGGCATTATATGAGATTGTCTGAGGGTACAGAAAGTCTAAATTTGGGATTTGAAAGTAGGGGGACAGAGTCTGGCGGGAGCTACAGCGCGGCGCTGAGCTGGAGTCCGCAGTGGCTGTGGGGATGGAGGCTCATCATTTTCCCCGCCCTGCGGCTGGGCTGGGTGCAGCAGTGGCAGCAGCCGAGGGGGATGGAGCGAGCTTGGGGCCGGGTCAGAATTGAACAATGACTGTAGTTGACAAAGTTGAATCTTCAGATCTCTCAGACTGTCACAATTGGCCTGGCAGTTGCGATGCTGTCTCACCTGGAGACATGGATGTGGGCTCCGCCGTCTGGGGTGCTGTGTCTACACTGAGTGATGTTTCCAGGCACGCACTTTCGTGAGGACGGGTACCCGGTGCTGTCTATTCAAATCCGGCTGTGCCTGATAAAATCAGAGCTGTCACCACAAAAGGAGCAAGGTTATGCAGAAGGATTTTGTATGATGTGTACAATGCAAGTGCATATTACCCAGGCATTCAATAATCTTGGGGATGTTATTAAACCCATGTTGGTCGTCAATGAAATGCAGTGTAGAGGAACTTTAGTTTTGGAAACTAGGAAGAGGCCCATGAATTTCTTCAGTACACTGTTGATGCTGTGCAGAAAGCATGCTTGAACAGCAACAGTAAATTAGATAGATACACCCAGGCCACCACACTTGTTTGTCAGATATCTGGAGGATACCTAAGATTGAGAGTCAAATGTTTAAATTGCCAGGGTGTTTCAGATACTTTTGATCCATATCTTGATAGTATGTTGAAGATAAAGGCTGCGCCGAGTGTTGACAAGGCATCGGAGCAGTTTGTGAAGCCGGAACAGCTAGATGGAGAAAACTCCTACAAGTGCAGCAAGTGTAAAAAGATGGTTCCAGCTTCAAAGAGGTTTACTATACATGGATGATCTAATGTTCTTACAGTCTCTCTGAAATGCTTTGCAAATTCTACTGGTGGAAAAATTGCAAAGGATGTGAAATATCCTGTGTATCTTGATTTGGCCATATGGCCGAATGGAGAACCAAATGGAGAACACGTTATGTATGTTTTGTATGCAGTGCTGGTCCACACTGGATTTAACTGCCATACAGGCCATTGCTTCTGTTACATAAAAGCTAACAGTGGCCTGTGGTATCAAATGAATGACTCCATCATATCTGCTAGTGATATTAGATCAGTACTCAGCCAGCAAGCATATGTGCTGTTTTATATCGGGTGCCATGATGTGAAAAATGGAGGTGAATTTACTAATTCCACCCACAGCCCTGGCCAGTCCTCTCTCCACCCAGTCATCAGTCAGCTGGTTGTCACCAACAAGCAGGCTGCATCAGGATTCATTGGACCACAGCTTCTCTCTCACATGATGAAGAATTCACCTCACTTGAATGGGACCGGGCCACTGAAAGACACGCCAAGCAGTTCCATGTCCAGTCCTAATGGAAATCCCAATGTCAACAGGGCTAGTCCTGTTAGTGCTTCTACTTCTGTTCAAAACTGGTCAGTTAACAGATGCTCCATGATTCCAGAACACCCCAAGTAACAAAAAATCACCATCAGTATTCATAACAAGTTGCCTGTTTGCCAAGCGCAATCTCAGCCTAGCCATCATAGCAATGCCTTGGAGGCCCCTAACAAGCCTGTTCCTTCTTCTGCTGTCACCAACTATTCTGCGATACAGTTTACCTGAAATGCATCCACAGTGTCAGTTTCTAGTAAAGTAGCAAAACCACTCTCCCCAAGTGAGTCCTGCTCCAAGCCAGTGATGAGTGACAAATCCAAGGTGAGTTCCAGTGTGCTGGTCCCCTACGGTGCAGAGTCATCTGAGGGTCTGATGAGGAGTCCAAGGGCCTGGCCAAAAAGAATGGTATGGGCCAGATGACCCCTGCTCACTCTGCTGGCCATGAAGCTGAAGATGATGAGGCCCCAACCGATGAGCTTCAAGAGCCTATCACACTAAATGGTACTAATAGTAGAGACATTGACCCAAAAGAAAATGGCCCACCATTAGAGGGTGCCAGTTGCTAAGTCCAGCCAGCTTTATACTCAGAAAACCCCTTTTCTAAAGCAGTCTTCCTGGGAAGTTGATACCTGCTTCTTTGCTCTCTCTTCTGGAAGACAAAGTCTTAGAGACCTTCAAACTTAGCAACAAAGGAGAAGGCTCAACAGATGAAATAAGTCCACCTGAAACAGAGAAAAGTTGGTCAGGGGACCTTGCTGTGGGGCTTGAGGCTGTCACTGCCACTGCCGGTTCCCATGAGAAGCTGGACCCAATCACAAGTCTGTGCAGCAAGTTTAAGAAGGCTTTGCTCCCCGCTGACACCACCCTCAAATCTACCAAAGAAGTTGTCTCAGAAAATAGTTCAGCCAAACCTGATGAATTTTTGCCCATCGTAAACCTTTGTAATGCCAGTAAGACCCCCACAGGGGGTGACCAACTTCCTGAACTCTGTGATACTGGGAACTTTACACACAAATGCAGTGAAACACCCCAAGAGGCTCAAGGGTACATTCGGAAGCTGGATGTGAGCATAAACTTGTACTTTACCTCAGCAGAGACCAGTGCAGTGACACAGAGGCCCCATCCCAGAATACAGGGGCATCTGCTGATGTGCTGCCCTCTCCTCTGCCAGATAGGACCACAGGTGCCCATCCTGAGGGGGGCCCTGAGCAAAGTCACAGTCACAGAGAGAGGTGCAGTGAAGGTAAGTAGGGCAGAAAGTTCCAGATTACCCTCCAGTTAAAGAGAAAATCAGCAGCCTTAGTTAAACAAGTTGACTGAGGGCATTACCATAATGGCCAAGACCACTCCTCCAGTGGGGAACATGTGCAGAAAAGTAGGAGTCTGAGTCAGAGTCAAAGCAGGACTTAGGACCACTGTCACAAATAGCAGTGCTCCTACAACAGAAAGCACAGCAAGCAGGAGTACCACGCACTGGACCACTGCAGCGGGAGCCAGCAACCCTGTTCTATGGTGAGAGGATGAGCCCAGCTGAGCACCGCTGTCTGAGCAGGTACAGTCACCACTGTTGACGAACCAGGGGCGGGGCTGACCAGGACTGGAGCTGCTACCACCACTCGAACAGTGAGCATACCTGGCTCCAGGAGTAGTACTACCCCAAGAAGATGAGATGGGACCGGTGCAGGTACTATCCCGACGGGTACACCCCTGTGCAGTCAGGAAGCCCAGTATGAAGCAGCCACACAAGGACTCTTCCCAGGCCAGGAAGGGCTGGCAGCCACCTGCCTGTCCAGGTGACGGAGCGGATGCACTTCCACAGCCCGCACACAGGAGCCGCACCCCCTTTCCCTCTGCACCCTGAGCAGTAACCCCAGGAGAAGGTTGCCTTTGGAGCTGATGGCAGAAGTTGTGGCCTCTGATCGATTTCATGAACATGAAAGCATGAAGTCACGCAAACAGAGGTAGGAGAGCGGTGAGAGTGCAGTCACGTGGAGAAGAAAGATCTGGAAGAGCCCAAGGCGAAGAAGCGCAAAAAATCAAAGAAAAAGAACTCTAAAGACAAACGCGAAGAACGTGACTACAGGCATCACCTGGATCCAGATCTTCTGGTAGTGTACTCAGATACTAACGTCCACAGACACAAAAAGAAGAGAAAGAAAAAGAAGAGCCACTCGGAAATCAGAGGACTTTTGAGAAAGAACCAGGACTGCATTCACCGAAGGCCTCAAGCTATGAGACTGTCGACCATTTCGGGAGACCTGAGGGCAGCTTCCTGCTCACCAGTGTCCTGACTGGAAGGCACTGGACCTTTCCACAAGAAAACCAAACATTTAAGGATGGAGAGCAGGGCCAACAGGTGCCACCTGTTGGAGTATGGCCAGGGTGATTGAAAACTTGGCCTCAAAACAAAAATTCACTAGTTATGATTCAACATGTTCCACGGAAGCCACAATTCAGCTTAAATTATAAACATAAATTTGTTCAAATCTGCGTGGTGCTTCTTTGGTAAATACTGTACAGACTTTACCATGATTTTTTTTTTTTAGTTTTTATCATTTCTTAATTGCCCTAAATCCAAAAGGATGAACACTTTCTGCAACTTCTGACCATTGTAAAATACCGTGTATATAAATCATATTGAAAATAATGCCCTGGAGTAGAACATCTCAAATGCTGCTTAATTACAGACTCAGGTTGGTTATTTGTATTTCGTGCAATGTTCCTTCAAGTTAGACACCTGGTGCAAGACCAACCGGGAAACCATGGAATTATTTTAAAAATTATTATAAACTGACAGGGCATGTATTTAATTTTAAATACTTATTTAAAAATCTACAAGCTATCAACTAGAAGGGAAGTCTGTTTTCTGTATAAGTATGGCACGCTAACCGATTGCACCACTGGAACTCCCAGTCTATTTTCTGTAATGTCTGATACTAGAAACTAACTTGCTTCATATTTTAGTTGTATTCAAGATTTGAAAATATAACTTAAAGACAAGTTCTGTGTTTGACCTTTATGGAACTATTCCAATCCACTTACCAGTTATGATGAGTATTCACATTATAAATGTATAACCCAAACATTATTTGTAAAGCTTACAGTGTGTTTTTATTACTTTTTCACACTGTGTCTCATCTCCTGTATGATATTGGAGTCTGAGTTGTCAGCTTGGTCCCTTAAAGTTTCTAGTTACAGAAAAAAACATACTATGATTTTATTTATTTATTTACTTACTTACTTACTTGATACCGGGGATTGAACTCAAGACCTTGCACTTGTGAGGCAGGCGGCGGAACCACTGAGCTAAATCCCTAACCCATGATTTTATGTTTAATATGGATATACTTTCAAACTTTGTGCACTTATGACTCACTGGTCCTGCATCAGGAGATGGAGTGGGGAAAACTAATACAGTTTCAGTCCGAATAGTCTGTATGGTTTATACAGTTTGTGTTGTTCAGAGATGTCTAAAGTTTGATCTTTGTTTTTTAAAGATTAAAAAAACACTTGCCCCACTGTAAATATACAGCACGTAAAATTTATATAGTATATAAATGGCAGCAAATTTTTAAAAATAAATAAAAAGAAAACTAGGGGGACAAGGGTACCATGGGAAGAGATTGAAAAACAATCCAAGCCCAAGTGTAATTAAGTCCCGAATTATGCAGTCCTTAATAGTACACCAGTGGAAAGTGTTTAGGGTGGAGAGAGGACTCAGAAGGAAAAGACCCCGTGGGGAAGATGGAGGCTGAAAGCTTGTCGGTATTACAAAGGTGGAGGGAGAGAGCTCCCGTTGAGGTTTTAAATGAAATGTGGAAAGCAGCCTGGCTTTAATGAGAACACAAATATAAACACCAAACCATAATGAGCCAAGCTTATGGTCCAAATACAGGCTATTTCTTGGAAAATGCATTTAAACCTAAACCCTGAGCAGCTGTGTTAATTGCTAGACGAGCTCAGTCCCCATTTACCTGTATAGAACCCTCAGGTTGAAAATAATTTGCAAAGTAACATAGAAATTCCCAGTGGGAGTCCTGTTTTGGGATGGAAATCACCCTTCAGAGATTAGAAGTGAGTTTTCTTCCTTGGTTGGTGTGGTATTTATAGGAAAGGCCTCCGCTTTCATGATGTATTTGTGGTTTTTTTCACCTCTGAGCAGAGGTGCTGATGTTATCAAAATAGTGTAGTTTTTTTTCTTCCAGTAAGCAATTTTAATAGGTCTTCTACATTTTTTGTGTGCTTTTTTATTTGATTTGGAGGACTGGTATAAACAATTCCTCACAGGAATTAATTTTCAAAATAATGTTGTAAGTAAATTTAAAAAATCACGTGCTTTACAGCTGTTTCCAGAACATGTCTCTCCCCAGACAGATTATTTTGAAGAAGAGTCTAGTTTCCTGGAATATGTTAGGTTGTTAACTTGTGTGGTGATTAAAGTTCTAACCTGAGCTCCCATGGGTAAGGGAAGACTTCAGTGTTAGTCTCCTTGCAGCACTCAGACCCCTCTTCCTGTCCATCTCGACTGTGCAGTTCAGTGACCTTGAAGAGAGAGGGCGAGAGAGGGCACCCGCTCATGCTTGCAGGCAGAAGCACCTGAAACAGGGTGCTAGCAGTCAGCAAATCCAGAGTAGGAATATATAGGAGGATACTGGGCCGTTCTTCCAACTTCACTGTTGAGAACACTGCAAACTCCGTAAGAGCTGAGCAGTGTTAAATATGTCTGGAGCATGGTTCTGACTGACCCAGTACTGTACTGCAGTATGCTCTGTAGAGTGAAGTCTCAGCTGGAAGGAGGCCCCAGGTGAAGCAACCATCTGATCACCCCAGAGGTTCAACTTCCCTGTCTGGGCTCTCGTTCCAGTAGGCTTCATAGGCCTCTGCCCATGGCCACCAGTGCCCCTCCCTTTAGCAGACAGCAGAGCAAAGGAGGTCAGATTTTTCTATCCCAAACTGGAGTGTATTTTTGTGGCTCTGCACTGAGGCTGTGTCTAGAAGCCCCATTTGTAAATAGCCCTCACCTGGCTCCCATGCCAGTTAATACATGTAAGTCACTGAGCTTTCTTTACAGGCACCAGGAGCTGGCTGCATGGTAGTTGCTATTATACACCCTACCATACTGTCAGGGCCACAGACACAGGTGGGCAGCACTGCACAGGGCCAAGGAACCACCCATGGTCCACGTCCCTGGGAGCTTGTGCATTATGCCCATTTTCCAAATAGTCCAGGCCAAAAAAAAAAAAAAAGGAAAAGAAAAAACGATGTGAATGAAAGAGCTAAAAGAGTTATATATAGGCACACATACATGTGTGTATCGAGTAGTCATGGTTGCACATAGGGATGCACACCTATAATCCCAGCATTAGGGAGTCTGAGGTAGGAGGGTTGACACAAGTTCAAGGCCAGCCCGGGCTACATAGTGAGACCCTGTTCCAAAAAAAAAAAAGTAGATGTGGGCACAGTATTGACAGAATTGTTATTTATGATCTAGACAGACATCAAGGACTTACAGAATGGCTGAGCTGGTTATGTTCTGTATCTGCCCTCCCATTGGGTACCAGTCACTCTCCACACACTAGGGTGTGCCATGCCTACTTCAAAGTTACCAGCTCCTAAACTGGGTGTGACGGAGCATTCCTATAGCCCCAGCTACTCAGGAGGCTGAGGAAGAAAGGTCACCTGAGCCCAGGAATTTTAAGGCCAATCTGGGCAAAACCCCATTTCAAAAAAAAAAAAAAAATCCTAGCACTGTGGTGATCTGTGTGTGCTTTTATTTCAGGCAAGATTCTATCTCTAAATATTAGCATTGACAAACATTATGACCCTCAAATATATGAGAAATCACTTCTTTTATTTTGGCCTTCAATATTAGTAGGGAAAAGTCTGTAATATAAAATAGGTAACTGCTATTCATGACAAAGTATACTTTCTATAGATGGCTTTGTTTGTAGACATTTCACAAATCCATTGGCATCCATCAGTTCTGAGAGGGATGGGGGAAGGTTGTGTGTTTTTTCCATATGGTGATACATGGTGATACACAGTTTCTCCTGCTTTGTAAGTGGAAAGATGGGAAGAAAAAGTTCATTGTCTGCCTCAGCCCCACAGAGAGGACTGGAACTTCTGTTAGCTTAGCGTGGGAGGTAGTTGTGACCTCTGGTTAGGGGCACCTCACCTCGTGGTCTCTCTGTGCCTGTCTTTTTGCAAAGGTGTTGCCAGCCAGTAGAGACACAAGTATCGGATACAGAAAAGGTGAACATTAAGGCAAAACCACATATTCCCTGGCGTTTTATTGAGCGCCTAGGTCAGTGGTGGCATACCTTTTAGAGCTTTCAGTGACAGCAAACAGCCCGCTGTGGCACACATGCAATGCGTTCACCAGCAGCAGCATAGACTTACCCTGAGCACAGCTTCTCCTGATCGACAATAAATGTACCTGCTTTCCACTTGCCACCAGGTGTGTGCTTGTGACTCATTGCTCATCTACACAAGAGCCTGGATTATACCTGCTAAATTCATCAGGCAGTAACACTTTGAAATGGTGTCATTCATCACCATTATTATGTAACTCAGGACACTGAGACTCAAGAGCTCCAAGGCCCTGCCCAGGTCACATAGCTGCTGTGTGGAGCGCAGTCCACCCCTAGCACCCCAGCATGCCGGCTCCATTTCCTGCATAGCTGGCCTGGCACTGACCTAGGGAAGACCATGTCTTACTTCTCACCTGTTTCCTTGGTGTATAGGCATAGTCCATGCCTCTGCTAAACTGATACAACTTCATGTTTGTATCCTGCAGCTAATGGCTGTGACTACTATGTGATGGAACATCATGCGTGCATTCTTCTGCTGTATGTTGTTGGCTTAGGGGCAGGTTCCTCTTTGCTTGAGCAAAAGATGAGCCTGCTTATTAAGTACCCATAAATTTAAGTCTAGAGATGATTTCCTCAAAGACTAAGAACATAGAACAGGAGAAGTTGTAATGGAAGAGAGCCAGAGGCAGGAAGAAAAAGCCAACAATGGCAAGGTGGAAAAGGGCATGCCCAACCAACTCGCACACGGCCAGCCCATCTTCTGATGGGGTCTTCGTTTCCATCTTGCCTTGCCCATTTTAATTTTTCACTGTCAGGAAGACTTTAGCCAGATTTCCTGCTGCCATTTTTATTTCTGGTCATTATTTACACCCCAGAAAATGGAGGCTTGGGGGGAAATAATGACAGATCCTCACCCACGATTGTACCAATGGCACTGCCATGACAGGTGTACATCAGCTGAGATAAAGGTTGCATCCTCTCAGACATGTCATTGTTTACATCCTGACTCGGGTACCTCATCCTGACTTATTGGTGGCACAGCTAAATGTCAAATGTGTACTAACTAGCAGCAGGCCCTCCTACGGGTTGTTATTCACGTTCAGTTCTCTTTACGGTGATTCGAACACTGCTTTCCATGCTCGATGCTTAGTCACTGGAAGTTCGTGGGAGGCAGCAAGATTCTGGCAAGGGGTAAAGGGTTGCCAGTGTCATTTCCTTAATGCAGTGTTTGCCTTTGTCTTAAAGTACCCTGGTACCCATACACAAGCGATCTGGCTTCTCTTTTCCAGCTTAGAATGATCCCAAGCTCCCAGATTCTTTATAAGGGCCTCTGTCATCCATTGTCTCTGACCCACACAGAACTGCTCTTGAAGACAGGCCTTGAGTGCTTGTATCCCTGGAAGGGAGATGCAAATTATTTCTGCGGCCTTTTTTCAAAATTATCCCATTAGCATACAGAGACATTGACATTGACTGAGCAGGTCATCCTTGTGCAGGAATTTAATTGCTTCTAATTATAGGATTATCATTTAAGCAGAAGATTAATTGCCATGAAATTATTGCAAAGAATTTGATCTTCTTCTGGAAAGTCTATGCATTAGCCAAGTGAGGACTTTCTTAGAAGCTTGCAAATGATGTCTTTTCACTCACTTCCGCTAAAACATTTTTTAACCCCTTGATTAGTGAGGGAGTCAGGGAAGGATCTTACGGGATTAGAACAAAAGAAATGAATAACAGATAAATGTCCCATTTTGGTTTCCTGCCAAAAGAAAATTTGAAATATTTGGAAATCATTAGGTTTACCAAAGGAAATGTCTCAAAATAAATGCAAAAATTATTTTCCTCTCTTGATCTGTGTCATCGTCAAGGTTGGCTAACAGTGTTCCACCAGAAAGCTAAAATAGGCAGATACTATCTTACTGTCCTTTCTAACACTAACTGCTCTGATAGCCTACAAGTATTTTTTCAGGTGTTTTATGAAAGATTTTCTCATTGATGTGCATATACATGCTCTGATTATTGGCATCAACATGGCAGAGAAACATCAGGCTGTGTTCATTTCAGCTTCTAGACATTTCCACTTGGAAAAATGCAGATTTCCTGAGAAAATACAAAATAAGTTAGCTCCTCGGGTGGCTCTGAAATATCCCCATGTGGGTACAGTGGGCTGTGGCCACCTGCAATGCAGGAAGCACTGCTCCAGAGCATCCCCACCGGGCCTTTCTATACTAAGAAGAATGGGGTCGTACTTTACCTTCAGCTCCTTTGCAATTAATGCAAGGCTTATGGTTAATTAGAGACAGTCAGGGTTCCTTTTCAAACCAAGACAGGCATTTTCCCCTGGAACAATGAAGAAATAACAGGAAAAAGGCAAACTTCCTATAAAAGTTTTCAGAGTGGGGGTGCTGAGTTTAGGAAAGGTTATATGAGGAGAGTTTCATTTGGTTGGAGGCAGGGATGTCTCGGAAAGGCCTGCTTCACTGTGCAAGGTGGGGAGATGGACTTTTGCTTTGGTAAACATGGCAAAGGCCTCTCTGACCCTTTGCTGAATCTCCTGGGAGTGGTATACAGTGTATGTACAGTCTGCCTGGTGCACAGAGCCTGCCTGGGTGACTACCCATGAAAGAACTGTTGCAGGTAAACATCTTCCCAGAGACCAGAGAAGTCACGTGTGCAGTGACCATTAAAAACAGCTTACAACCACTGTGAAAATAAGTATGGAGATACTTCAAAAAGCTAAGATGCATAGTGAGGCCATACTCTTACGTGAAATTTATTGGACCCACATGTGTAAATACCAAATAGTGTCTCTGGTGTGAGAAACTGAAAGTGTAAAGAAGATCAAAATGTATAACAGATAATGTGAAATAGGAAGAAAAGGTCCAAAGGGGAAGGGGAAGTAGTAGGGGTAAGGAAAAGGAAAGAAGGAAAAGGAAAAAATGGAAACAAAGTCTTCATAAATAGGGAGGGTGGAGGGACTGAAGGAAGGGCAGAGGAATGGGGAAAAATTAAGAATCAAGATACATCATGTAAAGGTACAAATTCCCAATGATGAATGTCATCATACTGTATACCTAAAATGTACCAATAAATTTCATTCAAAAAAATTTTTTGAAAGAAAAAATAAACTACTCAGTCCAGGCTCCTCACTTGTTACTTGATACCCAGCTATGTGCCCTGAGCCTGTTTCATATCCCTCCCCAGTATTACAGGGACTCTGTCATCCTCAGAACTTCTGGCTTCTGAAGGATGCTGATACGTTTGAAAAAAATCCTCAGCACACTTGAAATAGCTGAGACTCCACAAGAAAAGGATACGGGGCATGTTTAGAAGGATGACAGGAATGACCTAGGTCAGAGGATCCTATCTTACTGGCTTTAGAGCAACTGATCCTAAATAAACATTAGGGATTGTTATGCATCTTTTAATAGAGTTTTGTTCCAGTCCCATTAAATCAATAGTTCAATAAATCGAAATGTGTCACTACACAGACACATTACTTCTTTCAATCCTGACTCATTCCTGATGTGGCTATAACCACAGTGGGACACCAGCCACACCAGGAAAATTGTACCCGTTTTCATTTATTTTTCCTTTACCCTACCTGCAAGTGAGACACAGGAAGGACTGGAAAGTAACTCTCAAACTCTGCAGCCTCCTGTAGGAGGTGAGCAGTAGCATAGTAAGCTGAGAATTTCAGTGTGAAGGTGTTCCTTGACTATGGTGGTGGCCCCATCACCTAAACTCCCTCTTTTTTCTTCCTTGTCTGCAAAGTCACAGGAAGGCACAGGAGCAATATAACCTATCAGGTTGCCTTCAGCTCTTACATATCATTGCTGTGAGAGTCATTTAGAGCAGAGACTCCTGCTGCTATACTCTCTGTCCTTCTTATGGAAGCAAAGACAGAGTTGGAGGTTGCAGGAACTCTTCAATGAGCAAAGCATGAGAGGCTTTCAGTCCAGTGATTTAAAAACAAGTTTGAAGAGTAAATGCCTTCCAGTGACATTTCATTTGAAATGAGAGTGCCACTAAAGCGATATTCCATCCTGCTCCATGATGCTTAGGAGATGCTTGGAGCTGAGTTTGGAGAGCACTGATGGGGTCCAGCACCCTCACTTCCCATGTGTAGAAACTCATCCTTAGGGAATGTCCTTATATTGTGGGTGCAAGAGACAAAACCAAAGTCAACCTACTCATACAGAAAGAAAAAAAAGTCTGGCCTATCTTAGGAAACTCAAAAGTGGGGCCATAAGAACATGTAGAACCCAAGACTGGCTTCCTCTATCTCACCTCTTCTTTCTACATATTAGAATCATGTGCCACACACACACACACACACACACACACACACACACACTCAACCCGGAAAGTTAGGCTTCCTTTCACTGCAGAAAACATGAGCCTATAGCTTCATCTCTGCTAGTGTGTCAGGCACAAATGTGAACACTCCATGTAAGGATACATAGGTTGACTCTATGTCATGTGCCATCTCTGGACCAGTCAGCTGTGATAAGAGGACAGAAAAAGTAAGGGCTGAGGCAAGGGAGAGACATTTCCCAGGAGCAGGGTGGCAGTAAGCAGACAGAATAGTAGGTGAGTCAGTGCATGACCTGTGCCAGGGTGTGCAGGATGTTGGTTTGGGAGCCACATTTCTGCCCTTTGTTTGGTTACCCTTTCCTGACAACCACTTTCTACATCCATGAAATTACTAGAGAGCAGTGACTGTGTCTGAGCTCATGTACAAAGTTTTATATGACTCATATGTTCCTCTTGAACAAATGAACATGCTCTTGGCCTGGCTAGTTTCCAGAAACAGCCAAGGATAAAGAAAAGATTTTGATTTGGTGACATTTGTCCAGCTCAGCCACCTGGTACATTCATTTCCCCTCTTTATTTAGAAGCTGTAAAATGGCATACTGGATTCTAAGCATAAATGGTGTAGATGAGGCTTAATAATTGTACCTGCAGGAAGCAGAGTCCTTTGAAAGGAGTCATGGTTAGAATGTGGAACAGGAAAGAGATGTTTAATTAGGGCCCAGGAGCTGGACAAAGCCCTCCAGTCAACAGCATTTTGAGCTGTTGGCCTTCAGCAACTTCCCCCTGTGGCAACTCTGTCTGCAGGCGTATTGTTTGCTTGACAGACCTGAGCCTCTCACCCTCCCAAGTTTTGCTTTCATGACAAATTTCAACTGCGAGGATGAACCAGCTGATGACCTGCTATTGCCCCTGTTTTCTCAGTCTCTGTCCTGAGGAAAACAGGCTACCTGGCTCCCATTCAGTAAAGGGAAAGAAAAGCCAGGTACATTTTATCCATGAATCATAACAAGGCCCTCCCAGAGTTAGGAAAATGATGTGTTCCTGCTTGGTTTGTAAACTGGGCTTAATGCTCACAATAGCAGGGCTTCTCTCTGTCCATTCCAGCAGGAAGGCCCTAGGTGGCAGATGCCCACCCTGTCAGAACCATGGGGTCTTCACCCTGTGCACTGTCCCAGACTTGAGGGTTCCCATTTAATTCTCTGTTTGACAGTTTTGCCAATTCGGTGATTATTTTAGCAGCATGGCTTAGTGGTCCCGAAGCATCTTGGGAAATTGAGGATTCGGGAATCCTCATCTTGGTATCTTCACTAGACTAAAAGTTTTACCTCCAAGGGATTAACCACAAATCAATCCTTTTCCATATCAGTTTCATCTCTCATTAGGTTTGATGTATGTGTTTGCCTTTTCGTGGTCTAAGGAACTGACAGGTTGTCTTCAGCAAGGAGAGATTTCAGAGTAATGAAAATGTCTACGGGTTTTTGTTTTTGTTTTATTTTGTTTTGTCCTGACTATGGTTGAGACGATAGAAGGCTTTGTCAGTGAAAGAATCTTAGCTCCAACATCATGTGTTTAATTAATACTTGTCTTTAACTTTGTATTCTCAGATTAGACATGGCACTGGTAGAACAAATAGAAAGACTAAAAAAACACAAAAAAGCAGTTGCATTCTTATTTTCTCTCTCTCTCTCTCCAAGGACCACAGTGTTCCAGAGACAGGTACTTATGGTCTCTTGTTCACATGGACTCCCTATAGCCCCTAAAAGGTACATTCCTCTGAGAATCAGCTTTGAGCCTATTCTGGAGGACCAAAAATATATGGGAAAGTAATTGATCCCACAGGTGGATGGGACAGCTTGGGGAAGGTTGTTCCCTTCCTTTTCTGCAGACTGATAGAGGCAAGAGGCCCTTGCTGGTAGATGGTTCCAGGCTAGCCTGGAATCATGCTTGATGCTAGCTAGGATATATCTGGCAAGGAACCCAGCAAAGATCACCAGAAGATGAGGTTCTCTCAGGCAAACTAGCAAGAACAGATTCCTTCTCCTCATCAGCCTGAAAAGTCTAGGTACCTAGTCGCTTAGATGAAGGTGAGAGAAAGTTGGTTGTAATGGCTGTCGGGGGTTTAGCTTCTGCAAATGGGGTAGGGCAGAACCAATAAACAGTTCTGTCTTTGTCTGCCACACTGATGTGAATGCCTATGATTTTATTAGCAACTACCTGGCCTGCTTTATTGTAATTTAATCTCCTGGGTTATTTGGGTTTGGCATAGCCTATTTTAAGCACAGATGAAGGAAAAGTAATCAGAGTGGGTTTGGGGGGGCTTTGCTCCCCTCCCTAGTTCTTCAAGCTCCGCCTATCTTGATACACAGGGAAGGACTTGAGGGAGGCCAGTTAGCCCCAGAATGCTAGTTCTCACTGTGTCTGTTGCTGGCATCATTACCTGTTCCTCTGAGAAGAGAACCGTTCTGTCGACTCAGAATGGAGAGATAGGACACACTAGTTATGCAGTTATGCAGCTGAAATACAAATGGAGCAGTTCCCTCTGGTCCCTTGAGAGAGCTGAATAATCACACACATACCTAGCCTTTCCCTTTCTCCTTTATCAAACTGCCTGTCTCATCATGGGGTATGGCAGTTCTTTCTCTCTGGAGCACTTGGCTGATCTGGGATTGGGAAGCAGACTGCCAGAGTCTTCCAGTTTGGTGGGTGTCTCCTGAGCGAAGACATTGTTCAGGGGCTCCCTCAGTAAAACCCAGGGTAAAAAAGTCACTGAGTTTTGTGATCTGGAGATGTTGTACCAGTACTGAGCCAGCCGTAGCATCCCAAGGCCACCCCATCACTCCCTACTCCTAGGTACCCCGAGGATCTGCATTTCGTTGGTACCAGGAGTGATCAAAAAAGAGAGATTCAGGTGCCCAGTCAGCGATGGAAAACTAATAAGAACATCTAGATTTTTAAAAACTGTGGTTGAGATAATAACAAGCTTTAGCAGTAAAACAATCTCTTAGCCCTGACATCACCAGAAAAATCTCTCATCATGAAGAGGGTTCATCCTGTTTTATTTGCAGTGCTGGAGGTGAAAAGTTGTATGTCCCCTGGAGCATTGATCCCATGCACCTAAGACTCTTATGCATCTTACTGACTGCAGATCCCTGAGCTATGATGGTGCTTGGAAAGTGTTCAGGGCATGTCCACAGGATGCTGGAGAGTTTTCCCTGGAGGAGACTGATAATAACAGTTAAGAATTATTGAGTACTTGTTTGTATCAGGCAGTAGGCCAAAGGTTTTCCTTGAATAACCTCACTTACTACTTACAGTTCTTATTGAGTGAGACTGGTTCTGTTTTTTTTTAAATGAGCTTTACAGAATTTTAACAACTTGCCAGGTGATGACACAGAGCTAGAACCTGAGTCTGAGTGGAGTGTGTTTATTCTGTGTGCCTAATAACAACTCCCTAAGAATAAACCAAAAGGTTTGTCAGCACAGGTTCTGAGCCTCCTGTGTGAGCGAGGATTTGGAACTCTTCTGTCATGGTGCTGTGGAGTGGAGGTGCCTTGAGAGTGTGCTCTCTGGGTCTGAGTGTAGGAATGGAAGGAGGGGCACTCAGGGGAGATAGGTACCCATCATGACTCCTTAAAGTCGGTTCTCTGTGCCTGCTAAGTACACCCTCCTCCAAACTGCAGCTTTTCAAAGCTGCTGCTGCTCTGTGTGCAAATTGCTACTCCCATGTTCTTCAAGGCCAAAAGCAGAACCTGCAAATCTGTGTTGTTAGTGAGTTCTCCAAAATGATCCTTGTACACAACGACTTGGGAGAAATGTAATGCTAGATAGTTCCTATTGCTGCTTCTCAATAGGTTAGGTTTACTTAAAACACAAAGATTATCTCTGTGTTTGACATGATGTAAGAGGATGATAAAACTGAACTCTTCATTTCTCAAAGCGGGGCACACGTTAGAAAAGGCAGTAGCACCCAGGGAAGGGAAAGGAAGGGGTGCTGCTCACTCTGACCTTCCATATCAAAGGTCCCAAGGTTCACTCTTGTTACCGTCAAGACAGTTATCAGCCAGGCGTTGTGGCACAGGTCTGTAATCCCAGCACTCAGGAGGCTGAGGCAGGAGGATTGCTGTGATTTTGAGACCAGCCTGGACTACATAGTGAGTTCCAGGTCAGTCTTAACTACATAGTGGGACCCTGTCTCAAAAAACAAACAAACAAACAAAAAGACAGTTATCAAGCCCATGGAGACCCATTCCAATAGAATGAGCCAAAGAAGCAGGATGCTATATATAGTTTATTTATTTATACAGGAAAAATAGAATTACCCCTGTGCTTGTTGACAATTGGAGCAGTCTGTCAGTGTAGTCAAGATCCCAGAGAAGGCAAATTATAATGAACCTGGTTTTTTTTTTTAATTTGTCCTGTAAAGTACTGTCCAATAGGCCATATATAATGAAATTTACTACCACCTAATATAATCTTGGTAGTCCAGTCCCTCAGAACACTGACCAGCAAACACTGTGCTTTAACATTGCCATTAGATAAATGTCTAAGATGGGACACTTGTCTCAAGACAGAAGTAGCCATGTCCTGGGGGCCCGAAGCACTTGATGTCAAATGGATATATTTCCTTGGGCCAGTTTACCCTGGATTTCTTCTTATTTCATGGTGGACCCAGGCTGGTCTTAAAACCTAGGATCCTTCAGATCCCTCTGTCTCCATTGGGGGACTTTTGGAAGCTATCTATACCCTGGCCCACACTGATGAATCCAGGAGTGTGTTGATTCATGAAGAAGAATCTTGCTTTTCTCATTTCCTAGTATCCAAGTGCTGTGGTTTCGATATGTCCCTCAAATTCTATGTTTTGTAAACTTAATCTCCAAAGTTATACATGAATGGTATTGTAGAGGTGGGGCCTGTAGTAGGAGATTGAGCCATGTACGTTCTGCTCTCATGGTAGATTAACGCACTCATGGATTAATGAATGGATGGATTATTATGGAAGTGACTTTCTTACGAAAGCAGACTCTAGCATGCTTGCTCTGTCTGGCCATGAATGCCCTCTTCCATGTTATGATGCAGCGTGAAACTTTCACCAGACGAGAGCAGATACCTGTGCCATATATATTGTCATCCTTATCAGCCTCCAGAGCCATGAGCCAAACAAACCTCTATTTACCTGGCCTTGGGCATTCAGTTAAAACAGCAGAAAATGGACTAAGACACTGAGGAAAGAAGAATCATTTGATTATGGCCCCCAAATACCAACAAGTCCTTTTATCTTAATGCCTTCCCTGAAATCTGATTCTGTCTCTCAGTAATAGAGGAATAGTGTTCATCTTAGAGCAGGTGCTTATCTTCAGACCCATGAATGGGCCCTGACTCTCAGCTTACTCCAGCTCCGGGGATCAGTGGATCCTTGAAAATTACTGGAGTTTTCAGTTCTGTTGGAGGTTAGGGATCTAGTAGATAAAATGGCCAAGTGGAATGGAGTTGTACAGCCTAGAAAACAGACCACGTTGTTCTAGGAGCGCATTGAAAAGTCACCCGCATGATGACAATGGCATGAGAGTAGAGGTAGGATGTCCCCCACAAGGAATAATAGTGGGCAGCTTAGATGCAAACTGAGAAGAGCCAGGAGGAATCAATTCCATTTCCAAAAAAATAGGTTTTCTAGAAACAGTGGGGTTCCAAGAATTATTTAGGAAATCCATCGATCATGTATTTCTGGATTGAATCAAAATAACTCCCAAAAGAAAAGCAAAAGGTTTGGTCTTAATGGATTACATCCTGAAGGTTCTGAGCCCCATGAGTGAAGAGCAATGGATAGGTGTAAGGGAAGATCTCTGCGGCATTCTGGATCTCTGTGGGATTCTAACTTTAAATGGACTCAGTATGTGATTAACAAGTGTTGTGAACTGAGTATGTGTCCACCTACTCCAAAAAAATGCACCGATAGACAAGGAACCATGGACAAGTAGAACGATCCATAAACACTAAGCATTAAGGTTGTGTGGGGATTTATCAGGTGAACGGAAAACAAGCAGCTGAAGTGGAGTTGCCCTGAGTCATGAAACTGCACGTGGATGGAAAGTGCTGCGTGGGGACTGAGACTGCCGTATTTTAAAATGTGTTGGAAATCTAGAACAATATAAAGTGCAGGCTTGTTGCAGGAACTAACAGAAGGTTGAATGTGATAAAGTAGATGGTCCTGAAAACAGAGCCTGTTATAAACAAACAGAAGCCGCATGAACCACTGAAAAAAGCATGGCTTATTCCACAGATGTGGCAGGGAAAATTGTCTAAACATTTAGAAGAAAAAAAATAAATGAGTTCTTGCCTCACACTGTTCACCAAAATAAACTCAAAATGGATTTAAATGTTAAATATAAAAAGGAAACAATATAACGAAGGAAAACATGAGTGAATCAGTAACTAATCTCAGAAAGGGCAAGGATTTTCTAAGCCTAACAGAAGTGGGAAAAATAAAAGTGTTTGATAGCTTCAACTGCATAAAAGTTAAGCTCCTGTGTTTCTAGGAGCATGACAAATCTAAACACGGTTTGTAGTGAATGTGAAAAGGGGCCACTGTCATACATATCTGAACAATTCTTCTGAACACAAAACAAAATTCTTTACCATCCCCCAGGAAACTTAAGGGGTACTCCGAAGAAAAAATGGTGAAATACCATGGAGGTGAAAAGGTAAACCTAAAAAATAATCAAACATATTTATTATTTACTTTTCTTACCACACCCTTGATACGATTTTGGTAATTCTTTGGTATAATTTTCTGGGGAGTCATATGGAAATAGGTCAAGGGTCTGAAGTAATTTTGTACCCCTTAATCTATTTCCAAGGAAAAAAAATCCTAAAGAAAATACCAAAAAATTTATATAAACATTTATGCATGAGGACCATCAGATGCTATATTCTGTATGAAGGTGAGGAAGGATCTAACACTATCATGAAATGATGTAAATTCTGGTAGAAATACAGGCACTTTTAATTTTTTTCTTTATACTTTTATATTTTTAAACTTTTTGTTTGATGAGTATATCTGTTACTCTCACAAGGAAAAATGTTTCTTTAAAGTAATATTTTCTTATGCTTTTATACAGAATTATATCAGTCTCATTTCGCCTGAGGATATTTCTCTTATAACCAGGTTGCATTTCCTTTTGAAACATCAGGATTATAGTGCTTTAATAGAAAATTTTATTTTCAGCTAACCATAAGAGAAAAAGTTATGATCTTTTTAGAAGAACTGAATGCTGCTCTTTGTCTTCTCATACCATACTCCTCTAAATTTTCCTTATAAATTTTATTCCAGTGTTTCTTCAATTGAGGAGTTGCTGACTCTTGCTTTTTGACCCCTTGATTTACTGCAACAGAAATTTCCTCCTTATTGCCAAACAGTCTGTCCTACCAACAAAACAGAACATTTAGTAGTAGGTGCTAAAACATGAAATTTTCTATATCCCTGAATTTAGATTTATGTATAGGTCAGGTGTAGTGGGAATTGGATGGCTAAGCAAGTATATTTTTGCTATATTTAATTGTCCTTGCTTTTGTCTCTGGCAGTAAGGAAACAAATATCACAAAGTTTATGAACTGTTATATATTACCATGAAAAAGATTAAATCAAATTCTGCGGAGTTCATAAACATAGCAGCACCAGCAGACTTGATACATCATAATTAGAACAAGTACACCAAACCAGGAAGCCCCTAGCCCTGCTGGTACACGGAATCTCCGTGAATTGGTGCCCAGTCAACAATTGTTTGATGTTGATGCCTTTGCATTTTTATTTCTGGAAATCCAGAGCAGATTGGGAAATGGTAGTTTTCTAATCGGCCATTTGATGCGGTTTTCCTGAAAGCTGGAGACATATCATATGTCCTTCAGTTTTTGTGGACTCGAAGCCTCTAATGGTTTCAGAAAAGGTTATGGATTCTTTTTGACCTAGCTTTAGTCTCTCTCAAAAAAATCTCTGTTGATTTTTCCTTGTCCTGGAGTTCCTCCAAATGGACACTTTATGTACTGCAGGCAGAAGCTTTCTACCTGCTTCAAAGCAGGCACTGTTTTGAAGCTTTCTACTTGCTAAAGCGTCTCAGTTTTTTGTTTGTTTGTTTGTTTCTCATTGAGTTTATTGGTACACTTTAGGTATACAGTACAGTTACATTCATTATTGGGATCTTGTACCTTTACATGACAGGTCTTGGTTCTCATTTTTCCCCCTTATCCTTGCCCTCCCTTCTCAGTTGATCAGCAAGAATCCATTGAGCATTCGCCTTGCCCTTTGTTGATACCTGGGTAGGATGCAGTGCAGCCCCTGCCCCCAAGTTGCTGTCATTCTGCAAAGATGAAAGTCCCATGGGCTGGGCTGGCAAGAGAGAAGTTCAGAGAAGGTGGGGCTTCGTTCAAGGCACAGGCTAGTGGAACTGAGATGGGTAGAGGGTTGTGCTCAGGTGGGATGTGCCCAGGGAAGGGCCTGTGTGAACCCAGAAGCACGAGGCAAGGGTGACATGGAGATGCACGTAGTTAGCAAATACTTACAGAGTGCATTACAAGGTGCTCTGCTAGGCAGTAGGGATTCAAAATAATTCGTAGCAGAGAAAGACTGGCTTCATTAGTATGGCATGGACCTTCTGGGTTATGTAAGTCCTCAATGTGATAGGTTGGAGGCAGTTAACTGTTTAACATCCTTAACCAGCCAATCGGAGTTTATGGCAGCTTCTGAGTCCCACGACCATGTGCTCAGTAGAGGTGGGCCAAAGGGTGCAGCATCCCTAAAATGGAGATAGAAATGTTGAAGTAAATGGGGGGAGACACAAACTGTTAAGTCTAATTTTCATTTTTCGGAGTCTCAAAAATGTTGTAGTTAAGGACCACTCAAGCTGTGATTAAAAATCTCTCAATCATAGTGAGAGAATAATGTGATGTTTTTGTTGTTTCTGGCCAAACAATTATATTATATCACTCAGAAGGATGGCAGCCCCTGGGCCTGACCAGAGCCACCGTGGACCACCCCCTTTATTTGTAGCTCCTATCCGAGAGCAGGCCCCAGTCAGATTTTGCTCCCCATTTCCAGTATCTCTCCCAGCTCCCAGAATTTCTAGCTCTGTTCAGTCTGCTGTAGCAAAATATCATACATGGGTCACTTATAAACAACAGAAATTTATTTCTCACCGTTCTGGGAGCTGGGAAGTCAGGATGCTGCCTGATTCTATGTCTCGTGAAAACTCATTTCCTGATTCTTCTCATTGGGTACTCATATGGTAGAAGGGATAGACAAGCTCTTTTATAAAGGCACTAATTCTATTCACAAGGGATCCACTCGCATGAGCTAGTCACCTTCCTCAGCCTCCTAGCTGAGTGTCATCACCTTGAGGGTTAGAAGTTCCACATAAAAAGTGATGGTGCTGGGTGGGGAAAGGGGGACAAACATTCAGACCATAGCACAGGCAACTTCCCGCCCTGGCCCAAACAAGGACCAGCCTGAGGGATCCTGAACTCTATTTGCACATGGGTTTTGTATGTGCATGGAGGAAGGAGAAAGATAGCTCCATTCTTGGAGAACCAGAATCTTTATTCACACATTCCATAGACACCCTTGACCCAGGACCCACGAATGCTGCTAAATGTCATAGAAACTATAGTATTGTGTTAAGGGTTCATGGCTTAGAGGATAAAGACTGTCTGGTCTGGGTTGTGTTAGGCTTCCCCAGTACCCACAGTTAAAAGACTATGACTCAGGAACTATACAGTGCCCTCTCCCTGTGCCCACTGGAGCCTGCTTAGGCCCCTTCTTCTGCTGGGACCTCTGTGCCCTCCTGGTAGGCTTGTTGGTTCTGGTTTCTCTGTGAGGTCCTGTGCCAGTGTCTTCACCTCCAACATGTGAGAGCTTGTCTGCTGAATGATTTGAGAGGCTACAAGTCAGAGCCCCTAAACTGGGAGCCTTGCCTTATTGCTAGACAGCTTGACCACCCCCACAGCATTACGTGGAAGGGGTTTCAGCAAATCCTGTTCCGGAAGCAATCTGTCACTCCACCAGTTTCTCTCAACATTTGCAGAGGAATTCTGGATGCTGGCACAGAACTGACAGTGATGCAAGGGAACTGGCAGCTTCTTAGACACAGTTTCTCCTCGTGGCATCTTCAGAAGATGCCCAAAGTACAGATGCAAACAAATCCCAAGAACTCTGCGTTCTTCCCAGTAACATGACCACAAAACTGTTAGCTGTGGGCTCTGTGGATGGTAGAGCCACTACCTTGTTTGAAGCTGGTGGGTGGAGCTTTTTCCTTTTGTCTCTGATCCAGCCCATCATCAGCTCAGGATGCTCCTAATCTGGGCATCTGGCAATTGGAAAGGTAACTTGCTTGGCGGGGTCAGCCTCTCAGTGTGCAAAAGCACAGCTGGGTTAAGTGAAAAGCATAGGACCCTTGCCAGTGCCCTACTCTCCTCCCGCAGGTCAACCTTTGCCTGCCGATGCTCCTGTGCACACCTTCCTTCTGGAGCAGCTGCTGCATAATTTTCAAATGGCCCCATTGATGCCTCATGGAGCTCACTGTTTGCACTTGGTGCCTGAGGTGTGGAATGGGCTGGAGAGTCTGAACCAGCTGGGGTGGGCCAACAGCAGTGGGTCAGGGCTAGATCAGATGTTGCAGTGAAGAGCTGCAAATTGGGTTTGTCTAGGAGTGCAGATTACCGCACCAAAGAGACCTCATACTGCCAGGAGAAATGAAGCAAGCATAAGCACACATGAGAAACATGGCTCTGGAGGTTGTGCTAAAATGGGAGATGACAACCAAGAGCAGCAATAGATCCTAGTTCCTGTCCAGAGATACGTCTTGTCTTCTGTCCCAGTTCTGAGACAAGGCCAGAGTTCATCAGGCTCAGATCATAACAGAAGGAACCAGAAAGAAGTAGAGACTCCTCATCCTCAAGCAATTCAGTGAGTAATTGGGGTGGTGCGGTGGTGTTTCTTATGCTAGGATTCAGCCAACTATGACCTGGGTGCCAAATCTGAACCACTGCTTATTCTTTTAAATGTAATCTCATTGGAAAGTAGCTGTAGTCATTGATTATATATTGTCTGTGTTGCTTTCACTGTATAGCAGCGGACTTGATAGTTTCAGTACAAACTGTGTCCTGTAAAGCCTAAACTGTTGATGCTCTGGTCTTCTATAGGATGAGTTTAGGCCTTCTGTTCCAGATAAACCAATGTTCCTGAATCAGGGACCACGTCCTGAGGCTTGCGCTGACCAAACATAGTCCTCAGAATCAGGAACCAATTGTACGCCTGACTCCCTCCCTTACTAAAAGCCCAACCTTGAACGAATTACCCAACATCTGTCTCTATGCTTCTGTTCCCTCATCTGGAAAATGAGCATCTGAGTCCCATTTTCACAAGAGTATTGTGAGGATTGGGAGAGTGGGTATAATGAACCATATGAATATATGCTGATAAATATATATAGTCTTTTTTTACTAAAATATAACTCCCACCCCAAAATTTATAGCATTTAGTGGTTGTCGTTATAATTACAAGATTGTAGAACAGTCACCACTATCTAATTCCAGGGCATTTTCATCACCTAAAAAGAAATTCCTTAATGGTACCGATAGGCTGAGTGATGACCACCCAAAGATATCTGATCCTAATCTCTCAAATCTGTAAATGTGATCTTATTTGGAAAAAAAAAGGGGGGCTTTGCAGATGTTAAAAAATTCAGGGTCTGCAAAGAAAGTGAAACTAGTATGTTGAAGAGACTTCCCAGGTTTGTTGCACTATTCACAACAGCCAGAAATGGAAAAATCCTCGGTGTCCAGAATAGATGAGCAAGTAAAGCAAACGCAGTACATGTACACAGTGGAATACTGAACGAGACTAAAACCTCTTTATCTGCAACAACAGATGGAACTGGAGATCATTATGTGAAGTGAAGTAAGCCAGACACAGAAAGACAAGCGCCACACGACCTCCCTCATACGTGGACTCTAAAACAGTTCATATCGTAGAAGTAGAGAGTGGGCTGTATGTTTCAAAAAGCTAAAAGAAAACTTTGAAAGCACTCATCGTAAAGAAATGATAAATGTTTGATAGATATGTTCAACCCAATTTAAATATTATGTAATGTATACCTATATTAAAACATTACACATTACTTTACTAATATGTATGATTTTTATGTACCCATTTAAAAATAAATTTATAAATTTTTTTAAGTTAAGGGTCTTGAAATGGGGAGATTTCCCTGGATTATGTGGGTAAGACTTAAGTGCAATCACATGTACCCATAGAAGGGTTAGAAGGGAATTAATTACACATGGGAAAGAAGGTAATGTGGAGAGGGAGCAGAGAGTGGAGCAGAGCAGCTGTAAGCCAGACAACACCAGCAGGCTCCAGAGGCTGGGAAGGCCAAAAATAGACCTGGCCCTGGAGCCTGTAGAAGGATCACGGTTCCGCCAACGTCTGAGTTTTGTCATGGTGGTACTGATATTGGACCTCTGCCTTCCACGACTGTGAGAGGATAAATCTGTGCTGCTTTATGCCACAAACATTGTGGTAACTTGTCCAAGAAGCCACAGGACTGTAATCCAGTCCCTGTTATTTGAGGGTTATTATTGGTGCCTTCCTACTGGCAGAAGGCGAGGCCAAGTGGGAGGGATGGCCAGTATGTACACTGAGGCATGGCTGTTCTCCAGAACACTCCGCTTAATGGCAAGAGACACTTGCTCAGCCGGCAGGCATTAGTTTATCAGGGACCAAACATGATATGAACCCAAATCACTGCCTTCATTTTTTTCTGTTCTACAGAGGACTAGAGAATGCGTATTAACCACTTACCAGTCCAATTTATTTAAATACAAGATAACTAAAAATTGGGTTTTTTTCATGAATTTTATAAGATAACAGGACGTATAAAATGATACTTTTATCAAATTTATTCAGTCCAAGAATCAACTGGTTGAAATGTGACACTCAGAGTAAACTGTTAAGTAGTTAACCGCCTCCCCGCAAAAAGGCATCTTCACACCCAGCAGGCCTCTCGTAGAACGCACATCATCGACATTTCAATATTGGGGAAGTGAACACTGTCTCGGTTGTATTCTTGCTATTTTGTGGAATGTCGTTTTCCTGGGTTACAGTATTATTTTGTGATCTTAAAAATCTCCCCAACAGGACAGATTTACCCCGTCTGCTTCCACAACCACTGCAGTCTTCCATTGCCTTTGTGTTTTCCATGTAGCATTTGTTCTAGAATCGTTACCTATAGCACAGAGAGGCAGAGCAAGAGAGAGTGACAGCAAACAAGTGCACCAACCCTCAGCGTGCACTGCCTCGGGACCTCTCCGCTATCAGTGCCACGAGAGCTCTTGGGCCCCATGTCTCCTGCCTCATGGTCTCCCTGTTGGTTCTTAGGCAGATGTTAGCATGTCCAACCGCAAAGACCACTTATGACCCAAGTACTCCAATGTGCTGGGTAGGTTTGTGATGTCAGAATTGCACAGCAGAAGCCACTGCCCTCACACCTTTAAGTCAGGAGCTAGCACTTCCCAGCCACCTCTCCAGGAGCAGGTGCAGTCGCCGCTGGCCCTAGCAGAGCCCTCAGTGCTCTGCCATCATGTCATCCCCCCCACCCCCGCGCTGGAAGGCCATTTGTTCTCTTTCCTTTCTCCTCATTTTTTCCCGGACAAAGTTCTCCCTCACCCCGTCCTAGCTGAGGCCAACTTCCCCGCCTCTTCTCTGGGCCTTTACCTCGTTCAAGTCATTCTTACGCAGTAACAAGTGAAGTCTGGGCGTCTTACAGAGGCTCACCCCAGCCTGAGTACTCATTAGTGCCGGTTAGTGAGCAGGTTCTTTCACCTCTCTGTGCTCGGGCCCTGCTGCAAATGGGTTTGATAACAGAGCTGATGGCGTTGTGCCTGCCACTTACTAATCTCTCCAGAAATGCTGCTACCATCACCATCTAGTTCATTATCTTCCGGGCACTCGAGGGGCTATGGCAAACACACCTGGCTGCAGGCGCAATAACACAAGGCCCAGTCAGTCATTTTCAGTGGGAAAAGTGATATCTCTCTCTCTCCCTTTGTCTCTCTCCCTACCTCTCCCCACACCCCCCAGGAACAGGCAGACATACCCCTCTGCCTGCCTTTGAAAGCAAAGTGCTGAGAAATAAGATCATCAAATTTTGCTGTATTCAAATTTGATCATGTTTTCCTAAGTAGTTTGTGGCCCTAAAGTTCTTTGAAACAACATTGTATCTAATAATCATCCAAATAACTAATTCTGCTGGATTGGAAGTCACCTTTTATTAACCAGAGATGTGGCTTATGGGTTTGGGATGCCTCTGTCATTCCATCTCTTGATGTTGGGCCAGGGTCACTAAACTTCCCCATTTTCTGCAATTCTCTGCCCTCCCTCTAGTAGTCTTTCCTGATTCTCTAGCTGTTGGTAACTTCAAACAAAGAAGAGTTTTGTTGTTCTGTGGTGTCAGAGAACATAGTTGCTCGATTCTCAGTTCAGAATAGGGACATAGAATCTGTTTACTCCTGCTTTTGTTGTCAGGCAGGGTTGCAGGTGGGAGAGTGCCACCAGGTCTGCACACATTGAACAAGTAAGTCCCTGCTTTGAACCTTGGTCCTTATGTTGGCTTTTAAACAAGAGCCATGAACAGGGGTTCTCTTGGAACAAAGTAGGACAAGGGAGGCAGTAAAACAAAATTATTTTGTAAAGCAAAACTTTTGATGGGCCAGGTTATCATTTAATTTGGAGACACTTGACATTTTGCATCACCAGACAATATCGCTGTGCAGCAGTGAACCCTAAACCATCAGGATTACTGTGGGTCACTGCCAGCCAGTCCATCTGCACACAACAGAGGTGCAGCTGTGTTCTCAGCAAAGCTTGTTTACATGCCGGGTTGGAGGCTGCTGAACCCCCATGCACTCTGCCCCACAGCAACCACCGAGTGAAGTTTAAAACCCACAGGGGAGGCAGGGAGGTGGGACAGGGAAGACAGCATGTTTCATGGTGTTGGCCTTGATCTGGCCTCTGTGTTAGGTGGCGAACCCATGGGTGTTCATCATTACATTTTATACTTTATACTACTTACACTGTCCGGATTAAGAAACCATCTGGAGAATTCTCTGGATAGATTAAAAAAAAATGCCTCACATATTTTAAAACTCACAGCCTATTTTGGAACATCTAGGAGCTGTTTAACTCTAGCTTACTACTGAGGTCTGGAAATTCCAGGACTATATGAACTGTGCCTTTGATATACTTAGTTTCTTCCCTTGAGGAAACAGCTCTGCTTCTGGGCCAGGAGGACTGGGTAGTGGTAGCAATAAAAGGATGATGATGTAGAGAGCAAACAGTGAGTTCCCACTCCTATTAGTATTAGTAGCAAATCCTTGCGTGGCACTTCCTTTGTTCCAGATTCCCTAATGATTTACATATATTAATTAATTTAATTTTCACAGTAACCCTAGGCGTTTGGCGCTGTAATTGCCTCTATAGTTGAACTGGCTGAGAAATTGGCTACCTTGTCCAAAGCTGTACAGTAATTAGTGGTAGAGAGGGATTTGACCCCAGCTGCCCACACTCCTAGCCATTATGTTCTGCTGCCCCCACGATGTCAACCACCATCTGCAGCACCCAGTCAAGCAGCATGAGCCCACCGTCCTCTGAATGTCCTCAGGTGCACTTGACTCAGATCTTGGGGTACAACTCACTCCTCCTCTTCGAGAAGCCTCACAGTGCCTCCTGCACATCTGCCTGTCTCGATGCACATTCCCCGCTCTCTTGTGTCAGGCCCTCGGCAGTCGCTGGCTTCATGGCCTACACTGTACTTCTCCATCTCCCACCTGGGTACCGTGGCGAAGAGTCCTGTCAGATCCGGCTGCTCAGTCCTCTGAGCTGAAGAGACGGACCATCTTCCTGACTACCTACCTCACGTCTAAACATTTATTCAAAACACACACACATCCTGGACCCACCTAGCACCTCATGTCAGGTCATGTAGGTCTTTGTAATGTGGTTTGGGTGGGTTTTATCCAGAAAGGATATTTGACATTATCCAGAAATTATATAACCTTCTAAAGCAGGCTGGTATCTCTTAATTTGGGGCTTGACAGCTGATAATTTCAGAACAGCCATCTCAGGCCAAAAGATGAGAATATAATTAGTATTCTACATATCTATTAAAGTCCTGAAATTACAGAACAGACTTTCCATTCTGAAAGGGCCAATACCACAGCACAGTTGTATTTCTTCAGCAGATGTACCCTTCTCATAAAGGCTGCAGAACTGCCAGAAAACTGCATAGGAAAGTGTTCTTGCTGTGCCCCTCCATGGGCAGATCCTGTTAGTCCTGTTAAATGCAGTTAGCTTTGCTGCAAGTTTATGAGCTAGGGAAACGCACTGTTTCTATACTGCTATGCTTAGAGGCTTTTACCTTTGGGAACTTGAGTTGGCATGATAGTTCTTTTTTTAAAAATCTCCTTCTCAACAGTTTATCAAAATAGCATGATTTTTTCCTATCTTAATTCTGTGGATCAAAACAATCCGTTCTTGCAGAAGGTGAGAGACGAGTAAGCCATGAGACATTTGTTGGGCTGTTCTTGAGCCCACTGCTGTTCTTAGGCTGCGGAGTGCTCACAACCTTCACACCTCAGAATTGGCACTCTTTCCACTGTGCTTCTCAAGTCGGGCCAGGACCACTAGGAGGCATGACTTTTGGTAGCACTGAGATGTTTTCTACAGATACTGAACTGACATTTAGAAGCATTAAATTACATGATGAGAAAGTCCTTTTTCAGTTTTCTTTACAGTCTTGGTTGCAGTGCAAAGGAAGACAGACCGAGGCTTAGAATATCATTAACACTATAACACTTGCTAATTTCCCCCTTGTAGAGAAGTGAGATCAGACCTCTGGCAACTGTAGCCAGCTACAAAGGCCTAGCACAGATTTTTTCACTGTATTTACTTGTGTGGGTACTTCCTATTTATGGCAAACAGCCTTGGTTTTTCTTTTACTGCAGTGTAATAACTGTACTTTTTAATCTTTCGTGTTAAAAAGTAAGAGAATTAAAAGGAAAATGGGAATAATAGTCCAAGTCGTCTGTGAGTGATACCACTAAGTCCAGTCCAAAAACTGTACTGTGAGAACCATTGCTGGGTTATTGAGTGGTACTGACCCTGGCTTCACATAAGACTCTTCTGGGGAGCTTGGAAGATCCTAATGCCTGGGCCTCAACCCACACAAATGACTCTGAACCCCCAGGGGCATCGGCATCAGTATTTGACTCAAACGTTCCAGATGTTTCCATTTGTAGCTGGGGGTAAGGCCTGCTTCCTGCCTGTACTCTGGCAGCATTTTTCTACCTCTGACCCCACATCCTGATTGCATCTTACATTTCCTTTCCTTGTCCTGCTTCTAGACCTTCTCGTCCATGCCTTTCATTTTAACTTTGCTCTTCTTCTCTCTTTTCTGGCTTGTGTCTTCCAGATAGGAAGAGAACTATTCCCGTTAGTAATAACCTCGAACATCGCTTCTTCTTTAAAGACTATTGATGGGTCCGGGAATTTAGCTCAGTTGTTCTGCCACCTGCCTCACAAGTGCAAGGTCGGGAGTTCGATGCCCAGTTCCAAAAAGAAAGAAAGAGAGACAGGCAGACAGACAGATTTTTGTTAAAATCCCTCACTTAGTCATAACTGTGTTGGAAAAATTCCACATTGTACTGTTTTCAGCAGAAGTTGTTTGCCAGTTCATTAGCCAACTGTAGTTCCTAAACATCTAAACTTTTTGGATTTTGTTCTCTACTGGTAACTTGTTTTGACAATGATAATTATTACTGTGTTCTTAGTAAGCCTGTTGCTGCCTTTCAGCACTTTACATGTGTGAACCTTTGTCATCCTGATATATATCATCCTAGTTCTGCTGCCTGCCTCGCAAGCACAAGGACCTGAGTTCAATCCCCGGTACCAAAAAAAAAAAAAAATCATCCTATTGATCAGTCATCGATTAGGGTGATATATCATCCTGATATACAAGGAAGGCACAGTTCTTCAATGAAGAAACTGAGGCAGAGTGATTAAATATTTTGCCACAACCATGAAGTGGCAGGGCCAGCGTTTACATTCAGGCAGCCCTGCACCAAAGCTCCCACTCTCAGCAGATGGAACCGCTAGTTGGATTTTTATAATCCTGATTCAGGTGTCCTGGCCTGCAGTGAGTCACACATCAGAAGACTGTTCTTTGCTACAATAAGAAATTGAAATTTGGACCCGTTGTCTGCTTCAATGTCATTTGAAATTGGTAACTTTTATTTTCAACTTAAATGATAGTATCTCAGTGGGAAGCCCACAGTGTTAAATCCCATCAAGATTGTAGCTCATCACCATTCAGGAGAGATCAACCCTAAATGATTTGATGTGTGCTGGCTGTTGAGCCTATAAACTTGAAGATGCGAAAGCCAGTACTGGCAGTAATTCTGCAAATGGCAGGGGGCCCACGGAAACACTTGGTGGCCTTGATAAGGTTCTTCATTATCTTATCTGGAATGTGACCTTCTGCAGCCTCCAGTGTTAGACATTCCAGGGCACTTTCTGCCTTTTAAAATGTATCAGATTCTCATTCTGGTGTTTAAATTAGAGACAAACCTTTGGCCTGTTTCCATTACTTGTGGAAGACGTTTATTTTCATGCCCAAATTTTCATCTTTTGTGATACTCATGGTTGATTTTTTTTAGGAGGTTAAACCTTCTGAATTGCATTAAACCTTAAAATATCAGGTGAGTTTTCAAGTGGCTGACTGCTCTGGGACCTCCAACGTCATTGAAGATTTCAAAATGATGAGTAATGGGGCTAAGTCTGAGACACTGTGCCTAGGACATAGTGAGTAGTCACATTATTAAATCTTTTCCCCCCATTTTCTAGGCTCCCAACTACCATATAAATTTCATTCAGTTCTCCCAACAAGCTTATACCACCAGAGTTAGGGTCCTGTTCATCTTTCTAGTTGAAGAAACAGGCCCAAGGGTGTTGGTTCCAGTGCTTGGGGCTACACAGTGAAAGAGACAGGGCTGGAATGTAGATCTGCTGAGCCGTGGAGCTCATGCTCTGTCCACTTGTGCGGTAGACGAGGTGTTATATTTTGAATCTGTGTTCCCCAAAAAGCTCCTGTGTGCAGAGGTGGGCCTTTGAAGGTGACTGGATCATGAGAGATCTGTTCTTATTGGGGATGACTCGGTAGTTGAATGTGCTATCCGAGGTGGGGCCTGGTTGAGAGAGGTGGTTCACTGAAGGCATGACCTGAAGGGGTATATCTGCCTTCCTGGCTCCTCCCTTTGCTCTCATTTTCCTGGACACCATACATGAACAACTTTCCTCCACTACGCCCTTCCTATCCAGAAGTCAGCCAACTATGGACTGAATCTTCAAAAAACCATGAACCAAAATAAACCTCTCCTCCTTTAAATTATGGATATCTGGTATTTTGTCCCAGTGACAAAATAACTGAGAAGAAAAGTAATAAGACACAAGGTTAGCTGCTGTTTTCTGGGCAGAAATATGAAGAGGGCACACATAGAATGTGAGGAATTTAAGTTTAGCTTCTCTGTGGAAGGCAGACTTGAGCTGGCCCAATTCCCCACTCAATATGGTCCCCTCTGTCACCTTCTTGTGTTAAGGCTGCTAGCTAAGAAGACATAAGACTACTGACCTTCAGGAGTACAGGACTCTGCATACAGTGGGGCCACAGACTAGTGTGGGAAAATCTTATCTTTGACTCCTGCTCTTGAGGCCATACCTCCCGTATTTGTTTCCAAAGACCCAATATCTTTAGCATTCTCCACTCCTCCGTTTTTGGCTTCCCACCTTCTTCTGAATTTCTTCCATAATTCTTAACAATCAAATTCTACTGTTAATCTGTGACAGCCGACTAGATCTGTGGTTCTCCACCTTTTGCCTACATCAGAATCACCTGGAGGTTTGCTGACTGGATCTCTGCAACCACCAGAGTCCTGATTCAGTAGATGGTGCCAGTGCTGCTGGCCCAGGGACCACACTGTGAGAATGGCCAGCTGCATATGTATCAGTTGTGCCTGCCTGAGTAGGAACCCTTGTAACAGGAGATTTCACTCTTGTTAGGAAAGATGCTGTTGGAAGACAGTGAGAAAGGCACTGTGGGGAGGAGGCCCCAGACCTCTGTCCCTCCTGGACATCATGATAAGGACTGTGGTGTCACATTACCTTGATGTGCCATGACTTTAGGTAGCCACCCCCACTGATGTAAGCCTCTACCAGTGATAGCAGTTTTTTCTCTGCAGGTGGAAGGCCTTTCCTTCTAATTAGTAGTTATGCTTCTCCAGCAAGAATGTGCACTGGAATCCCCTGGGAGCCTTGGTAAAATGAGGGTTCTGAGTTAGTAATTTTGGAGTGAGGCCCGAGACTCTGCCTATCAAATGACCTCTCAGATGGTGCTGATGACTCTTTTCCTAGACCTGCACCTGGGTTAACAACTCTGAATTACAGCTTTATACAAAAGTGGCCCAATCCCTGCTGTGTAATAGAACCACCAGGAACGCTTTTTAAAATTAAGGCCACATCACCTCGATATTGTGATTTAATTCTGAGCATTGGAATTTTTATCCCTCTCCCAAGTGATTCAAATTATAGCCAGGGTTGGAATCTACTCCTTCTAGGAGTAAGGGCAATGGGCAGCACCATGGGCTGGGCCAGGCTGGTTATCCAGATGAGGAGCCTGTAAAGGTCACCAGGGATCTTGGTAAAACACAGATCCTGTTTCTGCAGGTTTAGGTGGGACCCAGTTTTCTACATTTCTAATATGTGCCAAGTGTCTTCCAAGTTGGCTGACAATTCAGCATAACATGTTCTGAGCCTCGAGGCTGGGCCACATGGGCCACATGATGCCTACTGTATCTGCCAGTGAATGTGGCGGGCAGCTTTCTCATGATGATTTCTGGTTTCACCTCCTGTCCCTGTCAACATCATTTAACGTCTCTTTCATCCAGCTTGGCACTAGCACAGGCCACTGGGCAATTCGGGTCAGTCCTCTTTTTGTAACATGTTCTTCCTTCTCTCTTCACAGTACGAGATGCAAAAAATCTAATTCCTATGGATCCAAATGGACTTTCCGATCCTTACGTAAAGCTGAAACTTATTCCTGATCCCAAGAATGAAAGCAAACAGAAAACCAAAACCATCCGCTCCACACTGAACCCCCAGTGGAATGAGTCCTTCACATTGTAAGTGCTCTCTTCTCTTCTGAATTAAATTCTGCTCTGTATATCACACACTGCCAACCTCATTGTTAGAGATAACGAGGCACCTGTGACAAACATCCCTAAACTTGTCTTCATTCCTAAGACATTCTCAGGCTCCAGTAGTAGCTGTCATTACTTCCAGTGAACGGGTAATAACTTGGTTTATCAGGAGTTACATGATGCAAGCCCCAAATTATTAGTACTTGTTTTGTTTAAAAAGTCTGTTTCAGGTGCAATGTGTGATATAAATCATAAGGTATGACCCTCCTCTTGATGGACATAAGTTCTTTTGAGGGAGTGGGAGGATGTGAGTCGGGAATGTAATAACTTTTACCACACAGAATAAGTGAACAATGTAGAAAGTAGTGTTACCACTGGAAGGGGATGATATCCTCACCTTCAAGCGGGGAGGACTGCCTGGAGGAGTGACATTTGAAGTGGCTTAAAGAATTACCAGGATTTCAGAAGTGGAGATGGTGGTAGGGGAAGAAGATATGAGAGAATAAAGGCGTTAGGGTCAGGGACACACAGACTGCAGCAGAGAACAAACAGTAGGTCCTCTTTGTGGACTCAGTCTCGGAAAGCAGTTTCTCTGCTTCCTTCCTTACTTTTCCAGAAAGTTAACTCTACTCCAGAGAAGCCAGAGAGCTTGGCCCTGAAAAGGGCGAGGTTTAACGATCTTAGTTTCAGCTGCCCCATGTCGCTCTTCACATTCTAGTGCCAAAGCAGCCACAGACAATATATAAACTAATGGCCATGTCTGTTCTAAGAAAATTTCATTTACACAAAGTGGCAGTGGACTGGATTTAGCCCATGGATTATAGCTCTCTAAACCTTGGTCTGGAGCTTTGGTAGCCTGTATGGTGGATTGGTATATTGTTGGCGCTGGAGAAGAAATGAACATACTCTTACTCCGGTCTATGAACTTGTGGTGTCACCCAAGAAACCATGATGGAGATAACCAACCACGTGTGTGTATGCGTGTGTCTTTGTAGCAAACTAAAACCTTCAGACAAAGACCGACGACTGTCTGTAGAGATCTGGGACTGGGATCGAACAACAAGGAATGACTTCATGGGATCTCTTTCCTTTGGAGTGTCAGAGCTAATGAAGATGCCAGCCAGTGGATGGTGAGGAAGCCCTTGGGCCTGCCCGTGCCTCCCCTCAGTAGACCCTGGGAGATGCTGAGAACAGGTGGTTTCAGTCTGCAATGCCAGGTGGATGTTGGGTCACCTGGCTTAGTCCCTCCATAGCAGGTATTTCACCAACAGCTCAAGTAGAGGGTAGGGAAGGAGCTGCTGAACCTGCACTTAACCCTCCTTCTCTCCCATGTCTTTGAAAGGTATAAGTTGCTTAACCAAGAGGAAGGTGAGTACTACAACGTGCCCATTCCAGAAGGGGATGAAGAAGGCAATGTGGAGCTCAGGCAGAAATTTGAGGTGAGGATTCCAAGAAACCTACAGGGAACATATTCCCTCTGCTTTCTAAAGCGTAACTTCAGGGAGGGCCAGATTTTTGTGGTCACACAGTTGAAAAGCAAAGAGCAATTTCAACGTTAGCCCTTTCTTTATTTAACAGTGTAAATGTTGTATATAATTACTTCCATTTGCAAACTATTGGCATTCTGAGTCTACTGTCCTTTAGAGAACCAGACTGGAAATGTCACAGAGACAAGAGCATGGTTGACTTCTGATTACAGAATTGGTGTGCACACACTGGGGAGACAGCAGGGTTTGAGCGCAAGGCCCTTACAGAGAGAGGCCTGTACTCCTGCAGAAAGGACTTCCGCTTGTCCTCTCCACTTGAGGAATTTGAATGTAATCAGGCTATCATGCCAGCATCTGAGATTTGTTTCCTACCAAAAGCAGAAGTTTCCTAATTTTGTTCTAAGAGACCAAGCTTCGATAAATATTTCTTTATGTTGGGATTCCTTTGTATTTTGCTCCAGATCTTGGGGAAAGACCAGCCTGTTGCCCTTGTTGGTCTTTGTGTTCTGGCATCCATTTCTCTTTTTCTCCCTCCTGTCTGTGCTCCCCTTCTCTCCTTTTTTTCTCCATCCTTTCTTCTCGTTACTTACCAGCCATCTCAGCTTGTACTAAATGTTCTTTTCTCTAAGCTGCCACCTTGTGTTCTGAATCACCACTTGCGATTTCTACTTCTCTAATCACTTTGCATTTGGGGCATTTGAGGGATGTGTGTAGTTAGCTCTGCTATCTATATATGTGAATGGTTAATTCCTTTTTGAATCTTTCTTTTCTTCAGACTAATAGGATTCCCTGGTAATTTCCCAGCCCTAAAGAAACAAATACACACACACACACATACACACACACACACTGTGCTGTTAAAGAAATATTGATGAGATGCTGCTGGTGTTGTTTTCTTTACTGTTTTATTCCCAAATATGATAGATGATAGATAGATAGAGATAGATAGATAGATAGATAGATAGATAGATAGATAGATAGCAGATCCAGAGAGGATGAATTTTCAAAGGGTGTCAAACATGGACTTGTTCAAATTATTTCATCATGCAAATGTTTGGTTAAAATGGACATTAGTGTCAAATAGTTAAGGGAAGGGGCTGTAAAGTTGGGTTTCTGCTGGGGCCATAAATGAGGAAAATGAGTCAGAGGCATAATAAATGTAACTAATGGAGGCCCAGGCTCGATGAGATAATAGGCAGCAATGGGGCCTGGGGTGAGCTGGAGCCCTGTCCAAAGGTGGAAGCCAGTGCCATGCAGTACTGCCTGGTCATTGCCTTGTGTACCACAGAGCCCGTTCTTCAGGAAAAGCCAGAAATCTGGAGTTTTATTATGACACAGTCTGATTTTTTTCATTGGTGGCAGCTAATCAAAATTTAAATTTTGTGTAGTTCAAACATACATCTATTGCTTTAGACACAGAAGTCAACCAGTGAGAACCAGCCTACAGTCTCTGCTCTTTAACGCTACAGGAATAAATATAAATAAAAGGCAGTATACATAAAGGAAGGGGTGGGGTTCTTTCTGAAGAAGCCTTATAATATTTAGAGGAATTCAAGTACAAAGATGAAAGTCAGGATTTTGCTAGGAATAGCCCTTTCTCTTCTCTTCCTCTTTGCTCTCTTTACTCTTCCTCCTTCTCTCTCTCTCTCTCTCTCTCCCTCTCCCCCTCCCTC
>NW_022900935.1:51721335-51764734 GCF_012274545.1 Fukomys damarensis | reverse complement strand
CCCTCTCCCCCTCCCTCCCTCACCCCACCCCCTTTCTCCTTTACAATTCACCTGCTTCATTAACTGTGGTGCCCTCAGTCCCCAGCTGAAGACAAAGAACTGGACTTCTGGATGGAAGGTGTCCTTGACACCCCTCCCAGTGTCACATCACACGCTGTGGGTACGTCCTGGTGGGGAGACACAGTGCTAGCATTCCTCAGCTGCCTCAGGCGGGGCAGAACTGAGTCACTGAGGAGAGTTTTATTGAATTTCTGTGCCCTTGGATGGGTCATGATCAGCCACTGGTCAGAACTGGGGGCAGCGTACAATGAAGGGAGGCACAGCACTGGGCATCCTGCACCACTTATAGTGATGTCTGAGACCTCGCTTTGCTGATAGAGATATCAACCCACATTTGATGCTTTATTTCCATGGCTTCATGGTGAGTAACCTTCCTGTTTTTCTGGGCAGTGAATCCAGCTTTTTGTAAAGGTCAGAGTTGAGGCTAAAAAATAAAAATATAAACTACCAGCCAGAGGTCTTGAGGCCAAAAGTGAGGTATTTCTCTGTAGAGGAAGTTAAGAGGCCGTGTGTGTCACTGGTTGCCGTCTCTCTCCTGGGACAGCTGGACTTGGGAGAGCAGCCAAGTACTATCCCGGGGCTGTGCGGCCTCTGAAGGAAGTGGTGAGGTCAGCAGAGTGGTAGGGGCTGTGCCCCTGTTGCTCAGCCCCCTGGGGTCTCTTCCTGGTCCCCCTGCAGAACTATATCCCATATTTCTCTCTGCCTGTCTTCTACCTTGTATTTCCTAGATTCCACTCCAAGTGGATTAGCTCATTTACTCGGACCACTGTAAAAATACAACTGCAAGTGATTAGCACAAAGCCACTGGATGATGGCAGCAGAAAGATGCTTAGAATTTCATGACCACTGCCATGCTGCAGTTTAAATGGAATATTCCAACCTGGTTTTAGGCAAGCATTCCATCCCATAATGGTATTTTGTTGATGGCTACAAATGTGAAATCTGGGAACCCTCCTTAGTGGCCATGTACCAGGGCAAAAAGGCAGGAGTCTTCATTTGAGCTGTTCAGGGGGCAGCCAGCCTTTCCAAACGGGGTGACAGTTGTCGTCAGAGTACAAGATGGGGAACTTCCTTTAGCCCCTGTCCTGTTTCTTTCCCTTGCATCTCAGACACAGCACAGTGGCTTCCTGGTGTCTCAGGCTTCCCTCTCTGTTCCACTCTTTCAGCGTTGTTGCCATTCTGACTGCTTTCCCTCACGTCAATCCCTTTTTCCCCCTACCAGCACTGTCCCACTTCCCAGCCCCCAGGAACAGTTTCAGTCTGATGTGGAAGTTTCATCATTACTGGATGAAACACAACACTATGGGTATTCCTTTCAGAAACATGTACGTTTCAGTGGCCTCACTGAGCATCTAGTCTACCGAGTAATTCTTCCTACAGCTGCGGCTTTCACAGCCTTCCCCAGAAATCAAAAGTCATTCAGTCTGATGAAAGGAAAAATCAAAATAAATGAGCATTTACAACTCTGCCTGCTGCATTAGCATTCATCTGATAATTAGATGAAAAATATTTTAAATTTAAATTGTGGATTCTAGAATCTTGGCAAAAGAGATGATCCACGAGTGAAGCTTCAGGATGGTTGAAAGAGCCCTGCTGTCTAATGTAGGCCCTGCTAGAGCAGTTCATCTGCCTGAAACACAGCTCCACCCAAAGCCTCGATCATGATATTCATGGACAGCGAGTCTATACGCCTTTAGTTTGTTCCATGTTTGTCTTCAAATGAAGTATATATGTCCCTGAGTTATAAACATAAATTCCATATCCTTTCATTTGTTCTGCAAATAAGGTTCCAAGTAGTGAGCAAAAACAGTCCCTTCTGCCTATAGTGCTTGTTTTTTACCTGTGGGCCCTGGGTCTCATGGGCTGGGGTGGGCGTTTGAAACAGGGAGCTTATTGAGAAAGAAACATAACACCTTGTGCAAGAGTAACTTTAGTCACCTACCGTTGCTTCTGTCATTGTTAAGCACCACCAGGATTCCTGAATTTCCTCTGAATGTGGGTCTCTGGCCAGTGAGTCTTGTGGCAAGAATTGGGACGGGTCTGATTTTCCTTGGAGACAGTGCAGAGGATGGGTTAGCTCTGGCTTAGCAAGGATCAGACAGTACATGTTTTGGGCTTTGCAGAGCATGTGGTGTCTGCTGTGATAGTCTGCCACTGTGGCATCCACAGTGTTATAATAAAGCTTTATTGACAAAAACACGTGCGACCAGGTTTGCCATAGGGCTATAGTTTGCCAACTTCTGGTTCAGCCATGGACCCTGGAATAAAATCCTAGCTTACCAGTTATCATGCGTATCCTTTCTGTGCCTTATTTAATGTTCTTAATTGTATGGGAATGATAGCAACATTTACTTGGTAGAACTGTTTTAAAGATTAAGTTAGTCAGTAGAAAAGTTCCCAAAACATACATACATATGGGTCCTTATAATCATCATTATCAGTTGATATATTTATATATTTAATTGCAGAAACTGATTTTTTAATTATTTTTGTTTTCTTTTTACTATATTAGAGGTTGAACCCAGGAGAATTCTACCACTGAGTATATTTTAGACCTTTTTATTTTTTATTTTAAGATAAAGTCTCACGAAGTTTCTCAGGCTGACCTTGAACTTGCAGTCCTCCTGCCTAAGCTTCCCAAGTAGCTAGAATTAAGAGAATGTGCTACTGTGGCCAGCTTAAAGGACCTCCTTTTAAAAAAAATCTGAATTTCCTCTGAAAAATGGTGAATTTTCATGTTGAAATCATGCTCCCAATAGTAGGCATTTTCTCTGTTCTGTGGTCTACCTGTACTATAAAATAGAAGCATATGTGAAAACCTCGTTACCATTTATACAGTTGTCTTTAGGGGAGATGTATGTTGATTTACATGCAGACGACTTTCTAGAACACTGCATGTCTACAATTTGGGGTCTGTGTGTGTCTGGGATGCATCAGATAGTCTCTGAACAAAGCAAGCTACCCATGGTCATCAGGAAAGAAAATATAATCCCAGAAAGAGAAGTCATTTTGCATGATGCTTGTCGATTCAGTGGTTTGATTTAGAGTCCTGATTAAAGTGAGCACATCTGGCAGGTGATTGACAGAAACCACACCATGAATACACACAAGTATAGCCACAATGGTGGTAGCTAATAACACATTCAAGAAGTCATAAAGTTAACAACACTAATGTGACAGTTGATTTGCTAATGATTTCATTCACATAGTTCAGTACTTTTTGTTAGTGTGATACTGCCATTTTGGTCATTTACAGACATCTAGGATCAGAATTATTCACATCTTGAACTATGCTCAAGAAATTACATGCTGCACTCAACTTTCCAGGCAGGAAAGATAGAGTATCTTCCAGTCACATCATCTTTCCCCTTTTAAAGCAGCTCTGGAGGTTCTTACTGCTATGTGCAGCTTTGTTGCCATGCTGTTGGTGAACATGAGCATTTTTGCATGTGTTTATCATCAGTTGATTCTTTTCTTGAGCCAACTGGGGCCACATCTACCTCCAGAGTTAAAGTTGTCCTCAGTTTAATTAGGAAGGATTAGCGGAAGCAGAAAAGGTGAACTGAGGATCAAGCCAGTCTGTTCTTCTAGCCAGTCTGTTCCTTCCCAGGAGCTTTATTCCCTCCTCTGTTCACCACCCCCACTCTTCCTTCAGTGCAGAGCCTTTCTCTGAAGACTTGGCCCTCTTCCTGAGGGCAACCTCCTCTAGCCAAGGCCTCTTTCCCTAATCCTGCTAACTAAGTAAGGAGAAATCAGACCAGCAAGGCAGATGACGCTAGTTGGGGAACTGGCTGCTTTGGGCCGAGAGCACCTGAGGACAACTGGAGAAGGCACATTTCTCCTCTTCATAGTTCATATTTCATTATTTAACAAAGTAAAACTTTAATTCCCTCATTTTGCCTCCAGTATCACCATTACTACTTTGAATTTACATTTTAATGGTTTTTACCTGAAAATTGAATTTAAATGAACTCATCTCTACCTGTGAGGTTGCTTATCTCCTCCACAAATTGTTATCAGTTAATGGAGATTATAAACTAAAAATATCAAGTAGCTTTCCTTAAATGAGGGGATACCATGTTATTCTATCAGATTGTCCAGGTTTGTAGTTTTTTCTCATTTATTTAGCCTTTTTTTTCTTTTTTCTCTTCTTATTGTAACAGTAAGTTACAGAGCTACCATTGCTCTGCTTTAGCATAAGTTAAAACCTAATACTAACCAAAAAAAGTTAAAAATCCAAGCAAACTAGTCCATAGCAAAATAAAGGCAGTAAGAGCAGCACATTTGAGTGCTGCTCCAATAGAACAGATCTGTTGTCAGAATCTAATGAAAACTCATCTCCCCTGAGAAAGCTGACAGGTGATATATCATAATAACTCTTTGGAGTTTTAGAACCCAAGAAAACCAGATGACTTTGTTTAATTATACTGTACCAAAAGTTCATGTGAGCTGTCCGAAGGGGACTATTTCTAAAGTTCCATAAATAGAGCAAGTACCGCTCATGAAGTCTAGTTTTGAGTACCACCTGCCATCCTGTCCCTGAGGAGCAGAGGGCATGATGCTGGGGGGATGTTGATGCAGACGGAGGGCACTGATTGGTGGCTACTAGGCGTCAGCAGCTCCTCTCCTGAGCATGGCCTGCCACTTTGATTTGAGAAGTGATGCTGCATAGTGGTGAGAAGTCTCAGTCCTGGGGCCGGATTTCTGGGTTTCAAATTTATTGACCTAAGTGAAATTGAGCAGTGTTTTAGCATGGTTCTAAAAAAAAAAAAATACAATTTAGACTGGCTAGCCAGCACTTCACATCTGTGCTCTACCACTTCCTGGCTGATGACCTGGGGTAATTTTTTTAACCTCTGGCCTCTAGGTTCCTTCTTTATAAAAAGGGAATAATAACAGCACCTACTGCATAGGACTACTCTGAGAACTAAAGCAATTCATTATGTAAGCTGCTTAGACAAGTGCCTGACATATAGTCAGTGTTCAGCGGATGTTAGCCATGGTTCTGTTTTTTTCCTTTCATAATAATTGATTATATTAAATAGAATAGACATTACTTTAAATTTGTTTTGACTTATATTTACAAAAAATTATAAACAGAGGCTTCATGTGTGTGTGACAATGAAACAATGGAGAGCCAAGAGCATTTTCAGTATCCTATTTTGAACACTGTAATTTTTGTCAAGGAATGATTCCTGAGAACAGACCAGTGGACTGGTGTCCTAATACCCACAGCTTCCCAGAGCCTGGAGTCTAACTCTCCATCCTAATGATGTTTGCAAGATGGTTTTCCAAGCTTTCTCTGCCTCCACTCACTTTTCTTGAAATGAGCACACAGGAAACTGTTGACAGCTTTTGGAATTGGATTGCTTACATGACTGAAAGTTTTGCCCCATCTAAGGGACCTGCCTTCTCTACTTGCCCCCTGATTTCTGGTACCACCTTGGCCTGACTACTAGCCATAACCATCTGGTCTTTCCCCTAAAACCTCAAGACAACCTCCTGCTTATCAGTCTGGTCATAAGTCTGATTTTTTAAAATATCATTTGCAACTCTCTTCACACACAGCCTCTGTCCTCAGATGGCCAAGCAAGACCAGAAATTCTTCTACTTCAGTGGATAGGTCAGCCTGAAAGAACCAAGCCTATCCGCTTCCTATGATTTTAGTATGTCATCAACTAAATAATCATATAATCAAAAATTCCAAAAAATAAAAGTTGCATCTTCCCTTACCTTGAAAATTCCTCTCAGGCAGTAATGTCCACTTTGGTAGTTACTGGTGACATGTGACTTTTGAGCACTTAAAGTGTGTCTCATCTAATTGGATTCATGCTTTAAATGTAAAAGACACACTGGTTTTCAAAGATTCAGTAATTCAGTAGGATTTTGCTAGCAATAATTTTATACTGATTATATATCGAAGTGATATCCTGGATATATCGGGTCAAAGACATAGTCATAAAAATTATATTTTATATTATATATTAGTATTAAACATCATAATAATATTATTTTTGGTCAACTGCCCCATCACAAGGACACAACGCCTAACACCCACAACTTAAAAGAGGGGAATTTTAATTTGGCTCTCAGTTTCAGAAGGTTCAGTCTATAGTCAGCAGACACTAAGGCAGAAATACGGCTGAGGGGTATAGCGCAGAAAAGCCTCTTAGTTCATGGCAGTTTGGAGCAAAGCCCAGCAAATAGCATCAGCATGGAATGGGCAGGGTCACATCCCATGACCACCCAGATAAACCCAGCAGTGTGCTTCAGTGATCCTCTGGTCTTTCTTAGTCCGTGTCAAGCTGATAATTAAAAGTCACAATATTGAAATGAATGTAACCTGTTTTTATGTTTTGAAATGAGCTTTCTAGAAATTTTAAAACTATCTATATACCTCACATTGTGTTTCTACTGGATGGGGTAGTCTAGAACATCCCTCCCACTGAAGAAAAAAATAGGATGTGAGGTGAGGACTGATGCACATGACTTCCTCATGCTTTTTCCCAGGGCTTTTAAATCAGTTGTTTCTAAAAGATCTAGGTATAAATCTGTTTTTCCAAGATTCTGAACATATATGGCCGGGTTCATATATTTTTATATCCTTAAGTAACTATATTAGAGATAAGGATGTATAAAAGCTGGGATAATAGTAGTTACCTAGCAATTTAATATTACAAATTTGTAGTACGAGTCCCAGCAGTCACAATGAAATCTATTGAATTTGAGGGCTACTTGGAAAATTGTGCAAGGAAGTCAGAAGCCTGTGGAAGTAAAGGCTTGTATACCTTTCTGGCCCTGTCTTGTAGACAAAAAGTTTTTTTAACTCTTAGACTAAAATAAGAATCTCTTTCATGGGTCTGTGAGCCCATGGGCTACATTAACTCTGACACATATTTTGCAGACAGTTGACACTAAGCTTTCCTGGCTGAAGTATTTCATTTGAATGACTGATTTGAATAGATTCTGCAAAATATTCATTGGTCAGGATCTAAGGATAGATGTCATGAAGATGGCAGAACAGGAGCAGTCTACCATCATCCCTGTCGAAACTTTACTGTCTATGGATTAGGGTACCTTTGTGGGAGTCCGAGTCTCCATCGGAGACGTTTCAGCATACTACTTGAAATTTTAAAATGTGAAGAGGATAAGAACAGTCCTACTTCACATGCACGGCATCCCTCTCCCAGCAGGGCAGCAAAAAACCAGGAAAGACCCCCTGTGCCTGCAGTTCTCCTGTGGTGGAAATGAGAGGGTAGTGAGTGAGCTCTTGGCCCCCCACCCTGTGGGATTCTGCCCAGGAACCTCACTTCTCAAACCCAGATTATTGAGATCAGCATAGCTGAGAGGCTAGAAGCAGAGAAAAAAGGCCCTGGCCCTACTAACTGCTTTCTGGACTCTATACGGAAGCTCTTCCACAAGCTGCTTGGCCAGTTTAATCAAACCAACAAAGCCCACCCCCACACAGACAGCCATGTGCCAAAAAGTATATGATGTGTATGCCTTCAGTTTTTTATATTTGTGACCACTGAGAAACATACCTGCGTCCAAACCAAAAGAAGCCAAATTGATTCGCAGAAAGGAGCAGCTTTGTGGGGGTTGTAATGTGGACCTGGAACCTGTAAGTAGTATGGAACCTGTAAGTAGTATGGAAGATGCTGTCAATGGCCTTACTGTCACTATCTAACTTTATCTAGGAAAAACATCGTGAGGTCACCCCTTTACTGATTGCAAATTAATACCATCCAATCACTGCTACAGTTAAGGTACTTAAATGAGCAGCAATGAAACTCAGTCGCTAGTTTATTTGTGGAGAAAGCAAGCAGGCACTTTGCTCCTTTCATTACTATTGTTGAAATTGGATTTTCTGAAAGCCTCCATTGTCTTTGAAGACTTTATCTAATTTGCAATGTTCTTTTCCAGATGGGAAAAAAAAGTTTATTGGAGACCCTCAGATAAATTGTGCTATTTGTTGGTTTGATCAGTCTAGCCACAGTTACTATGGAAACTCAAGTACTTTCAGATGGCCTGTTAGACACAAAACAAAACAAAAAATCTATGTGCTCAATATGGATTCTGTGTTCTTTGTCCCTAGGTAGCTTACTTACTTTCTGAACTGCGTGATGTTAAGGGGGGAAAATCTATAAAATACACATCAGTTGCAAGACTTTTTAATGTTTGCACTTTAGCTTTGTCTCATAAGCAAAGTCTTAAACTAAAATATGATACGGTTTTGTAGTGGAAATCATTTTCACACATTTATTAGATCATTGTCAACAGAGGTTAACTCTGCCCCTCAGCTGAGCAAACCTAAGGACAGCCTCTGATGGCAAAAGCAGAATTTCTGATTAGTCTTACAGATGAATGCATTTGTATTATAGCACTGACAATGATGTATTCTCAGTTTAATTTATCTTGGAGAAATAAGGATTCTGAACCCCTGCATATCCTTAAGTGGTAACCAGCTCATTCTTTAGATCCTTGAACCTCCAACTTTGGTTGGAGCATGGACCAATATTCTTTGCAAGCTTATTAAATATGCAGAATCCCGTCCAGACGTGGTGGTGCACATATGTAGTCTTACTCCGAAGGCTGAGGCAGGAGGTTCACTTGAGCCCAGGAATGCAAAGCCAGCCTGTGAGACATAGTGAAATCTTAATATCCAAAAACAAAACAACAACAAATAAAGCTCTGAAACTCCATCCTGGGTCTTTCACTGAGTTGATCTGCATTTTAACAAAATACAACACCTACGTGCCCATTAACTTTGAGAAGTGCTGGTCAAGATGATGAAAGCTATTGCCTGACGAGTAAACAAATTCAGTCTTCAGTTGTATTTCCTACCCCTTCCCTTGCTTTTCCCTATGACACCTACTTTCCAGCTCTCCTCCATGCATCCGCTGTGCTCATGCATGCATCCCAGTACTTGCTTAAGCTCCCTTCTCCTCCACTTCTCTCAGTCCCAAGCTCTTCTAATCCTACCTAAACCTTTACATAATCCTCAGTCCTCTTTGAAACCATGTAATTGTGCAAATTAAAGACTGCTTCCTTGTTGGATGGCTGTAAGATTTGTCATTTCATGTTTCCAGAGTAAATGCCTCGGGCTCTCCTCCAAGGGCTTGGAAATCAAGCACCTTAGTCCTTTGCCTTTCACCTCGTTTGCCCTGACATCCCAGTGGAGGGTGTGTGAGCAGCTGGTCCATGAAGGAGATGGAGACCATGTGTGTATGTGTGGGGGTGTTCTGTCTAGGGATCTTCCCTCCCTTCATGTGTTCAAATCTGTGTAACAGTTGGGTGAAGCTCACAGGTCTTGAATCCCATAGCTGTGGGAGAGGGACAGCTCCTTTCCCATAATTTCTGTGATTCCAGATACCATTAGCTCTGGAAATCCCCAACTCAGAATCTGTGTTAAGATTCATCCTAGAGTTTGAATGTCAAAATAAAAACCTTATTCTTAATAACATCCCAGAGTAATGATATGAGTCATGAGACTCTTTTACCTTGCTTTGACGCCCTGGATAATATTCCTGAACTTCATAGAGGAGAGAGAACAGAACTTTCTTTTTAGCCCATAGCTTCCCTGTCTCCTAGGCTAGCTGCCTTAGATGAACAGGAATAGGAGCTGGGACATAAGTCAGCTCTTTGTGACCAGTGACCCCAGCTCTTGATTTACCGGTCAAACCTCACTGCTAAAAGGATTGTGGCTCACCTGATGTAATAGAAAGCCACAGACTTCAAAATGACAACTCCTAACAAGGTCTGAGAACTTGTCACTGGGACATTCGTGGGTGCTTTAATTTGGTTTTGGTTGTTTTCACGGATGAGGACTGCCCTTTGAGACCATTGCCTTCAGGTCCAAGTGATGGCGGCACTTCCCAGCACATCAGGCCAACCATGTGAAGTCATAGAGCATCACTGCTCAGACTTCAGCGAGTTCAGCAGCTGTCACATCTGCCAGCCTCAAGTTAAAAGTGAGTGGTTAACATTGGGGCAGCTTCCTGATGTCTGCCAGCTTCACTCTGAGCAGAGATACCTTGCTTCGTCACTTCTACCTGGGCATCCAGGTGTGCAATCCAAAATGTGTACCCAGGAACTCTCGCAGATGAGTAGAGGGAGAAGTGCTAAGGGAATCTGTGCTGGTTCGCTTCATGCACTTTTCCTTTAATTTTTCTCCAGAAAAGGCTTTGGGTGGTTTGTCCTATCCAAACAAGAAGCAGCCTTACAATTCTTTTTAGATCCACCTGAGTCAACTGCCCAGTCCCTGCCCAGCAATTGTATTGAGATATCTCTGCTAGAGAGGTTTTGTCTCCCTGTGGAGGTCACAATGCAGGTGACCCATTGCAGATGGACAGTGGAGGCAAGAACCTCCGGAAGTCCTGCCATGTACTTACAGCGCTTCCCAGCTAGTGCACAACCCTCTGTGTATAGCAGTCTTAAAGCACCATTATCATCAGAATGGCGTAAGAGAAAGGTCAAATTAAACTTCCTCTGAGATTTTTTCAAACACTATCATTCCAGTACAGATGTTTTTGTTGCTATTGTTGGTTCCCTTTAATTTTGAAGTGGATTAAGATCTCTGGCTGAAAATAGAGTTTGGGGGGGTTGAAATAAAATAGCTTATTTTGAGAACAATTATAAATAGATTTGTGCCTGCTGATTTAAAGGACCATAATTATAAGATGTAGTAGATGATAATCTACCTTTACCTGTTTAAAAAAAGATATAAAATTCATGATTTGACTAGTTTCTCATTTTAGTAGATGAAGTCTTACAACTCCAAAGTATAATCTGTTTGCTCCTAACCTCCCTGTTCAGGTGCAAGGCTGCTCTGACCCACTTGAACTGTAGAATTTGGGCTCAGAAAACCAGTCTTTCTGGCACTCTTTCTCTAGAGCTACCTCACACTTCAGGATTGTTCTCATGATTTCTTGACTGGAATTTTTTGTGAAAATGATGTCAACTTATTTTTTTTTCACATTAGTACCTGAGACAGTGAAGCTTTCCAGACATAATGGGTTTTCTTAGATGGCAATGGAGAGGTGAAAAGAAACAAGCCTGATGCCCAACACCCAGTTACCTGGCATCCAGTCAGCCCTCACTGGTTACCCCATTCTCTGCCAACTTATGTTTCACCAGTAGTCTCAGGCACTTTAAAATACAGAACCTCTGAATCATCAAGAAAAAACAAATCTTGTTACAGATAGGAGGGCTTGGTTTTATTCTAGTTTCTTGGGGAGCAGCAATCTGGGTAAAATTATTGTGCACTACACCCAACACGTGGGATGGCTGAACACCACATGGTCCATCCCTTGGATTAGCACCTACGGTATAGTGAAGCTGACGGGTATGAGACCACATCTAGGCACAAAGATACCCCAAGAAAGGAAAGAGAAGGCTCTCATGTGGCCGGATGCCAGACCTTTCCCTGATGAAACCACCAGAATGAGTTAGCTCCTTCCTCTCCAAGGACTGAGTGAGGCCTCCAGTTGGGGCACCCTGGAGCAGTGTGGAGCATCTATGGAACATCCATAGATCCTCCTCCTCTTTCCCTGACCTTCATGCCATGTCTCAGAGTGACAACATTTCCCAAGCTTTCTGAGTGACAGATGGAACCTGTGATATGTTGTATTCTGTTTTCACTGTGGTGCTGTTGTCGTGTATGTAGTATTTCCTCTATTAAGCTAGCAGTTTTCTCTTTCTACTATTCTTTACGGGATGTCATACCTGCTTCTTAAAGGTAGTCCTTCCCTGTCCCCTCTTCCACCCTGCTATCTGTAGGAATGCTCATCTGGTTTTTATGGCTGCTGAGCCTCCGCTTCTGTCCAAGGGGACCAATATTTGTGAGAACTTCTGCCTTTCCAGAATTCTGTCGCTGCTGCCCCCGCCCCGCATCTGTCTGTGTGCTAAAGCTCTGTGTCTCAATGCTGTGTGTCCACCTTGGAGAAACATTTGGGGAAGTCATCCACAGCTGGATGCTCTGGGCCATTAGGCAACTCCTTCCCTCAGAGTGAACCAGCCTGTGTGTTCAGAGTAAATAGGCTCCTCTACATCATTCCAAGAAATAGAGATTCATTTACAAATGAATAAGTCACCTGTCCCCTTACACCCTGCCATGCAAGAGGATACTTCTGCACAGGTGAAATGAATACATACTTTGTCCCAAGGAACCGATGCATGACCCAAACCTCTTTTGCGGGTGTGATGTGATGTGCCTCGGCAAAGAGTCTTTCTTTGTTACTATGTTAGAAAGTTTGTTACGCCAGGGAGAAATGATGCACAAATTGAAAGGCTGTCTTTTGTAGCGCGTAGAAAAGCTAGATGCTGTACAAACATACAGCTGTGGCTGAAATGGGAAATATAGAGAAGGGAAAAAAAGGAAGAAAGGATTAGAGCCAGGCTGTCTCCTCTCCAGGTCCCCTCCAGGCAGGTAGAACATGGCTCCTTCCTGCCTGGTGAGGGGCTGCCCCCTCTTCATGAGAATGTCCCTATACCTCCCCTGATGGCGGCGGGGTCCTTACCTTGACATTCCAAGGAGGCAGCTCAGAGTGGCATGATAAGCGCCACCTGCCTGAGTCCATTCAAACCCAGATCTACCACTGCTGGGCTGTGTTGCCGTAGCCACTTTGCCAGGTCTCTTGCCTCAGTTTCTTCAACTCTAAGATAGAAATGACAAAAGGACCACCCTGGTAGGATTGTTTGGAGGGTTACATACATAAATATTTTTTAAAATGCTAAAAAGCAGACCTGGCTAGAAATGTATGCACTGCAGTTATTATTTCTTGGGATTTGCCTGCTTCCCACCCCAGAAATCAGGACCTAAGCGTCTTCCCTGGTGAGGGTGTCACTATGCATTGCTGTTTCCTGAGTAGGGGTTGCCAAGTGAAACTGAACCCTTTGCCGTGCTTTCCAAGCCAGGAGATCCCCGGTGTGCATTAGATACAAGTCGGAAAGGACTCTGGGTCACCCCACTTCTACCTGCAGTGGTGACAACGCAGGTGCCCTGAATTCACCTAAGAACGGGGGCCAGAATGTCACATCCACTGTGCCTCTTTCCTGACACTCAGGTTGGAGCCCTTTTTTTTTTTTTTTTTTTTTAATGTTTCCTCTGTCTTTTGTTGTGGGTCCTAGGACAAGAAACACAGATTCACCTGAGACAGGAAATGTCACCTGTGTATAGGAAACACGCCCCGACCCGGGCAGTGGTAATGGAGTGCCGCTGCTTACTCACACGTCTCTTCAGGGTGGCATCGCTCACTTGGTCATGAGCTAATCTTCACCGTGTGGCTTTTTCTGAAAATAGAGTTGTCAGTAATCTGTCTGTGGCTGACACCTGGGGACCATTTCTCTTTGCTGACAAGCTGGGAAGAATCAAGCAGGAAAGATTCTTTCTCTGACACACCAAGAGCCAGGAAGGGCAGCCAGATTTTCATGGGACTAATGGTTTTGAGGGGGGGCCATGCAACCATGGCCTCATTTCTTTCTGAGGCTGTTCATTTTGTAACCCGCATTATCCTAAGCCCTAGCAGTCTGTGGGTAATCACAGAGATCACAGTAATTGTAGCAACTAAGATTTCACTGGCTCTTTCCTGGTCTCTTAACACAAAATCCCCATCCATCCACTTCCGAGGCACATCCAAGAGATCCTCAGGAGTTCGCTCATGTGTGGTAGACTGATCTGTCTGCATACGTTTCTTCTCCATTCCTACCAGCTTCCCTTGAGGCTACATGCATCCCAGCCACCGCCCCCGCTTTGCTTCATAACGGGAGAATGGAATCTTTGAATCCCACCCCTCAACCTCACAAGCCCCCCCCCACCATGCCTCCAGACCTAGAGGGGCATAGGAAGCAAACATCACACAGAGATAAAATGTGACCCAACCCCAGCAGCCCCTTATACCCAGGACAGAGACAGGCAGGCCCACCCCCACCTTGGGCGCTGACAGGCAAACCCTTGTGGACTGCTCAAACGTGTCCCAGGCAGCTGGACACCCACCCTTTCACGGGCATCCCCTGGTCCCTCTGTGTCATCTCTTCGTTTCTATCCCTTCGCAGAGGGATCTCTTTCTAATGCTGCCACGTGGCAGCAGCCAGTGGCTATAGCTAGGTACCTTAGTGACAGAAGCTACCAACTCCTGAGCCCTGGCCACGCCCTGTTGCTGCAGGAAGGGATGACTCCATGCCTGCAGGATAAGGCAGGAATTTTAGATCATTTTACAAGTCTCAAAGGCCTCAGAGAAGCTAATAGTACCCTGGCTGGCATTCCAGTCCATGCTTGGTAGACTCTAGCTCCGCTCCTGGCCGCCACTTAACAGCCCTCAGCTTCCCAAGAGCCAATGGCCACTTGGGGCCTTAGAAGCAAGTGTGCCCAGAGCTACAATTAGGACCCTAGCTTTTAAAAACTCGTTTAAATGTGCTCTGTGAAGATATGATAAAATCAGTTATTGTGGAAATTTTGTGCTACACTTAATGGTAGCCCTCCTTTGAAAAAAAAAAAACTTGATCTTGTCATTAGAGACATTTTATAAAAATTTTAAATTAAATAGTTAAGTAAATGTATCCCACATTTTGGAGACAAGATTCCCTTTTTGAGAGATCCCCGTGGTCCTATTCATCTTTCCTGCAGCAGCCACACAGCGTAAAGTAATAATCTGGGACATTCTTACTGGGAATCTCAGCTTTATTGCCAGGGACAGCTTGGGTGGTTTTGTACGTTTATATTGACTTCAGGAGCCAATGTCCTGTGCTCATTTAGCTCCAAATGAATGTTTCCACTAGTGGCTTTTTCATTGAATTCTGCCTTCGTATGACTGTCATTATTTCACATTACTTTCCAGATTGTTCTTTGCTGCTGCCTCTGAGGTTGGCCCGCTCCGGGGCCTCTGGCAGACCTCACGGCCTCCGTCCTCCTTGGTCTTTTCTTGGATCTATGACTTAGTAAGCCTGGGCCCGGTCCAAGGCTTGAGAAGATTTAGGAGATACATAAAGGTCTAGAAATGTTTGAGTTTTTATTGTTTTCCAGAAATAAAAGCACCTGGTGATACTATAATCTACCTCTAGCATCATTACCACTCAGAAGTTCCATCAGCATTTTGCAAAGGTTTTGTTCTCACACTGGCAATTTGAGTCATTTCTGTAAAGGTTCAGCAGGCCGGGTCTGCTTTGTGCCTTGCTTTGCCATCTTGTAGCTTTCAGAGGAGCTTCACCTCTGCAGGCCTCAGACCCAGCGCACCTTAGACAAATTCCTGCTGAAAGATTCCCATCAAGATGCCGTCCCTCCAGAAGATCAGTAACACCAGAGGGCAGTAAAGATCTGCAAATAAAAAATTCCCTGAAAACCCACACAGATGATAGCCGTGAACTTCAGCCCGGATCTCTACTTTGGACATAATGAGACAATGAGATCTTCACCCTGGGCTGCCAGTTGTTCATTGGTTTTAGGAGGTGATCGGGACGCTAAAAAGGGCAACACCTCAAGGGCTTCTGTAGGTCTGAATTATTTCTTCAGCTCTTCTGGTCCAGGGCCCCAGCCCATTCACTATAGCTACTTTGCTTTCATAATAACAGAATTCCCCGCTTCTAGGCAGTATGGCGGTTAGTCTGGAAAACGATTTACTTTGATAGCATCTGTGCACTTTTTGATTCCTGACCCTGCCACCACCGAGTCCAAAATAACAGTGTGCCAAAGGGGAGCATTCCTTGTGGGAAAAGGGATAGGTTTTAAAAACTGATTGTACCCAAATTGCTCTAACAATATGTGTCACAGCCATCTCTTACCACTAGGCCTTCCTCTGAGGTGGGCATCACAGTGTCTGTCCATCTGTCTGCCTGTCTTTTTTAAAGACTATGTCTTTGCCAATAGAAAACTCTGAAAAGGGATCCTGGGATTTTCATGTAAATCTGAAGCGAGGGAGAACGAAGGGCAGCAGCCTTCCCTAGATGTGCCTAGGTATGACAAATGGTTCCCCTGATTAACCAGCCAAACGTGTCCACAGTCAATCTGGGACAAATCTGGGAAATTGGGGGTGGGGGAGGAGTTGTGAAGATACCAGAAGTGTATGACACTTGGAAAGAAAAGAACCAAACCAAGCACTCTGCATTTTCTACATTAGGCAAAGTGCTCATCGGTCCCTGGTCCCACTTTTCTCCTTAGAGTATGGCTCAGTTGCTATGACAACAGAGGCCTGCTGGCTTCCTGCGAATTCTTATTAACAGTAGCAAGAGCATAAGTGGATGTGTCCATAAAAATATTTCTCCTTAAGAAAATGACTTAATGTGTTTCCCTTAAATTTTTACTCTAGCCAATAAGTACTTGCCACCTTGTTTGGCTACAAAACCTCATTTTCCTGCTGTGCTAGTCAGCATATCAAGCGTCATGGAAGAGATGGAATAGCAATTTAATTCAGGTGCATTTGAAGTTCTTAATTGTCACTGCTCCACTGGTTAGCAAACAGATACAGGCATTTTATTTATTTCAATCCAACTTAAGTGATGATGAATGATTTGAGAACCTGCATAATATAGTGCAAACAAGACTTACCTTGAGGCTTGATAAATCCTACAAGCCAATCTGGGCTGCCCTTGTTTTTACAAATGTTTTATGGAAACATGACCATGCCTTCATTCCTGTATCTTTTGCGCCCAAGCAGTAGTATTGGACAATTAAAACGGAGATAGTATTTAGCACACAAAGCCAAAAATATTTATAGGAAATAATTGCTGACCCTTAACATAGGAAGGAAAAAGCCTATCTTCATACTAGAGTTCTGGATTCAGAGCTCTGGGAGGAAAGAGATTTGGATACCTCACGTCATCTCTTTATCTGCAATGGGACAGCCTTGATTAGCTTATCTCCAAATTCCTTTCAAATTCTCAGCACTCTGCTATGCTGTGAGTAAGATTACATCCCAGAGGGGCATCCTCAGCACAGGAGAAGTCTTGATTGGCTGTTGATTGGCCCAGGGTCCTGTTGCAGGGAAAGCAGCATCTTTTTCCTCTATCCCACTCCACCCTGCCCCCCGCCCTGCCAGGACCCCTTGAGAAGCTGTGGGTAGTAGAGTTAGCTCTCTACACGCCAGCGTCTTCATCTGCATTGTAAGTCAGACCTCCCTAAGGACTGTTCTAGGGCTGACAGTCTCTGGTTCTGAAGAGAAAGAATGAGACACCCTGAAATTCCCAACTCTGGGAAACCACTCCAGGCTGCTGGGATTTACAGTTCTGTGGGAATCATCTAGGTCATAGGAGGCAGCAAGTGCAAAGGTCCTCAGGCGACAGCTGGCTTGGTGTATTGCAGATGAAAAATTACTCAGCCAGAGAACAGTGCATCTTGTGCACTCCAACTGTGCTACCAGGCAGCTGTCATGCCCATTAGGTAACATAATTTTAACCCATTGCCCAGTTACAGAGTAGAAGGGAATAGATGTGACCATGGCTTGTTAGAAACACACAGGCCTCCAGTAATGGTCTTCTTGGAAACCACTTCCTGGCTCCTGTGTGGTTTTTTTCCATCTGATCCAATTCTGGATCTCTCTGAATTAACACTGCACTGGATGCAAGTAAATACATTACCTTCGAGATGTGATGCTATGCTGCGGGCCTTGATTACACATAGCATAACTTTTTCTGCCAACCATGCTTCAGTTTGTTTTGTGGTACAGCACTGAAACACCATTAGTCTTGTTATGCCAGGATTGTTCAGATAAACCCTGAACCCAGAGCATACTGATCATACAAAAAAAATGTAGGAGAAGCCCATAATGATTCATTTGCTCCCATAGTTGGTCCTTACTGGCCTGTCTGCCCTTGGAATCTTAAAAAGTAGCAAGGACCTTCAGTTGTTGTCAAGATAATTTCTCTACACACTGCAAATGTCTTTGGAAAATACATTCATCCAAGCCATATTTCCAAGAATGACAGGAGACATTGTATTATTGAAGACACAGTCAGAAAATAGGCAAAAATGAGCACATTTGAGGTGGATTGTGGAACGATGTTAACCCACACTTTTGCATGTTATCCAGGGGCCCCGTGATTATAAATTATAAAAGGGACCCACTGGGAGAATTGCAAATGTGATTCCAGCTCCACATTCTGATTGTAGATGGTGCTTCAGTCTTGAATTCACACTGAAGATAAATCTGCTCCTCTTGTCATTTTCTAGGCCGAAGGCTGTCATCTGAGTGGCCAGTGATTAATGACAATACACTTCCCTTAGGTCTTTTTGGTCTGCTTGTTTTTTCATATACCAAAGCTTGTTATATTCATTATACAGAATTCAAACATTGCAGAATGTCTCTGGTATTAAGCCATTTGACATTGCTGTTACCCTAGGTCAGATTGTCACAGCTTAGCAGCTGCAAACTGTTAAATTTAAGGGAGATGAGTGTCTCCTGCCGCACAGTCCCTCGTGGATACATAACACAAGCCATATGGCACAGCCTCCTCTCGATTTTGATTTGAAAATCCCCTCATAGAGAGCTGAGTGTGAGGAGGGTGTCACACTGCACACAGACAGCTCTGTAGACACAGGGTTTTACACACCCACACACCTTGCTTCAGTGGAAGTTGGCTGAGTCCAGGTTTGCAGCATTCACACTTACTTGGTGGGATTTGCTTGACAAATCGCCAGCAAATGAGTCTTTTGTGCTGCTTGACAAATCACCAGTATATGAGCCCTCCCTTCTCTCTGCTTCCTGATGCTATTGGTTGAGCACCATTTTCTCTAGCATGCCCCTCTGCCATGCTATTTCTGTCTTGGAGCCAGGCAACTGTGGACTGAAACTTTGAACCGTAATAAACCTCCCTTCCTTGGTATTTTCGTCCCAGTGATGAGAAAGAATCCCAGAGGCCATTCAGGGTCCTGGAGCTGGTTTGTGCCAGGAGCTTGAAGGAAAGTACATCCTTCCTGGGGCAAAGCAGAGAAGACCAGGAGTGTGTTATGAGGTGCTGTGCTGAGGTTGGGGTCGCTTCACCTGTAACGCAGCCCAGGGATGCAGCCTTACTACCACTGGAATACAGATGAGGATCCTGAAGCCCAGAGAGGAAGTGCCATTTGTCCAGAGTCACATACTTAAAGTGGCTCAGACCCTTGACCCAGTCACAGGCCATGCGATAATGTTGGGATGCAAACTCCAGGTTCTCCTCTGCTTGTGCTGTCTCTAAAGAGCTTAACAAACATCCTGAGCTGAGGGGGTCCAAAGCTGGGGTCTCCACCCCATAGTTTGCTACCCCGAGCCTGACCCGTCATCACCTTTCCATAACGTGGGAACAGATGAGGTAGAACTCAGGAATTGGGGCAGATCAGCAGGGAGCTTTGCTAATGGGCTAATACCTGCTTAGATGAATAGCCCCAGTTGGTACACATCTCTAAGGCTCCATCTTCAGGACACATCCTGTTTCTCAACCTCTGTGATTTGCATTCCCGTGTGCTTTCCCCCAGCAGGACTTCTGCCTGTGTTGGGCCGTGTTTGCACTGCAGCACATACCTCCTTGTGCCTCCTTGGATTTTCTGAAAGCTCTGCAGTAAAGCTGTAGGCTTTGGCTTTATCCCTAGACATATATCGATTTTATTTGTACTCCTGGAGAAGTCTGAATTACATTCATGACAACCAGAGTTATGTCAACAATATGCGAGCTGGAAAGGGCAGGTTGCTCAGTCCTGCTGGGAGGCCAGTTGCCAAACAACCCATTAAAAAGCTGGGAGAGAGAAATAATCAGCTTAGGGCCCATTGTTCCTTTCCAGCCAGAAGTGTAGCAGGGTTTAGGCGGGCAGGACTTCTCAACAACGAATGTCCCCTCAGGGAAGCTCTTCCTGACCTATTGCCTAGGCTAGCATGGCCCTTGGGGAGGGTCACTGTGTGGCTGACCTCCTAAAAGTAGGAACACACTCAGAGCATCTCTGTAGAGCTATGCAGACAAGCAGGGATTGCTGTAAGGAGAGAGTTCAGATTGTGTATGAGCATCCTGTATGGAATCCAGGTGTGATAGTCTGCAACAACCACCTGGTAACAACCATTCTTTTTTAGAATTGGTCATCTGGCCAAGGAGCTGGGTATCCATTGGCCTCTGAGAATTCTTTTAGCTGTAGCTACTTAATGAACATGTATGTGAATTAATGAACAGTGTGCCTGGCATAGTGCTTGGTTTACAGACACAAAGTTGAGTAAGACATACTCCTTACTTTCCAGGGTCACACAGTCTAGTGAGGAAGATAGATCAGTAAGTCCAGGAAGAAAGTGATATATTTGTCTAAATTCCCCAGAAGTCTCCTCAGCCATTAGATTTGAGAAGAGTGTCATTTGTAAAGGCTCCCCAGAGACACTGTGGGGAGTAGGATGTGACCCAGCTGATTCCTAAAGGCAACTGGAGCATAGTGCTGCATGCAGCTGGTAGTTCAAGCTGTGGGTGGTTGTGAGGTTAGTAACCTGAGAGCCCTCAGGCCTACTCTATGGTAGCCAGAATGGAACCCCAGGCAGACTCGGGTGTCCACCGGTGTGCAGAGCTGCAAGCTCAGGGTGAGTGCAGCACAGACAATGTCTGCCCGGGTTGGCCATTCTGGGGAGACTGAAGCTGGATTTTGAGGATGAACAGAACCAAGAGACAGCCCTGCTCTCAGACTCACAGTCAGGTAGTGAGCACAGAAAAGAAAATGATAGCAGGAGGGAGGCGGAAAGGGATGGAGTGGGGAAGAGGGACCAATGGTAAAACCACTCTGGTTGGGTGGTCTTGGGCAGGAATAAAAGAAGATTCCAGAAAAGGAAGGGCAGGGTCCAAGGCAGGAAGAGGATGACAAAGTGCTGGAGGCTAGAGCGGCTGGTGTGAGGTGACAGAGTGGCAAGAACTAGGCAGGAAGATAGTGGGGAGCTGCATTCTCCTCAGCATCACCTTTAAAAGACCCAGCCTTTTTCTGGGTCAAACAGAAACCAGTAAAACCAGGATAGGACCAGCCTCCCACTGATACCTTAACAAGCTCTTTCCAGTAGACAGACTGCAGGGCAGGGGTGGTCGTGGGAGGACCAGCCAGGCAGCGCAGTGGTGCCATTAGAAGTGGGGGCCACGAGAGGAAGGACACTGTGGATGTAATTTGAAGGTAGATCAGGCATGATCTAGAGTAGTGATTGATTGCAAGAGACAGTAGATAAAGACACTCATATAAGTAAAGATGCTCTGATTCCCACATACTGTTGAGGAAAATCCTGGGGTGCCATGACGGGAAGTGACAGGCCATAGGGAAAGGCATCAGACCAAGGAGAGCTGTGGTTATTGGCCAAAGAAGGTACTCCCCATGGACTGGAGGTCAAGACAGTCCACAGTTTCTGGTCCCCAGCCCCGGCCTATTACCCACCTAGGAGTCCTTTCTGGCTATCCCCAGCATACTCCAAGCCAGTGACACAGCCAGATGTCCAGTGTCAGTCTTCTCCAACCCCATTATTCATTACCCAGACTGAGCTTGTGATAGCACAGCTCCGAGTCCTTCGGCAGCAAGGCCTGCAGGTGGCAGTGTGGAATGGCTCAGGGTGTTGGGGAAGAAAACCATGGGGAATGCCACTCAGGATGGCACAACTGCACAAAGATGCTGTCAGCTCTCACCTGGGGCTGGCTCAGGCGGGGGTGCAACTCATCCTCACCCTCCAAGTCACGTCACTGAGCAGGCAGCCCTCTGACACCGAGTGCAGCTGGTGCCAGCCTGGCTTGCTCTGGCCTCAGTGCAGTGGCCTCCGTCCCAACCCATCAACCTGCACTGCCAGCCACAGAAAACCCAACCCGTTAGCTTCTGGCTAAAGAGACAGGAGAGTGGATTTAGCCCCAGCGGCGCTTGTCTGTCCTGCTTCAGCTCCTGTGAGCGGGAATCTCCTTCCTTGATGTTCCTCAAAATTTCATGGCTTGATTTCAGAATTGACTCCAACTGGGTTCAGAAGTACTGAATAAAAACAATAATTATATATATATATATATGTATATATATATGTGTGTGTGTGTATGTATGTATGTATATACATTTGGTCTTCATATCCCTTTAGCCTAACTGTGTGCAATATCTTGTCCCTATAGCGAGACTAAGGTCATAGTATAAAAAATAATAAATGTTATGACCCAGCCATGGGAGCAACAGATATATCCTGGGTAAAAGGCCCCAGTGTCTGTCCAGAGGGCCATCACCTGCAGGCCACCTTCTCTGTCAGCAGAGTTGAGGGCCAAGGGAGGGAGGAAGAAAGGCTGGATATTTAAGAAGGCCAATGGGTCAGGCATCACACGAGAGACCACATGCTGCGGGGAACATACAGCATCACAGGTAGTGTGAACGGCGACTTTTCCAGGTGTAACGCTTTTCAGCTGTACCACATGGCTCAGATCCATGAGTCAGTAGTGTCTGGGATTTTTTTTGCGGGGGGGTGGGATGTTCTTGTGAAGTTCCTGATAAATAAAATTGCTCTTTGTACGTCTTCACAATAACTTTTTTCTAAATCAGAAGTTTCATAGTTTGCATCTTCATCTCAGGCTTAGACTTCCCCATAATTCTTTAAATTTAGACACAGATGGGCCGGGGATTTAGCTCAGTGGTTCTGCTGCCTGCCTCATAAGCACAAGGTCCCGAGTTTGATCCCCGGTACCAAATAAATAATACATGAATTTAGACACAGACCATAAAGTTTCTTAACTTGGAATTATTCCTGGGCTGGGCCCACAATTGAGGCCCTAATGGAACCTAATTGGAGGACTTTGACTCCTTCTCACAAACTTGCCTTAACACTCCTTCTATCCTCTGCTGAAGGAGACCAGACTCTGTGCCACTGCGGGTCATGTTTGTCTTCATGGACCTTCAGTGTTTGCAGTCACCCAAGTTCACGTGAGTCTCTCCATGCTGGGCCAATAGTGGTAGAACAAGTAGGGGCTCAGAAAATGATACCCTAAAACACGCTATGTTGAATCTCTTGAGAGCACTTGGAGAGTAGCCTAAAGACTAGATCTGCCAAAGAACACAATTGCCTCCAACTTTTACTGATATTCCACTCACCAGTGAAGATTAAAGTCACATCACAGAGAAGACTGAGAGTCAAACACCTGGCCACTGTCTGTGCTCTAAGTTGTTTCTCTTTGCTGAAAAGGATTTACTCCTCCTCTAAAGGCCTTACCCTGCCCATCCCACTCCCTTGCAAAGCCTCCCTCAACTGTACCTCCTTGCATTTTGTATTTTGCACAGCTCCTGCATACCTGTGCACTCTAGGTGAATGTTTGTGCTTTCTCTCCTGTTCATTTGTTGCCAGTGTGTTGAAGCCGACTCTGTCACCAGACTTTCAGAGGAAAAATTTGAACTTCCCAGCAAGCACAACCATAGTCAGTACTTGCAGCCCTGAACACAAATGCCAAGCCATCTCTCCCTCATCTCTCCATATCACTGCTTCAGTGGGTGTCCTCAGCTCATGAGGACGTCTACTCACACCCTGAGGGTTGATCCTACACAAATAAGTGATTGTGTTAGAGAAGAGAAAGTGCAGTCCAACAGTGTTTCATTTCTTTATTCAGCTGAAACACGGAGTGCCTATCCTGTGTCGAGGATTTTGCTAAGGTTGGAAACCCAGAGATAGCTCACAGGTTCATTCTGCAAGGGTAAGGTCTCCCCAGTAAAGCCCAGTATATAATGGTTTGTTTGGTAAGTGAGGGATGAAGGATATTGGTGCTTCAAAGGAAGCATAAATGATTGTTCAGAAGCCTTGTCTGCTGCAAAAGAAAAACCTGCAAGTCATACATTTTGCCCCAAAGCAAAGAACCAGCCCACCAGTGCTTTGGTTCATAGTGCAAAGGCCCCTTGAGTGCCTTCCTTACCTCCTTTCCATTTTCTCAGTCATTTCATCACGAAGGTGTAACCTTTTGTGATATCTGGCAACTGCTGGAGACTGCAAAGCCGCACACTGGTCAGGTCTGCTGCACTGGGAAGGAGGGTGCCTCTCATGAAAAGTGGAACTTAAGCAAGAGTCCTCTCCTCTAGGCTCAGGGCTGTGGCTGTGAAGATTCAACCAGCTGCAGGTCTTGGCTGTGTTAGCACCTAATGTGTTCTGCATTTGGCTGCCTTGTTAGCAGGCAGACACTCAGAATGCAGTGTGGCAGTGGGTGGGATTCTGCATCTGCTCCAACCTTCTCAGTTTCTCTAGGGCCTTCTTTATGACTGCTGAGACATTCTTCCCCATGGTTCCTATCTGCCTTCCCTTTTCTGCTGTGCCTTCTCACCTATCCGCATTGAGAGGTGAGGACTCTGACTCCGATTCCCCATGACAGTCATAATGGTGTGGCCCCATCTAAGGCTGTTGTGTGGCATGAGTCTAGTGTATAAAACCTACTTTTGGTATCTGAAGCATTATTTATTTACCAGGTATTCCTCGGGTGTGAAGGACACGGTATATTTCAGGTACAATCAGATTCCCATACACATCACCATTTCTTTTCATGAGTTCAACTCTTGACTTTAAAACAACCTGTTCTTCCTACTGTGCATTTGAAAGTAGCTATACACCTTGCTATTTAAGTATATCCTCTCCAGAGGACATTCTTCTCTCTTTTCATCTGAGTACAAATTTCATTTATGCTGGTTTCATTACATTTAAATTTTAAAACCTACAAATGAAAAATCATCTAGACACAGTTTATTTTCTCTATTGCATTAAAGTCTCAAAGCATTATTTTCCCCTTGGTAAGTCTACTCTGTGTTCTAGAATTCAAATCTACCTGCCCTTGGCAGATTCCTATGGTTTGCCTCTTATTTACCTGTGTAGCTATCTCATCGTAGGGCAGGGCAAGTGTCTGCCATTTTGCAGACCTTCCCATAGGGTAAACACAGCCATTGATGCACAACCACATATGAATTCTTTATCTCAGGTTTTTTACCTGTCCCATCTAGGAAAAATGACCAGTGGCTTTTCTTGCTTGTTCTTGTTGTTTAGAAAGCCAAGCTTGGCCCTGCTGGTAACAAAGTAATTAGTCCTTCAGAAGACAGGAAACAGCCTTCCAATAACCTTGACAGAGTGAAGCTCACCGACTTCAATTTCCTCATGGTGCTGGGGAAGGGGAGTTTTGGGAAGGTAAGAAGTGGAGGGTCTTGGGCAGACAATGTTGGATCAGTTTTTTTCTCGCTGAAGTTTCCAAAACAGCCATTTATGTTCCATGCTATTTGTATACATTTTTTACGTCCTTAAAAACAACTGCATCCAAAAAGCTAGAGCAGGTTCATGTGTTCCAGTGTTCATAACAGAGGGCATGCTCCAAAATGTTGGTCAAGTGGACCAACACACGTGTAAGCACATGTGATCCTTAAGGGATTCCTTAGTGGGGCCATGCAGCTGACAGCCTGTGCATCTTCATTTGGCTTCTGCAGCCCCACACACCAAGACAGAGCCAAAGACAGATTTCCATCCCATCTTTTGCTTTGTCTGGACTTGGGGGATTGTAAATGTCAGTCATGTTTTACTCTAAAGAGACTCACACGAAAACATGCATAATTTCAGGCTAATCCCAGTAAAGAATATTGACAATTCCTTCTAGCAGCCTAGATAGCATCACTGTGTGGAAATATAACACCCAGTATATAAGTTTCGACAATTTAAGAAGTTAAATAAATGTTGGAAGAATTTGCTTTTTTAATAAAGTTTATTTCATTCCTCCCCTTATTTAAATTATGGTGATAATGCAGTATTTCAATATTTGTACAGAAATTTTGTGTTAGCATTCCATCACTATAACAAAATATTTGAGGCAACTAACTTGTAAAGAGTAAAGTTTTATTTTCACTCATGGCTTTGATGGTTTCAGTCCATGATTGAGTGGTCCCCTGCTTTGGGCCTCTGACAAGGCAGCACATCACAGCAGAAATGTGTTACAGCAAACTGTTCACCTCATCAGCTAAGAAGCAAAGAAACAAGAGACCAAGACCACACAATCCTTGAGGGCATAGCATACCCCTAGTTATCTAAGGATGCCACAAAGCCCCACCCTAAAAGGTCTGTACCACTTCCCAGTAGCAGTGCCTCAGGCACCAAGGTAACTCATGGACCTTTGGAAGACACCACCCTGTCTATTCAAATCATAGCAAAGTCTATTACTATTTTTCTGTCACACATCTACAGATCTGCATGAACTGTTGCTGAACCATCATCACCTAGCCTGCTTCCCCATCCCAGCTCCCAGGACCAGATTCTTCTTGGAAATGTTCGACTTGTTCTCCTTCTGTTCCCAGGTGATGCTGGCTGACAGGAAGGGAACAGAAGAACTGTACGCAGTCAAAATCCTGAAGAAGGATGTGGTGATTCAGGATGATGATGTGGAGTGCACCATGGTGGAAAAGCGGGTCCTGGCCCTGCTGGACAAGCCCCCGTTTCTGACACAGCTGCACTCCTGCTTCCAGACCGTGGTGAGGACCCTGGGGCTGTACATGTGGCACAGCACCCAGCTTGCTCTTGGGCTGTACCTGAACCAAAGCTTCTCAGCATCCCTGAGGAAAGGTGGAAAGGGTACCCAGCAGAGGCAACAAGGACAGCGATCACCTCCTGACAGATGGAGTTGGGGCATGTGTTCTCTGTGCTGTCCCTTCTGGTTAGAGGCTTAAAATTCATTCCATTTAATTCACAAGCACTTACAGTTGGCCTTTATATCCTCGGTTCTACATTCACAGATTTCGCCATCCATGGATTAAAAAAAATTTTAATCTCATCTGCACTGAACATCTATAGACTTTTTCTTGTCATTATTATGTAAACAATGCAATATAACAACTATTCCCATAGCTTTAACATTGCATTAGGCATTATAAGTATTCCAGAGATGATTTAAAATATATGGAAGGTTTACATAGGTTGTATGCATATACTACACCATTTTTTGTAAGGGACTTGAGCATTTGAGGATTTGGGTATCCTTGGAGGGTGCTAGAACCAGTTTCCCCACAAGACCTGGGGACTGTATGTGAGCAGTTTTCTTTATGCCAGGTACAGTGCTATATAGAAACGGTGAAATAACTCCCAGTTCTGGCTTTTTAAGACCATTGGTCCATCTGCCAAGCATGACATTAGAACATTAAAAGAGTCCATTTCATAAAACTGTGTTCTTGTTTAATGACACACATCAGGAGTGGAAAACCATGACCTGTTTTCTACAGCCCATGAGCTCCAAGTAAGGTCACAAAAAAATCCAAACAGTATTTCATGACATGTGAAAAATTAATGAAAATCACATCTCTGCATAAGTAGTTCTGTAGGGGCACAGCCATGTTCATTCACTTACTTGTCACCTACAGCTGCTTTCACTCCACAAAACCATAGGTGAGCAGTTGCAAGACATACAAAGTCTAAAATATTTACTCTCTGACCCCTTGTGGAAAAAGTTTGCTAACCTTGGTCACAGAATTAAACTGTGTAAGCACATTACAAAAAAATCCCAAGACACTGATTCACTGGTGGTGGAGCTTGCAAGTATTTAACAGGCTATCTAGATGCTTAGATGGCACCAGAGTGAGGAATTTCCAGAGGAGCTTTCCCTACCTAGAAGCTGACCCTCTTCAGTATGGCTCAGTAATCTAGTTATATTGTTACTGTTAGATGATTACTACTCTCGACTGTCTCAAGGTCAGAAATTGACTTTGTGTTTTATGTCCTTTTTCAAAATCCTCAGAAGGTACTCTCCAAGCTTTTGAGTAGTAGAATCCCTACATGGCAGGGCAGCCACACCCAGTGTCAGAGCAGGGGAAGCTGCAAGCCTGGTGCCTGCCGCTTCATACCAGCCTCGCCTTGGCCACTGGGTCACTTCTGCCGGCTCTGAATAGCTCCCAGAACCCACTCCAGAACCCAGCAGTGCCAGGGAGAACTGAGCGGTGAGGCAGGAAGGAGAGCCACACCTCTGAACCTGAGTTTTTAACCCTGCTTATGCAGATTAAGCTCTGGATACAAAAGTGACATTAAAGTTCATAACAGAGAAGCTAGAAGGTGCAGCTCCCAAAACTGTTTTCTGCTCCTTTGTTCCTTCCTTCCTTCCCTGTGCAGCACTTTAATGTTTTAATAACCTCTTTGAAATGGGGATGTTTTCTAGAAGAGAACAGAGGTCAACCCTTACCGTGGTGTGCTGCTTTTTCACTGGTAAATCCTTCTTTCTCTCCCATCTATCCCAGCATAATGCCTGTAAAAATATGCAGACTTAAGTGGTTCTTTGTGGGGCCAACACTTAGCTTACCAGTGACAGAAGGGGAAAAGGTAGTTAGGCACATTATGGCTGCAAAAGAGCATTTACTAGCCTTTCCATTTATGGTCTTCCCTCTGCCCCACCCAGGAAATGTCGTTAAGCATCCACAGTTTATAAGGCCAGTCTAACCCAAAAGATGTGTTTTCAGAGGCATCCATTTGAATCAGTTACTGCTTCCGCACAGAAATGCCTCCTAGACATTGCAAATCAGCTTTTATGCATTTGTACCATCAAGAAAAACTGGTTAAAACGAAATGATTGGTCCATGTAGACTTTTCACCCTTTCCCTGGCTCAGAAATATATGGATAGGAAAAAAGGGAAGAATGTTGAGACCCTTGCTATGATCGGGAGCACGAGTGACCAGGAGGCAGACGCACTGACAGAGAGCCATCATTCAGTTATGCGATGACCTTATCCTTCCCAAGGGCCTCACACAGTGGGGTGTATTACTTATTCTTTCACTGGGAAAAAACTGGCGAAGAGATGCAGACCAAGCAGTTGCGGCAGGGCAGCCCCGTTTCACTAGTATGAAAGCCAAGCAGAGGCTGCAACGAGGAGGAGGAGCCTCGCTCACATGCACACCTTGGTCTGCAGGATCGGCTGTACTTCGTCATGGAATACGTCAACGGTGGGGACCTCATGTACCACATCCAGCAAGTAGGGAAATTTAAGGAGCCACAAGCCGTGTGAGTATTTTTTTTTAAGTCCTATAAATCAGACAACCCTAAGCTCCCACCTGGGAACCTCTGCGATATAAAATGTTCCTGGGTGGCTCTGCTTTTTTGGAGCTGAATGCTGTAACTTCCCAGGGGACAGATGCACTAACAGACCCATCTCGATGTTTTCTGGGGAGCAGTTTGTTCCATTTCCAGTAAATTTCCCTTCATCGCCTGGGTCCATCCTCCTGGCTGGAGTCAGTCACTCATGGCTGCTGCACGCCCACCGTGCACAGGTACTGGGAACGCAAAGCTGTGAGATGCACCGCCACTCTGGGCTCTCACACTCCCCTCCTCGTGGCCTCCCAGAATTGGGGAGTGACAGCAGCATGCCCTCAGGGAACGCGTGACCAGAGAGGAGGAGGCAGCCCTCCTAGGAGAGGGTGTAAGATGCAGAGCTTTTCCGGGGCAGTGTGAGACGGCAAGGAGTTGGCTGGATAATAAATGCAGAGCCTGCGGGGAGGCGGCTGAGGAAGAGGCATTAGAAAGGGCTCCATCGGCTGACTCCACCAATCTCACTCCGCTCTTGCTGAGCCCTATCGCTGAGGAAAGAAGGACGCAGGAAGGGAGAAGCTGGTGTAAGGGGATTGGTGAGAATCTTCTATGGCAGAAGAAATGGAGCTAGAATTTGGCTTCAACTTGGAGCCAAAGAGAAACAAGTGTCTTTGACAAACATTATAGAGGAACAAGGGCAAGAACTAGCTGACTGTTGCAGTGAGAAGACAGGAGCCTCTCTCTTGAAGCGATGTCCGTGTTAGGCTTGGGTGAAGGTGGAGGGTGGTACTACTTGCAACTCAGCTTGGAATGCTTCACCGGGGTGTGACTGGGAGTGGAGATGCGGATGGGCTCCAGGTGAAGATGGAGGAGTCACGTGGAGGGTTGGGGAGGGGACCTTAATACCCAAAACATCCTCCGGGTTCTCCGGGCCCTGGAGAGTCCTGGGAAGCTCAGCAGAGGCAAGCCTAAGCAGATGGATATTTTGCTTCCTCAGAAATGTGTGCCAGTGTACGAAAATAGCAAGCATGAATAAGATTTTTGAAATGTTCAATCTAAAACAGCAATCAGAAGAAATGTTGACCTGTGTGGGATCGTCTACCACCTTATGGAGTACTAACTAAAGGCACAATAGGGGATTTGTTGGTAGCGAGCTTTAAAAATAAAAAGGGAGGTTTTTCTGCTTTTATTTTTACTTAAAAAGTATTTTTAGAAATATTCTTATCCTCTTAAGAGACTTTATGAGTTGTAGCAGCATTAAAATGTTCTAATTATGAGATAAAGCTTGAAAGCACAGAGCTATAAAGAACAGGTGGCAAAAAGCCACTTTGTTATAAAATGCCTCATGCGATGCCCTTTCATTCTCTGTGTGTTGCAGAAAACTTTTTGAAATATATAGACAGACATGAAAATAATGTAACAGTCTCCTGTCACCCCATGTTTCCTCCTCCCCCATCCCATCCTCTCAGAGGGGTTTTCAGAGGGTGCCCCTATAAAAGCTTGGACTTCATTGTCAGGGCATCTTTTCTGCTCATGTAGATGTGTGCTTGTGTTAAGTCTCCTGGGTATGATATTTGCCCAAGCGCAGACCTGTGGCTTCTCAGACTTCAAAGACCTTGAATGCTGTGTAAATTTTAAAACATCCTTCTGCACATAATCTAAGTTTCAGATATTAACCTATTAATGATTTTGAAGTAATGGTAGTAACTGCCCTGGAGTATTATGAATTATTAAGAGGACAACCTCAGGTATAAATCATCATATGTTCCATTTATCCCAGCACTTCAGAGAATGAACAGACCAGCTAAACAGTTCAGCACCCACTCTACTTTGTCTCCCAGGGAGTAATTGTATCCCAAACAACAATATTTTCTGCCATGAATAGGAAAATGGAATTTTTCTCTACTTATACCATATCCTTGACATAGAATGGTCTAACACGTACCCACTGTTTAAGTGATTATGTTAGGAATTACTTTTTAGGCTGTAAATTACCTACCCACTCTTTCCTAGCAAGAAAAATAAACCTGTGTCGTGTAGCTTATTGACTTGACTTTTCCCAGGTAAGCTGGAGTGACGGAATGGCAGAGGGAAGGGCTAACTGCTGGAAGAACATGTATAGAGCAATGCTGGTCTCAGAAAGTCTTAAGGTCTTGCTTGTCTTATCTCTTTGATGCCTGGATTTGAGGCTAAAAAAGTATCTAAAAAGTCCAAAGAAGCAAGCCAGAAACCTGAAGCATATTTTCTTTTACAGATTCTATGCAGCAGAGATTTCCATTGGATTGTTCTTTCTTCATAAAAGAGGAATCATCTATAGGTTTGTATCAAAGGTATCCTCGCAACAGCACAAAGGACAGGTTTGAGGGGCCTGGGTGGGCATGTAATTCCAAGATAGAGACTTCAGACCTGGAGATAATAATCCCTCAGGGAACATAGACCGAGGGGACTCACCTTTCTCTGCACCCTTGTGGCAAATGGGAGCCACCTTCTGATTTCTAGACCTCAAAGATTTTATATCTCATTTCTACTTTATACAAGAAAACATGTTTTACTCCACTGACAGCTCCTTCCTCTACATTTTATTTGGAATGGAGGTCAGGGAGCAATGGCAAGTGAATTGCGATTACAGACACTCAGCAGGAAAAGAGCACAGGGAACTGGGGAGAGGCAAGAAAATACTATTGAATTAAATTCTTTTAGTTGTAAGATGCAGTGAAATTCTGATGCCAAAGAAAGAAGAATGTCTTTAAGGATTAATTGAAGAGTAATTACAAGAATGCTGGTGCAGGCATGATGAAGGGAAAGGAGAAATGGTTCAAAACTCTGAATTTTGCAAACCCTGTACAGGATAGAAACACATCAAATGACTGGGATCTCTCTAAACCTGCTAAGTTGGAATCTCTGAATTCATAGGCGTAGCCAAGATTGAGAATCAGTAGTTCAGCCAGTTGTTCATTCACTGGCTAAGCATCTCCCATGTACCAGGCTTTATATTAGATTCTGAAGATTCAGGATACAGTAATTCCTGGCCCTGCTCTCCAGGAACTCGAGGTTGAAATGCCATTCAGATGGCAACTAGTCAAATACTGGTTTGTTTCACCAGCTCCAGAGTAAACAATGACATGTTGTGGGAGAGACTCTCATGCTAACGTTCTTCCTCACAGGGATCTGAAGTTAGATAATGTCATGCTGGACTCAGAAGGCCATATCAAAATTGCTGACTTTGGGATGTGCAAGGAGCACATGATGGATGGAGTCACGACCAGGACCTTCTGTGGGACACCAGATTACATCGCCCCAGAGGTAGGGACCCCATTTCTCCATGTTGTCTAGGGGAGCTCTTTCAAACCACACGCACAACCCATGCATGGAAGCAGGGGGTCCTTAGGGAATCACTAAGTCAGAGTCAGAGTGTGGGTCATGGCAACCAAACAGACTCGACCAGACAGCGTAGAGTAAAATAAGCTAAAATAGGAGAGTTCATTGTACATAGTGAGCCTGCATCTTATTTCCTCAAACTTCAGTTCTGGGTATGTGTGTGCCCAATGCCTAGTAAAGGCATTTCTTATATGGCCATGGTCAGAATAATTTAAGGGAAACTGTGAGGTATGGGAGTTACTGCTGAGACTATTCTGCCTAGAAAATCTGGCTTAGAAGATGGTTGCCATGATGGCTTTTTAGCACCCTCCAAGTAATAAGTGCTCAAAGCTCCATCGTATTTAAGAATGTATCAGTATGGTTACATAAACAAAGTGATTCCAAGATTGTATCTTTACAGTAGTAGGCTATACCACTCTGTCTTTGCTATAACCTTACTTAGTAATTCTCTTCTATTTTCTGACACTTCCTACATGTCAGTGGCTGTACCAGTCATTACACAGGTCCTTTGTAGCCCACTTTGTGTTCATACACAACCTGCACTTCAGCGTGATAGAAAGCAATAGATTCAAAGTTGGATCAGCCAGAGTTCTTCATAGAACACTTGTCTTGGCTGTTGGTGTTGTATCCCATGTCTTTTCAACAAATTACCCCATACATTTATGTCAGACACATTATGGACAGAGGAAAGGACAAGTTTCAAAGTCAAACCAGTGTGAGCTTTAATCTTGCCTCTAATGGGGCCAGAGTTTTAGCTCTGCCTTGCAAGCACAAGGTCCCAAGTTCAATCCTCACTACAGAAAAAAAAAAAACCTTGGCTCTATTTACAGGCTGTGGGAACTCCTCTTTCTTCAGTGGCAAGTTAGGTTACTACAAATCTCCCTGTAAGACCTGCTGCAAGAACTAAAGAGACCAATAGTTATGTTCTGAACTTGATATGCCGTCATTATTTGTACCTAGTATGACCCTCAGGGAAAGTCATTTATTCCGGAAGGAGCTGGGTTTTGTTCCTCTCTTAAGGGCTTGTTGTTGTTGTTGTCCTATTCCTGGACAACAAGGTAACAAATTATTTAGAAATTCAAATTGTGAGTGACATGGCCAGAGGTGACTTTTTTTCCTCAAAAAGCTCACTCAGAAGTTTCTGGCATAACCTGAACTTAGGTGTTTTTTTTTTTTCAAATGTGAAGAATGGAGAGAAAAATACTACTTCTTGACAAAATGTGTTTTCTGAAGACTTCTGCTGGCTGCCGGTGTTGAACAGGCTGTGATTATGAGCTGTGTGGGCTCCAGGTAACAACCCACCAGGTGCCATAAAAGTGTGGTGACAAAGGATGGCAGCATTTCTAAGAATAAAGGTGGCTTCGAACCTCATCTCCATTAACACCAGGTCTCCACCAAGTACACACATTGCTTCTTGGTTCCCCAACACCTCAGCTATCTGCTATCATCAGGATCAACAGTGTCCCACAGAGACGAAATTTTCCGTATAAAGTTTGCCCATCTGGTGGCTTGTGATTTTGGCTGTAGTTCCCTGTTCATTGTATGGATGTCTTATTAACACATACTTAGAAGCTTAAAACGCAAATTTAGCACACAGTGCTAGAGTCCGAAGTGCCTTCTTCCTCCTCTGTGCTGCACAGCTCTTCCAGTCTCTCCATGTCTTTTTCAGCTTCAACCCTACAGCTCCTCTTCTGTCTCCAAGGACCTTGTGAGGACTGTTGGCCCATGCAGATAATCTAGAGTCGTCTTCAGCTCCAGACCTTCCACTCACTCCTGAAAAGTCCTTCTTGTTCTATAAGTGACATTCATGGGTTCTGAAGGCTAGGATGGGGATATCTTTGGGGGGGAAAGGGATATTACCCCGTCTCTCACACTCATTCTGATGGCACTGTGTGTTGGGTGACTGCTCTTCCTTCCTCTGCCATTCACATTGAACAGACTCCTAGCATGGTAACCTTGGCTCTCTTTATACACAAAGCATAATGTGTTCTTGCTCATTTCTTTTTTAATTGTTTTTTATTAGTACATGTTTGTAGTACATTCTAAACAGTATGTACTCCCCACTGCTTGTGGGGAGTTGGTACATGTACGTAGGACACCTTAATTCCTTTTTTATCCCCTTTCTTACCTCCACTCCTCCACCTCTTAATCCTCTTCCCATTTCAGAAATATCTCCTTACTTCTTACTGTCTGTCTTTTCTTTTGCTGTTCATTTATAATTTGGGTTTCTCATATAGGAGAAACCATGTGATGTTTAAGCTTCTGTGTCTGATTTATGTCACTTGACATTGTAGTCTCAAGGTGCATTCATTTTCCTACAGATGACCCAAGTTTTTGGCAGAATGTACTCCATTTTTTATAAATGCCACTTTTTTTTTTTATCCATTCATCTGCTGATGGGCACATACACTGCTTCCAAGGTTTAGCTATTATGAATTGTGTTACGGTAAACATAGATATGCACGTATCACTGTAATATCATTTCTTTAACTCTTTCGAGAAGATACCTAGGCCCTCCAATATAAAAGACCCAATCAAAAAAAGGGAAGTGAAATGAATAGAAATTCACAGAAAAAGTACAAATGGCCCAATAAACATGTGAAGAAATGCTCAACATTTCTGGCCATCAGAGAAATGCAAATAACACAACAGAGATATCATCTTACCCCAGAAAGAATGGCCATCATGAAGAAGTCAAATAGTAACAAATCCTGGTGGGGATGCAGGGAAAAAGGAACCCTTCTACATCGTTGGTGGAAATGTAAACTAGAACAACCACTATGGAAATCAGTGTGGAGAGTCCTCAGAAAACTAAACCGAGAAATTTCATTTCATCCAGCACCCTCATTTCTGAAGCCTTCCTTTCTCTCTTCTGTGTAAGAGTAATTGTCAAGGAAGTGGCCTCCATTTATTCAGTGTCTGCAAAGGGCCAGATACCATGTATTTTACCTTGGTCATCATACTAAACCCTGCAAGGGAGATAACTTCAGGCCCTTGTTTCCAATAAGGTGCCTGAGGCACGAAGACATGTACCTAAGGCCACATTGCCAAGAAATGCCATAATTAGGCTTCAACCCCAAGCTCAGGCCATCTCCAGACCTTTGCACCACTCATTACGGGAAACTCTTCAAAACCTGAGCAATTGAGATGCACGTGGCACTGTAGGTGCTCATTGTGCCCAGCACAGTGACTCCAGGGCTGCAAAAGCATCTGAGACAGACTCCTGACTTGAGTCACAGCTCAGAAGAGGGGACAGACACTCCTGCAGATGGGCAGGAACCATGGGCCTTGTTTAGCATCCAGTTAACAAGCTGTGCTGCCAGGGGAAACTGGTCAATGAGGCCTTCAGGATGTTACACTTTTGCTAGCTTTTTTTTTTTTTTTTTTTTTCCTTACAGCATTTGGGAATTTGATATTTTTGGCTCTAAAACATGTAGTCTAGGGAAAGACCAGAGATTCAAGGTTTCAGATTTATCTCAAAGGTTAAAATAATTCTATCTTCTGTGTAAATCTTCCTGTCAGGCAGAGGCAAAATAATTATCTTAAACAGCATTTTCCCTAATAGGCAAAGTGAAGCTTTAAATACTTGTGGCTATTTGTTCAAAACCCTTGAAATCAATTAATACTGTAGCATCTCCCTAACCAGGGAAGACAGAATGAGGTGGGAAATGTCACTCATAGATGAGACTTGGGCATTGAGACAAATGCCCCTGAAATGCACTAATCAGGGTGATTCCTGAGATTGACAGGAAGGGTCCTCTTTGCTTTGACATAGAAAGAATTTCTTGGACCACTGAGAGCCCTTGAGAAAGCTGAGTAGAGCTGCATATGGAGTTAATCTTCCTCTGAAAATTAGTTATTTCTGGTGTGTGCTTATGTGCAGTCAAACACCTCTCTACATCCAAGAATCAGACTCCAAGCGTTGGCATTGTCTTTCCCCTCCTGGAAAAAGGAGACGCAGCAAGAAAAGTACTTCTTTGGGCTACTGTCCCTCTAGATAGCCCTTGCTGCAGGGGGAGCAAAGCTTGTTAAAATTGTGCCATAGCCTTGCTATGGTAGCACAACACTAGAATACATGAAAAGGACCCCTGTCCCTATGATGTGTTGGCTGTCCACTCTGCACCATGCCCTCTGAGCACATCTTCTTGTCACCTGTTTAATGTGAGCAGAGGCTCCATGGCTTACCCAAAATCACATGGCCAGTATCAGACAAAGAGGGATGTGGAGCTGAGACGTTCTCACTCCAGAGCCCACACATTCTTTTTACAAACTGCATTGTCTCTGCAGTTGTGGGAGAAAAAGCAGTTAAAAACCAGCACTCAGGCCAGGGGTTTAGCTCATTGGTGCCACTGCCTGTCTCGCAAGTTCAAGGTTCTGAGTTCATTCCCTGGTACCAAAACAAAAACAAACAATACTCAGCTATAGACCATCTTTTCTTCAACATCTTCTTTAGAAGATGGACCTCTGACCATTTTAGCGGAATCAGGGGCTGAGTTTTGTTGAGAGACACGGTAAAGACATGGAACCATGCTTCAGGGGTTGGTATTGGATAAGTCCCTTAGAGTCCCAGGACAAACCAGCAATCCATAAGCCCTACCCAGCACAAGTACTGATTGTCCTCCAAGTGCCACACTTGGGGATGCATGGCCAGAAAGGGGAGCCCAGAAGAGCCCTGCTGGGGGAGCTTGGAGTCTTAGAAATGGATGTTCACAGCTTAGGGGAACATGGATTTCAAGACATGGATGAAACAGCATTCCTCTTGCCAATAACATATGGCATCTCCAACATGGCTAAAGTCACTCACGGAGAGATTTTCCAGCACAGTTGCCCACCTTGCAGCCACTTCCCAGGGGCAGATGGACAAGGTCCTGTGAAGGCTGGGGATTCTAGACCCAGAGAGCAGGACACCTGACCCCAGAAGACAGCTTTTGCATTCCAGTCCTATGGGAATCACATTTCAGTGATTCCTGTGACAGTAACTAGATAGAGGCATTTTCATGTAAAACTCGCCTAGTTGTTGCTATTGGCACTAATATACAGGAAAAGCAATTTTTACAGCGCAGTTCAGCCAGTGGACTTTCACTGTGACCTGTCATCTAGAGGGGTCAGGGTCTCTTGTGGAGAGCTACATGTTAGGGATGGGAGGCCAGCGAACAAGAGAGGTGCAGAAAGATAGAAGAAGAGCGGGAATCTGTAGTCTTGGACTCTGTAGAAGGCAAGAGCTCATGAACTCAAGGCGATGGAGAACCAGAGACCCCCTTGAGAGCAGTGTCAACAGCAGTGATGGCACCGGGTTGAGAGTGAACATCATCTGTCAGGAGAGAGTCACTTTGGAGGAATCTCTGGGCACTGAAGGAAAGAAGGGAGACAGTCACTCCCAGGAAGGGCAAGCTGAAGAAAGCAGTATTTCAGCTGCAGAATCTTGAACATGTTTCCTGGCCAAAGGGAGAAAGCCCAAAGAGAGGAGCAGCAAGAGGCCAGGAAGAATATGGATATAGGAACTCCACATCCCAAGAGAGAAAAGGCATTGGGAGACCTCTGTTCAGTGCAGGAAGAAGGCAAAGAGCTGCTAAGACCCAGGGTGGTCAGAAAGCTGCAGTCAGCCAGCAGGAGAAGCCGTGCCTCCACAGGGGTCCCAGGCCCTTTGTCAGCTGAGTTCCCCTCATGGTTTTTTAAATTGTGTTTTGTGTTTTGAAGCAGGATCTCACTTACAGTTCAGGCTCGAGCTCACTATGTGTCCCTGACTGGCCTTGACTTCATGGCAGTCCTCCTGCCTTAGCCTCCCAAATGCTTGGATTACAAACACGTGCCACCACACCCTGCCCTATTCGGTGTAGATGCTTTGTCCTTCAAGGGTTCATGTGTCAGAGGCTTGGCCCTCAGTACAGTGGTGTTGGGAGTTGATGGGACCTTTAAGAAATGGAGCCCAGTGCCAGATAATTAAGTCAGCTGTGGCCCTTGATGGCCATCAACAGTTCTGTGGGACCCGGTTGGTTCCAAGGGAGTGAGTTGTTGTAAGAGATCAAGACAGTCTCTTCCCTCTTCTCTGGTTTCCACCACATAACTTCCCCCTCATACATACCCCTGCCATGATGCCATCTGCTATGTGACACAGCCAAGGGGGCCGCATCCAAGCTGGGTAGATGTTGGTGCCATGCTCTTGGACCTCCAGAACTATGAGCTAAATGAATCTCTGTATATTGCCCAGTCCCGGGCATTTTGTTGCAACAACTGGAAATGCACTAAGCCACTCCCCCTTTCCCTCCCTGACCTCATTCCCCTTTTTCCTTTCCTGGATCTCTAGACCAGCCCCACTGGCTTCCTCCCACCCCTCACATTTGCCAGACTCGTCTCACCCTTCAGGATTTCCCTCCTCTCCTTTCCTCTACCCAGGCACCTGTGTGGCTCCCTCCTTCCCCTCCTGCGAGCCTTCACTTCCCACCTCAGGGAGGTCCCTGTCCTGGTGACTTCTTTTACACCCCCAGACCTCCAGCCCCACCCAGCGCTCCTGACCCTGTCCCTGCTGCTGGTCCATGGCAGATGTCCCTCTGCTGGATAAGGGTGTGCCCTGGGTTTATTTATCTGTCTGTGCTCTTCAACCACACGTGGGGCAGAATTTTGGTTGTTCTGTTGTTGTTCATTGTTGTTCTTTTGTTTTCTGCCATGCCCTGATCTCAGAGTCTGCAGCACAGCCTGCACTCACGATGAATGCACTTCCTCCCAGGTGCAGCCGTGACTGTGGGCAAAGGTGAAGACTCCAGGACTGGCGGGGTTGAGAACTCCTGAGCCACTTCCTGGAACATGATCCCAGGCTGTACTGGTATGGGGTGGGCCAGTGGCACAGGACACAGTACAGAGGGGTCGTGCACCTCTCATCGTCATTGCAGAGGGCCCGTGGCTGGGAGACCTGAGTGTCTGAAGGCTGATGGGACATCTGCTCCCCCCCCACCCCGCCTGACCAAATCACTGACATTTCCCAAGGCTGGGGGGCGAGGGCTGGACAGAGGGATAGATAGTAAAAGAGGATCTAAAAACTCAATAAGAAAACAGCTCCAGCTGCATATAAAGCCAGGCACTCGGGCAGTAAATTAGCACTTGACAAGCCGAGAGGGGTGGGGAGAAGAGGGAGGAAAACCCATCCACCCAGCAAGGCAGCAGCGATATCAGCCCTCAGACTACAGGCCCCATACAGCAGTGCCCGCCAGAGCAGAGCAAAGCACTTGAATAAAGAAAGAGAATAATAAACCCAGCACAGCCTCCTTTCTATCACAGGCCAGTTTCCCTCTCTGAGGGTCACACTCCAATGACTCCATCACTGCAAGAGAAAATAAAGGCTCTGCTTTCCTTCAGAGAAATATTTAAAGAGCCAAAGCTGAGCTTTCCTGTGGGGGCCTTCCTTAAATTGTGTAATTCTCCGCCAATCCTTTGTAGGAATTATGTAGGTTATATGATCTCATATATTTTATCGTCTGCCTGCAGCTCTTCCCTTGGCCTCAGAGGCATCGACTTGGCTCCATTCTCGGCAGCCCTTGGCCCCTTCTACATTACTGTGGGCTGTGAGACACCACCTCCCCTCCTCTCTGCAGCCCCTGCTTCCTGTCACCTCCAGAAAGGACAGGGTCCTGTTGAATTCACTGACATCACTGAGTCCTGACACATCTGAGAGCAGGCTGAGTAACTCTTTCACTTCATTTTGTTTAATCTTGGAACCATTTCTGTTTTCAAATAATTACACTTGGGTGCAGAGAGATTTGTTGATCTTCCCCCAAAGCTCCAGTTCAGGGCAGACCTGAGCTTTGAACCTGCGCGTCTTCTCCCTGCAGTGACTATGGCCCTGGAGGAAGGGATTGCCGCTCCCAGCTCCATTGCTGCTCAGAGAAAATCTCACCCCACTGATGAGAGGCCCTCCCCAGCCTCTCCTTGTCCTCAGAGCCACAGTAACGCTCTAATAAATGTTTTCTCCTAGTATTTTGTGCCCTGTATTAACTGGCCCTTCCTTTAGATTTTTTTTTTTTAATCCTATAGAAATAGACTAGGGATTTCAGAGCTTTATTTCACCCCCTTTCTTTGTGAAGCCTGGGCACTGTGGGCAGGAGGTAGTATCTTGGGCAACTTCCAACGTATTCATTTCCTACTATGTACATGCACTTGTGTCAGTTATCTCATTTAATTTTTTGATAGTCCTCTGAGGCAGCTTGTACTATCCCAGTCTTATGCACAAGGGAAAGGAGAGATGGAGAGGAGAGTAACCTGCCCAAGGCTCATAGGTAGCAAGTAGCAGGGGAGGACCTTGGTCTGCCGGCCTCAAAGTGCTGGCAGGTGGCCCTAATGCTGTGGGCAGCAGATTGCCACCCTTGATGCATGCTTTACTGCTCTGTTACCAAAGATATCTATAAAGCCCCACTCCATTGTGAGACCTCCTGGCTCTAGAAAATCTTCCATTCCAGTTAACAAAGCTCTTACAGTTGCGAAATGTATTCCTGACTCTCAGTTCATTCCATTACTGCACAAATACTTGTTTGTAAACAGTTAACCTCGTTAACAACTCCCTGGGTTCAGCAGGGAGGTACAAGGACGGTCCCGCAGCTGGGGGCCAGGCCATGGGTCTTGCCAGCTTGTTTCTTGCTGCAGTCCTCCCCAGAGAGGAAACCACAGACTGAGTGTGAGAATCCCTTGGAGAGAGGCCAGAGGGCCAATGACAGTGCATTTAATTCCAGACTAATCCATTTCTGCTCTATGCCATCTGAATGTCCCCCCCTCAAGGGAAGACCTCCTGACCTCCTGCTTGTCCTCGGGCTCTTTCTTCATTATTGTGTAATGAAGTCTGGCTGTGGCTCTGTTCCCCTAAGATCCTGGAGTGACTTACGTTAAATGGAGAAATTCATATTGTCTTCCTCAAAGTCTGTTGAGGATTAAGTGAGTTCTGCTTCTGATGAGCTTGGCCTGCTTCACAGGCTCATTCTGATAACTCCTTGTCCATTATTCAACAGCTGTTTCAGTTCTCTGGTGCTGCATAACCAGCCCAGAGCTGTGGTAATGCTGCCATGTTGGGTCAGACCTTGCCAGGCACAGCTTATGGCTGCTGCAGGCTGGCGGCTGCAAGGCTTTGCTGGCACTGAAGGATCCAAGATGGCCTCTAGCTCTCAGTGTGGGTCACGGCCTCATGGGCTGTCTTCTTCATGGTCTCTCTTCACGTAGCCACTCATCGCTCAGTTTATCCTGAGCTTTTTACCAAGGTGGCTGATGCACAGTCAACTACTCACGGTGTGAAAGAGGTTTGAGAACAGACTCCAAGTGGGCTCCTACGAGGGCAGAAATAGAAGCCATACGCACCCCATGGTGACACTTGGAACTTAGCTGTGTCACTTTCATGTTCTACAAATCAAAGGTAGTGAGGACCCAGGTGAGAGGGGCCCCTGTCCTGTGCCTTAGAGTGAATGTCTGACGCAAATGTTCTGTTAAAGGCTAAATAGAAAATATAAGCTTTTCCTAAATCTGAATTTTAGATTTTGCCAAGAAGCAAAATTGAGCAACTGTTCTTATCAAAAGGCTAATGTAATCTTTTTACTTCATTCATTTTACATTTAGAAATGTAAACCCAGGCTTTGCTGGCAGGCTGTGCAGAAGCAGGATGCAGGCTAGATTTAGCCTGCAGGCTGCAGTTCTGCGGGACACCATCTCCCTTTCCCCCAACCCCGCACTGCTCTCCTCAGGCTCTCCCTCATCCTGGCTCTCCTGACAGCGTTGGGGTCTGCAAGGCCAAAGGGACATGCCTACTCACAGTCTCTCCCGCATCCCTTCCACACCATGAGCTGGCACTTGCAACCTGTGAGTTCCCTCCCAGACCCTATGAGGGCAGCTTTCCAAGACCCATCTTTCCAATGAATATCACCCTGCTAGCATCACCACTGCAATGGAGAGAAAGATCAGTAGATGCCCATTTGCAGTGGGCAGTGGGATGCATCTGGTACATACACTAATCAGAAGAAACCAGGAATAGCTGTATTAACTTCAGACAAAACAGACTTCAGAACAAGAAAAATTATCAGGCACTATGTAATGATAAAGGGACCTCTTCTCTAAGGAGACATAATAATCCTTAAAATGCATGTACCTAACAACAGTATCAAAACATATAAGCTAAAACCATAAGAAAAAATAGATGAATCCACTATTATAGTTGGAGATTTCAGTACCCCTCTATTATAATGTGAGATATCAACACGTATTTGTCAGATCCAACAGGCAGAAAGTCAGGAAGGGCATAGTTTAACTCAACATCACATCAACTGGATATAATAGCCACAGACTGCTTCATCCCCAACAGCACAATATGGATCCTTCTCAAGCTCACATAGAGCATTTGCCAAGATAGACCACATTCTTGGCCATAAAACACATTTTCACAGATCTAAAAGAAGAGAAATAATACAGTGTCTCTTCTCAGACCACAAAATTAAACTAAAAAATCAGTAACAGACTGCTGTAAAATCCCTAAGTACTTGGAGATAAAGCAGCATATTTCTAAATAATTTCAGTCAAAGAAGAAATCTCAAGAAATTTTAAATTATTTTGAAGGAAATGAAATTGAAAATACAACTTATTAAACGTTGCAAAATGCAACAAAAGTTCTTATAAATTTATACCATATAAATTTATAATGCATATATTAGAAAAGATCTAAAAATCATTTGTCTAAGCTTCCACTTTAGGAAACTACAAAAAGATGAACAAGTTAAAGTAAGAGAAGAAAAGAAATCATAGAAAGTAATGCAAAAAAAATCAACAAACCCTAAAATTAGTTCTTTGTAAAGATCCGTAAAACTGATAAGCCTCTTGCCAATCTATCTAAGAAAAAAGAGAGGACATAAGTTATTAATATCAGAAATGCAAGAGAGGATCCCACACGGTCCAGGGATTTAGCTCAGTGGTTCCGGCACCTGCCTCGCAAGCACAAGGACCTGAGTTCAATCCCTGGTGCCAAACAAAAAAAAAAAAAAAAAAAAAGGGAACACACAAATGTTAAAGACAAACA
>NW_022900935.1:51669014-51721099 GCF_012274545.1 Fukomys damarensis | reverse complement strand
AAAAAAAAAAAAAAAAAAAAAAGGGATCCCACACATGTTAAAAGGATAATAAATGCTGTGAACAACTCTGCTCCAAAATTTGATACAATGAAATAGAATAATTCCTTGAAAGACAATCCATCAGAATTCACACAAGAAGTAATGGGCAATCTAAAATAGCCTATTAACTGCAAGAAGGGGGATTTTTTTTTTTTTTACATATTTTATCACCCTTATACCCCATGCCTAGGACTATGTCTGGTACATAGTAGGCTAATATCTACTGAAAGGCTTAGTGCTGATTGAGTATTTCTAGGTGCCAACAGTCATTTCAGAGGGTTTAATGTGTATTTTTTCATATATTATCTTTCATGCCAGAATGTCTCCTCCCCTCCTGTGGTCCAGGTTTAGTTTATTGCCTTGAATAACTCACCCATCTGCCCTGCCTGGGGCTAGTTCGTTCTTCTGACCTTTGGCAGTACGAGTTCCGTACATTCCACTTACCTGCAATGAATGCACTTTAATCTGCATGATGCCATTTAATCAGCCACCACATACTTTCCAGGTGGCTACTGGAATTCTAGTATCACAGCTGAGGAAATGGAAGCTCAGAGAAGATAAACAACTTGCACAAAACTCCTGAGTGGCAAAATCGGTCTCCTGCAGTTGGGTTTTGGACTCTCTCACCACAGGGCACTTCACTTGAGTGCTCTGGGCTTGGATGTGCCATCCAAATGGAATTTGGTTAAGACGCATCTCAGATGAGAGTTGAGTGTGCCTCACCCGTATCCCACTTGGCATCTCCTATTTGAAACACTTGGGTCTCAGGCCTGATGCTACAGAAAGGAGCCTTCAGGAGATCCGAGGCCTGGCTCTTCCTGACCTTGACACTGATCAGATTCATAAACTCAAGCAAGCTACTTTGCCACTTTGAGCCTTTGGCTCCTCTTTAGAACCCTAAGAGACTTTGCTAAACTATCTCTGAGGCCCCTTTCAGCCTTAGCAACCCAACAACCCTCAAGAGTCCTTTTGATTTTGCACCTAAGAGGAAGGTGGTATTTGTGGAGTGCAGCTGAATGGATCAGGCCTGCATCCCCTAGCACAACCTTGTGCCAGTCTTGGCACTAGATACAGAGGCAAGTGGCCCAGCCCTGCAGGGGAGGGTTTGGGTTTGGGTTTGGATTGAGTGGAGGGCTAAACAGTCTTGGTCTAATATGGCAAAGGCCTCAGGTGTAGCACCACCCTCAAGTTGCGGGCCCCAGGTGAGCCAGTGGAGCAGTCACTGGACTTGGGGACCCAGCTGTCCAAATAGAGTGCTCCTAAAACACTTAGGCCCGTCTTCTATCTTTCCAAGTCCTACTCTTTGGACATATCATTCAGTGTTTTCGACTACGTGCATAAGGGATGCTTCCTGTGTCCTATGTTCTATCCTTGGGAATTTATGACATTTTTCCAAAACAGCCGTGGTTTTTCCATCAAAAAATGTTTTTATTTTTGAAAAACAAAATGGGGGGCACACTCTTTGTGTCCCTGAGAATGAAAGGACTTAAAAATGTCTTAGGCATCAAGGCCATTCTTTTGTAGTGCTGTCTTGGAAAGTGCCTTTTGTGGTCAGGCAGTTTAGTTAAGAGTTGGCTCAGGGGAGCGGGGCGCAGCAGTAGTAAGGAATGAAAAGTAGAGTCTAGTTCAGGTATGGAATAGAAAGGACCAAGAGGGCCACTCTCCTCCACATTTCATGGTCTAATGGGAACTTTAAAGACAAAGCCTTCAGAATCAGAGTTCCAAGTGAGACAGGCATCCTGGCTGCTATGATCCTAGTGAGCATGTGAACCCCTTTTCAGCAAGAGTCACCTTCACTGAGCCAGCTTCCACCATGGCTGTCCAGGGAGCCACACTGAGTCAAGACCATCGATATAGAGAAATGGTCAAAAGTGTGAACACCAGAACTATCTAGACAACCAGGGTTCAAGTCCCAGGCTTGCTATTTTCAATCTGTGCAATCTTCAGCAAGTTCCTTAACCTCTCCCTGCCTCATTTCCTCCTCTTTGAAATGGGTTGTAAAGAGCTGAATTAATCCTTGCATGCCTGTGAAGGTGATGTTCTCACAGACATTGTTATTATTACCAATAGCATCTAAAATCCTCCTGTGCTGTCTCCAAGCTCTCCCAGGCCTGAGCTGTCAGAATCAGAAGATATCTGAAGCCTCATCCTCTCTGGGAAGCCTTTGAGTGTACAGCCCTGGCAGGAGGTAAAAGGCAGAGTGGCCTTAGAGTAATAGGCTTCTAGTGGCTATGGGCCTGTGGCCTAGTAAGAGATGAGAAGCTGCATCCTGATCCTTTTCATGCCCTGGCCCTATGCCTGGCCTGGAAGAAAGCTCATTCATGTCTCATTTTTATAGGACAGGCAACCATTTGTAACATCCTGACATTTTCCCCAAGTGGTTGGCTCATATAAATATAATAATAATGATCCATCGTAATGACAAATAGCAGTAAATGGAATGACAGTGGCCCTGTTAGGGGTCTGTCTTTGAAGACAAAGTTCAGCTCCCCATGTGCCACAGGGAAATATGCCAGCTCCAACCCTTCCTGCCAAGCCCGCCTCTCCTTTTGTGAGTTACCCTGTTTTAGGAAGCCAAATTGCCATAGCAGCCCCTTGCCTGGGGCTTCGGGATATCATGCAGTCCGGGCTTGGCTGCAAGCCCCATTGGCCCACAAGTGCCAGAGACACCTGTGCCTGTCCCTGTTGGGCACAGCCCTAAGAGAGTCTTGCCATCTATTCTGTGCTGTCTGAACCAGGTCTCAACCTGAAACTGGCTCCTCAGGCCAATGACAACCAACAAACCAGAGTGGGTCATGGGAGTTGGTGGAACTCAGAGGAGCTAGACCAGGACTGCCTAGTAAAAATAAAATGCAAGCCAGAAATGCATTTAGCATCTATGTTCTGAAAAAGCTGGAGAAGAAACATGAAATTTTTATTTATTAAATTTTATTTAACCCAATATATCCAAAATAAAAAATATTAGTAAACTACTTTGCATTTTATAGAAAGTTTTCAAAGTCTTTTAATTAATTTTATACCAAAGGCACATCTCGATCTGGACTAGCCACATTTCAAATAATCACATGTGGCTAATGGTTAATGTATTGGACTGTGTGACTGTGGCCAGCTCAAAAGGGACAGCATGACCAGCATCCTAAATCATGTATGTCTGAACATTTATCTTCTCTAACACAGTTTCCCTTCCGCGCTGGAGTTTACTTAACTAAAGGTATTTATTCATAATAGACTGATTAGCTCACTGAAGGAAGGATGTGTCTGTTATAAAAAGGAATTTACATTGGCAAGGTTGCACCCTATAACCTATAACTCAGATCTTTGGAACCTCCCATTTCATCTGCTGTGCAAGCCAAAGGTGACAGATCATGAACTTCTTTGGAAAGAAATGCTCCAGCTAAATCCTAAACACTGGCCTATTACTGCAGTTGCAGGCCCTGCAGTATTCAAAGTGACTGTGTAACCTCAGTCCATTGGCTGAGCAGACAAACTTGATGGGGCTGACAAACATAGTCCCTAGAGAAAAGAGCCATTGGCACTAGCATTCTACTTTTGAACATCTTGGAGAAAGAAGAGGGTAACATCAGCAGGCTCATAGGAGTTTAAAAATGTGAAAATTGAAAATGAAGTGCAAATCAGGGTCAGGTTGTAGAATTCAGGTGGCCATGGCTTTTCGAATTTGTGACTCATTTTGGCCAGAAACAGGGCTTACATATATCCTGGCCTTCTGATAGTTTTCCAACCTCAGACATGATTTTCCACTACCCAAGTGGAGAAGTATTGTTGGTTAGACTGCCGAGATATCTGCAGAATCTAGAATGCGAAGTAAGGTCTAACCTCCTTGCTCAGCTCCCACGGATCCTGTGTTTGATGGGAGCCAGGTGCTCCAGGCTCTGCCTGTGTTAGGAGCAAACTCCGTGGAACACTGAGCAACACAGACTGCAAGAGCCTGGCTTTAATGTGGTGACAAGAACAAAGCTTATTCAGATGCTGTTTAAATGTACTTGCTTATAGCAACTGAAATGATTTCAAATCTCTATACACTAATCTTCAAGCCCATTTGACTGATGTAATCCCAGTGAATATGAATGTATTTGTAAGCCATAAAATTGTATTTTTCAACCAGATATGCCAGCCAGGTGACTGGTGCATGCTTGTAATTTCAGCACTCAGAGAGGCTGAGCCAGGAAGATTGCAAGTTCAAGCCCAGCTAGGCAATTCAGCAACTTAGTGAGACCCTGTTTCAAATAATTAACAAATAAATAAAAAGGTCTGGGGTTGTTGAGGCCCTATATTCAATCTCCAGTAATAGGGGAAAAAGCCAGTATTCACTGCTTATTAATTGATTGGCTTTAGGCAAGTTTATTAACTGTATGAACCTCAGTTTTATCTTCTGTTGAAGAGAAATTATAATAATCTCTACCTTATCAGATGGCATGAGGTGTGTGTAGAGCATCTCACATATAATAGCTGCTCATCAAGTGAACGTTAACTCTCCAAAAGAGAATTCCTATTAGTCAGTTCGGGTTTTGTGGAAAAGCTAAGGGCAATGTTGCCTATGACACAGCTTTTTCTCCCCTGCTAGTGTTTGCTTGAGGAAAACCACGTTTCCCACTTGACATCACAAGTGTGTCTTTGATTGTATCAGTTAGAAGCAGACTTTACTGATGGGCAGAACATGTGAGAGAAGTGTGTTTATGAAAATTTGCCCCATGCTCATGGAATCGTGTTATAGAAAACAGCCCTGAATGAAGACATTGGTTTAATAGGGCTTGATATTTTAAAGAAAAAAGTTGCACTCGTTAATCCTTTGATTCAAGTCTTTTAAAAAATGTTTTCAAGGGCCAGGGATTTAGCTCAGTGGTTCTGCTGCCTGCCTTGCAAGCACAAGGTCCCAAGTTTGATCCCTGGTACCAAATATATATATTTTTTTCCAAGTTTGGTTAATTACAGATTTCCCACTAAGATTAAGGGAAAAGACTAATCATTTGTCTAAAACTATATACTAGTTTTTAATGTGTCTATAGCTTCATATAGACTCCAAGAAAAAAATCTATTGCTCTAGTCAGTGGTGGCAAACCTGTGGCGTGCTGCCTCAGCGGGCTGTTTGTATCATTGAAAGCTCTAAAAGGTTCGCCATCACTGCTCTAGTCTTTCTGGATGGGCAGGGTTTCCCATGAGTGGAATGAGTGGCCTCCATTCTTGAGAGCACTTTAGATTTCCGCTCACACTTACATATTTCTGGTGGGCATAACATCTGCCACGTAGATGGAGGAAATAGAGAGAAAGCTGTTATAGAAACAGATAGAAAAATAAGAAACAGGTCCAAGTATATGTAAGTTCATTTGTCAATTCATTCACTTGTCCAATCATTTATTCATTATTCATTACACAAATATTTCTTAAACGTATACTGTGGCAATGTCTCCTGTATAACAATATGACACAATCTTTAAACGTAGAGTACTAGAGTAGGAAAACCTCCATTTAAAACCTTGTCCTGGACCAAGGATTTAGCTCAGTGGTTCTGCCGCCTGCCTCACAAGCACAAGGTCCCAAGTTTGATCCCTAAGGCCAAAAATAAAATGAAAATAAAACCTCATCTGACACTCGCTAAATTTTCTTGAATTTTTAATCTAAGCAATGGGAAAAATTATATAGTCATTCTGTGTTTATATAGTATAAACATGCTTTGTTTTCTGTTCAGTGAAAAAAACAAAACAGAAACCAAATTGCCCAGTAACTACAGTTGGTGCCAGCCTGGCTCAGTCAAGCCTCCTCGCTGCCCACCTGGCTTATACAAAGAATAATGGTGTCCTCAAATTAGTACCTTGTTTCTGATTAAATTGGAAGTGGTGTTTAAATGTTTCTAACCCTAGGAAAGACTCTGGAGAAGAAGACACCAGTCCTAGAACACAGGCTTACCACTTTCCCCTGTGTGGCTCGGCCCTCAGCTGCCTCCCATTGAAGTCTGTCCCATCCAGCTGCCAGTAGTTCCAGCTCAACTCTGTAGAGCAGCTGCAAGGAGCAGATTCCAGAACAGGAAGCCCTCAGTTCAAACTCTTGTTCTGCCCCATACTGATCAGACATACCTTGAACAGCTCCCTTACCAGTCTTAGCCTCAGTTTTTTCATTTATATAATACAGATATAGTATCTGTTCCAGAGGATTATTGAAAAAAATCACGTGATCCAATGTCAGTGAAGTCCTGTGCTAATGTTTGGTGTTGGGTAAACACTGTGAAGTTCCCCGGGACCATGATCATGCATTTGCTAAGATGAGACTACAAGAAGGAACATGGGTCAGGGTTGTCATCTACCAGGGAAGACCCTTTCAACAAGTAGCTACAGATTTATTACAGTCCTAGGAAGGGCTGTGAAGGGACAGACACAATCCTATGGACATGTAAAGCAGGCAACAACTTCATCTGTGGGCTCAGGAAGGGTCTTCCTTGGTATCACTAGGGGGCCTCATGGAAATACCACCTAGGAAAGAGAGGCCTGAGCAGATTCATCCATTCATATGGGACGAAAGTAATTCAAGAAAGGATGAATCATCTATTAAATTATGCTAAGATAAAAAGTTAGAGTTTGGAAGAAATTTAATCATGTCATGCTCCAAAAAAATTTGGTAGAATAAAGGGCTAAATATAAAAAGTAAACCTATAAAAAGAATTATAATAAATCATATTAAGTGTTTTACCATTGAGGAAAGGAATTTCTACTGTTACTTTAGAGGTTGACACACACCAGAAACATTTGTTAGGTTTTTCTATTAAGAAATTTTTGTTTCTACTGTACTGTATACTTAAAAAGTACCAATAAATAGGATTTAAAGAAAATTTTCTTTCTGAACATCAAAAATACTATAAACAAAACAGCAGTAACTGATGAATTGGGAACACTAGTTCTATAAAATTTACTATAGAGATCTAATATCCTAAGATAGAAAGAGCTCTTGTTAACCAGTAAAAAAATAAAAGCAAGTATCCACATAATCATGGTGAGTGTGGAGGCCTTGTCTGTTCTCTGCTTTATCCCTGGCACCTCATATCATCTCTGAAAGAAGGAAGAAATGATCATGATAGAAAATTAGGGAAAGAACTTAGGCAGATTACTAAAAAAGCAGAGGCAACTAATTCCCATGTGAAAATGTGAACAAAAAGCCAGTAAAAAGATCATCAAAATCCCACTTTCAGTCATCAAGTTGGCACGTTTTGGAAACAGTGGGGACACCCGCTGTTCATGAGGGCGGATTGAAGGGCACAGGCATGCTTGGTGCCGGAGAGAGTGCACATGTGCTACTTCTAGGAAGTAACCTGCCAGTGCATCTGAGAAGTTCCACTGTTAAGGTCAAAAACTTATCTTGACCCAACAGTTCTCCTTAGAGGAACGTATCCTCTGGAAATAAGTCAAAGGTTCTGTAGAGATCCTCAGGAACTGTTATTAAATAAACTGACTATAGACTAGTAGGTTGGAATAACCAATTTTTTAAATATATGTATGCGCACATACTACACCTAGAAAAAATGATATAAAGATTTTTATATGCCAATATTATTATTTCTAAGTGGTAAGACTATAAGCAAATTTAATCTCTTTGTTGTTTAGCTTTTTCCCCCCTTCTCATTTATCTTTAGTGACTCTGAGTAGCTTATGGGATTTAAAATAACTAAAAATAAGATTAAAAAAGTGTTTACCAAGTGTTTCAAATACAAAACTGGCATCAAGTAGGGATATAAATCTAACCCAACCCTCGGAGGACAATCTGCCATCATATCAAAGGTTGTAAGACTATGCAGCTCCTTCGATGAGAAATTTCTCGTCTGGATACCAGAGTACTGTACATCATCCCCGAGTAACAGACTGAAAACTAATTTTGGTGGGTTGTATGTGTGTGTATTTTCTAAGTTTTCAGAAAAGAACGAGTGTAGCGAAAGAAATTAAGGATCCCTTGTAGTGTCCTGGAGTTGTTTCCTTGTTAAGGAAACGTGCTGCAAAGCTGCCAAATCCAAACGGGTACCTCCTTGTTGGTGCCCACACACAGACAAACCGCCAGGGCTTGTATTTCCCAGGATAGATGGAGAATATTCAAACTACATTAAAGAAATGGGGGCTGGACTGACATGCAGAAAGTTTTCTTCTGTCTCAGGACATTTACTTAGACAGTCTGGGCTATTAAAAAATAGAACATTTCAAAGTGAAAGCCATGTACTAAGAAGGCAGAATAGTTGTGCTGGGTACTGGGCATCACCTCGAATCCTGGGCTATGATCATTGGGTCAGGTTTGTGTGCGTTAGTTACACGGCCTGCCTGAGAGGTAAGAAAAGTTTTAATAAGCAATGCCACACTTTGAAATTCAAATCAGTATTACTTTCTTCCATCAGGGGAGGTTGGAGAGTTATTCTGCTGATTGTGAGAGCCACAAAGGTAAAGGAAAAATAGAATGGCCCATCTCCCAGCTTCAACAGCTGTCTGCATTTTGCCGACTCATGACATCTATTATTTCCCACATGCACACTTCTTTTTCTGAAATATACTTCAAAAATTGAAGACATCATGTCATTCCACCCAAAAATACATTATCTCTCATACATGTCATCCATAAATACACTCATCTCTAACTGAAAAGGACGTTTTAACTAGCCATCATACTATTCATGACAGCTAAACAAAATTAACAAGTCCCTTAAAATGTCAGCTGATACATACACCATGTCTTAGTTTGTACCAGTTGCCTTGAGGATATTGTTTGGTTTGAATCGAGTAATAAGGTCCAGGTAAAATAAGAGTCATTCAACAGACTGAATTGTATTGTACCTCTATGTGCAACAGAAGCAAATAGAATTTTTATTTTAGTCATTCCTCCTCATCATCCTTCTCTTCCTCTTTTTCTTTTCCTTTTCTCTTTCCTCTTCCCCTGTTCTTTATCTATGTCTTTGTCTTCTTCATAATCTTCTGCATCCTCGTCCTTATTACTCTTAGCAAAACTCAGTTTCATAGCTTGATCACTTTATTACCAGACCCTACCTCTGACTGACCTGTAGGTTTTTTTCCCCTCAGTATCCAAATATTTTTCACTAGTGAGGATAATTAACTCTGTCCCTTAAGACAGTTCTGTGATGTCTCCAGGTAGATGTAGAAGAGTCTAGAAGCAGGATTTGGACAGGAATTGTGGGCCGTAATTCTATTTGTCAGATTTGAAGGGTCATTTTCCCTCGCTGTAGAAACCAGAGACAGATCTTTTCACCACCACATTTGTATGAATTGAATGTTCACATGTCTACCTGCTCGACTTACCTGTTCTTACAGGGGCTATTTGATTTACCACTAAATATAACTAATTTGTTTGTTTGTATACAGATAATTGCTTATCAGCCATATGGAAAGTCTGTGGACTGGTGGGCCTATGGTGTCCTGCTCTACGAAATGCTGGCTGGACAGGTAATGTCTCGCTACCTTTTCCTGTTTGTATATTGCTGTACCGTGTGAGTGCATCAGCTCTCTTGGGCAGCAGTAGCAGGAGCTAACAGTGTCACTGGCTAAACTTGGTCTGACTTTTCTGACCCAAGGGAAAAGAGGAAGAAATTCTCCTTTGAGAGTGGGCTGTATCCAGTTAGGATGCATAGAGATTACCGTCAGGGCATAACATTTCCGAATGGAAAGCTATAGCCTGCAGTGTGAACACTGTAGCTTCACAGTGTACGCAAAGGCCCTGCGTGCTGATGATGGTGACAGCCTACGTAAGTTTTCAGTATCACCAAAGTGGGCTTGGGTTATGGTTCCAGGTAGTTCGTCTGCGATTGCCCCAGACACTGCTCATGTGTAAAGTAGTGATATTACTAAGGAAGAAGACTGTTACTTTCGGGAAGCATTTTAAGTTCCTCCCCATACCCTCCTCTCTCACCCTCTCACTGTAATTTTCAACCAAGTCCAGCAAGGCTGAACTTACAGTTAATTTTCTTATTGGAGAACCAAGCGCATTATTGCCTAAGGTGATACTTTCTAATATAACGATTTTAATATCTGTGTCATCAGCTCTCTATTATTGTTGGTGGTGGCTTTTTGTAATTCCCAGAATTTAAACACTAGCAGTAAAGAATCTCACCTCCATAGCTAAGAGTCTTGGGAAGAGAGGATGGACAGAAGTAATGATGTTCAACAGCAGAGCTGCCCTCACATTTAGCTGGGAGGGGTTGTGTAGCTCAGTGGTAGAGCAATGTGTGCGAAGCCCTGGATTTGATCCCCAGCCAAATAAAAAAGAAGAAAAAAAATCTTTGTTTTGGTTTCTAAGGGGGAAAAGTCACTGTCTTACCTGCTGCATCCATCAACTCAGCTTTACTTATTTACTAAATGCTCATTGTGTGTGCACACAATAAACAAAACAGAACTCACTTGTATGAAGCTTACGGGGCACAGAAGGAAAGAGACAATAGACTAGTTAGAAATGTAATACGTTAGTGACAAGCTCAGGAAAAAAATAAAAAGTCAGAAAAGCAGATACTGTGTTGGGAGAGGGTTGAAACTTTAACTAAAATGGCCAAGAAAGGCCTCCCATAGGATATAAAATGAAGACCAGAGGAAATGAGGGAACGTATCTACGTGGCTAGAGAAGAAACTCACCAGGCAGAGGAGCAGCAAGGTCAAAGGCCCGGAGCTGAGAGTGGGCCATGTTTAAGAAACAGGGGAAGCCGTCTGTGTGGCTACAGTCGAGTGAACCGTCTGGAGTAGGAGGCAGGGGCCAGACGGTAGCAGTTCTCCGGGTGAGCACAGCGGTCACACAGGACCCCGGCTTTCATTCTCGGGTGGAAGCCATTGACGACCGCTCCTGTCTCCCCATCGTAAGGTTTCCTGTCCCTTAAATGCTAGATGTTATTTTAGATATTAAAAGATATAAAGTACTGGCCTACTTTTGGTCATTATTTTTCAGGTTTTTTTAAAGTTTTATTAGTACATGTTCACTGTATATGATGATTACATTTACTGTGGGGAGTCGGTGCATGGACAGAACACATCTTAATTCTTTTTAGTTCTCCTTCCCTCCCTTCTCTAGCACTAGATCCCCTTCTCATTTGTAAAAGATCTGTTTCCCATTGTCTTTTTCTTTCCCTATTTCCCGCCCCTCCCTTAAACCCCTCTTCCCCTCCTTATTTACAAAGAAGCAAAGCTTTTCATTAGCAGTTAAGATTCAGTTGACATCCAAAGTTTTGTTTGTTTGTTTGTTTGTTTGTTTGTTTAGGTTTTTTCAAAGCATTCTTCTGAGTCCAAATACCTCAGTGTACAAAGACAAAAAAGTGGATCATACACAAGCTGCTGTCCCTGAGTCAACAGCTGAAGTAACACAAGTTTCTACACTTGAAGTTAATTCCCTCTCTTTAACTTTGACGATAAAATTGGACCTTAGATTCCCAGTTCCCTGGGAGCCAACTGCCCCTCCTTGGTCCCCCTAGAGTGCTCCCCTCTTGAGCCCAAGAAACACGCCATGTTTTCACTAAGTCGTATTTGAATAAGCCAGCAAGTGAAATCAGTTGGACAGAAAAGCAGACTCCGCTTCTGAGTGAGCTTTACAGTAGGCGATGTGAGCTGCTTCTTTATTGGCCAGCAGGAGACCGGAGTTTCAGAACACAGCCTGCAGAAAATCCTCCCTCCTCCCCAGCCCTGACTTCCTCTCCTCTCTCTGCCTGCATCCTGTCTTCCTGGGGCTGCCATCCCAGGGGAAAGCTCAGGGAACACCCTGGTCTGGAAAGGAGGTCCCCTTAAGTACATTTTGTAGTCCTGCCTGCTTGGTTCTCCTGTACACTGTGGCCCGGTTGTGATATCCAGCCTGCAGGGAAGACGCCTCACTTCGCTTGGGCTCCTGCAGAGCACTGGACTGCTGCTCCCCACACCCAGTGGCTCTACAAATATTCTGGCACAGTATCGATCCTTCCCGTCCTGCTTGGCAGAGCCAGTGGGCCTGCCCTGCATGCATCCTTTGAAGTCTTCATGAGCCCTATTGAAAATGGTGGTGTTCTTCAAAAAATGACTTCCAGAAGGCACCCCTTCTTCATCTTTTGCTCTCACTACTCAATGCAAATTTAAATGAATTTCTGGTTGAGTCAGCCTAAAAAGGATGATGAAGATTTTACCAATATTACCCTCGGCCCCTCAAAGTTGCAGAAACTGCAGAGATCTAGCAAAAGTAATAGATGCTGTTATTGAAAAGCAAGATTAATGTTGAAATTGTTGGTGGGATTGTGGTCTTAATTTGTCCTCCTTAACACAGGACTGAAGATAAGGAGAAAAAACAATTATGGCCATTTTCTTCTCATTTGCATTATTTATCGTCCACAGCCAAGGGTGCAGTTAAGTATAAACAGCCCAAGTCTTAATTCAGTTCCTGGACTGCCGGACAAATATGATTGCTTTGGGACATAAATAGTCCTTCCCCAGCCCTCTAATGAGCATATTGCTGCTCCAAGCGTTTGTGATATTCATCATGAAAGGACTGGCCCTCTCCTCTTTTTGTCCTTTTCTATCAGGGTTATTTATGCTCTGTCTTCATTCCCGATGAATCAGTAATCGGCACTATCTCCGTAATTGGAACATTGGCCTGAATGGTACACGGGTACTCTCCCAGCCCCCAGCCCAGGGCCTCTGTGATCTGAAAATAAATATGGCAGGGTCCAAGCGTCACTTTTTAAGAAGTGATTTAAGAATCATTTTGTACACTGAACCATCACCCCTTGGTTTCCCATTTAAAATTCACAAATGACATAGTGCTAAGGCGGGGTGAGAGACACAGCCCATTCAGAAAAATTTTCTACAAACCTAAGACTTGTTTATAGGTAGCTTAGCTTGGCCCACTGAGTCCAGCTTTGTAGAAATGAAAAAATAATTCTGGAAATGGGGAAGTTAGGGAGGGAAGCCACCTAAAATGGTCATGTACTACATACCTGGGCAACACATTCTTCCTTCCCTTCCATTGTCCCCAAACTAAGTTGACAGCATGACAGGCAATGAAAATGAATATGTTATAACTTGTCACCATTGACCTGCCTTCAATATTAAGGCCAGAGAGCAAGCAGTTACCTTAGGAAGGCTTCCAGGGTAAATTGGAGAGATTGAACAAGAGCATAAGAGTATAAACACATTCTCTTTCTTTGGTACATAATTCTACACCTGGGACATCACTGTTAGGAAGTAATTCAGAGAGGAAAAAAATGCTATGCATAGAGATGTTTATAGTAGCATTAGTTATTAGAATATAGTGGTGAAAGCAATTGTAAATGTGCCTGTGGACAAATGAGTCAGCCTGTGATGATGTATCGCCTCTATGGCATTCAGCTCTGAATGGGGGCACTGGTGACCACAGAGAAAATGAGTTTGCAGCAGTGAAAAGTAAAGGTCTCCAAACTATACATCATATTTAAAATAATGCCAGAAAGTCTAAGAGTCCATTTTAAAGTAAGAACGGTTTTTATGCTTAGATGAATAGAATGTGGATGCTGCTTTCATGGACTTCCCCTCCCCCAATATTACAGAATTTTTATTTATAGTAGGATTCGTGGGAGCATTTCTGAATGTTACGGTCATTAGTGCCAGTGGAAGACACCCCAAAGTGCCTGTTCCTCTCTCTGCCACAGTAGACCAGATGGCACCCATACCATCAGGATGGGACCCACTGTCAGTGGCAGACATGTAGCATAAGCAAGGAAGGAAATGTGCTTTGGAGATGTTCTAAATTGTTTGTTGCTATAGCAGGACCTGGAATGTCCTCACTGATACCTGAAGGTACAGTTAAGATGCAAATCATGAAACAAGCCAGTCACAAAAAGACACACATTTTAAGATCCCACTTATATGAGGTGCTGTACTTCAGAGTACTCACATTCAAAGACAGAACATAGACAGATGGTGGCCAAGGTCTGGGAGGAGGTGAGAATGAGGAGTTTGTGTTTCACAGAAGCAGAGCTTCAGCCGGAAAGGTGGAACAGTCTGGAAATGGATGGTGGCCGTGGTTGCGTAACCGTGTGAAAATATGTAATGCCTCAGGTTGTACACTTCAGAGTGGGTAGCATTAGAACTGGGGGTGGTGGTGGGTGCTGAAGATCGGGCCCAGGACCTTGTGCATGCTGGGCAAGTGTTCAACACAGCTTCACCCCTAACCAAGATGGCAAATTTTATGTTACGTATATTTTATTAAAAGAAAAAGTTAGTCTAAATCTTAGCAACAGAGGAAACAATAGGAAAAAGTATGCATTTGATTTGATGGCATTCCAGACCTGGAAGAGGAGCTGACTTCCTCCCGAGCCTGTGCCAAAGCACTTCCCTCATCTGCCTTCTTTGGTCATCGTCTTCAGCCAGGAAGGTCATTCCGGAAGCATCAGACCTGCAGCTGTGAGGGAAGCTGACAGATCCCATCAATCCATCAGGGCTGTGAAATCTTGCAGGCCTCAAGCCCAGAGCCCAGGCACTCTCCACACAGTAACTCGGGACATATTGGAACCCTAGGCTGCCCCTTTTTTATCTGTAGAACTTAGCACTGATCTTGTACAGGACATGATTTAGCCTTTTAAAATTCACCAAGACAATGCCCCCGTCCCCACCACCCCCAGCAGTGTCCCCTGTGGGTGCCAGAGCCACCACTTAGCCTCTCCTCTCAGCCCCACAGTCACCTTCCCATGCCAAGGTTCTAGGGCAAATGTGGCTGGGGCTTGTGACTGTCAAGAGCCAGGCTCCGAGGTCACTCCTGGATCAGAATCCTGGTTCTTCCACAGTCCTGGCCAAGCCACCAGGCAGAGCCTCAGAGATTTCTCCTGCTTGTGGGATGAGTGAGTGGTGCCTACAAAGCGCTCTCCACCCGCAATGCCTGATGTGCAGGAAGAGCCCGAGGTCAGTGTCACTATTGTCCTTATCACCACTTCTGCCCAGACCCACCTTTCCCCTCCTTGTTCCCAGCGTAGAGTCACAGCAGGTAAATAGCAAGAGTAGAGGCTTGTCCCTTCCCTGGGATGTGATGACAAGAGAAGCCCTAACCCTTGTGTCCCACCAGGGATGGAACTCGGGTGAATCTTGAAGTTCTGTCCCAGGCCTGTTTGGTCTTATGGCTTTTGTCATAATTTGAAATGTGGTTTATTGCAGCAGACCAACCTTGTAGCGTCTGAGGATCCTTCCCAACCGGGACTAAGGATTCCACCAAATTAAATAGATTTCTTTACTGCAGGAGTTGTCAGGGCCTCGAAAGTATAAATGGTGACCTGGGGTGCAAACTGTGACCCAGGATGGAGGCTCTAAAGCATGCTCTTTGGAGTGTGTCAGAATCCAGGTTGCCCTCCCAGGGGCACAGAGAAGACTTGATAGTAAAAGTCTTCTTTGGACCCACAGTGGACAAAACCTAAAACTCTCACACGGAAGTTTCCATTTTAGAAATCAGACCTGTGTGGCAGCTCAGCTGGCAAATCTGGTTCTATGCCATGAAACAGTCAAGCGTGTGAAGGGCCGTCACTGTTCTCAACAATTCCTAGTCTTCAATAATTCAGGGAAAGAAAGGCCACAGTGTCCTTGCCCGTCTTCAGATAGGGAGGGTTCCTGCAGAAGGAAGGGTCCCCTGAGCATCTTTGGGGACAGTTTCTCTTAGGACTTTGACTGGAATTGTCTGAGACTCATTCCTGCTGCCAGTACATAAGCATCTCCAAAGGGTGCCCTTCTCACCACTCGACAAAGTACACTCCATTCACCAGCTGCCTGAGCACACAACCCATACAAGGCCCAAGCTCCGAGGAGCTGCATGTTTGGTTTAACGCTCTGTCATCACCACCTTGAAATTCTTAATATTTTAATAACGGATCCAAATAATGTAGCTGATCTTTCCCAGAAATCCTAAGGGCCATGTTATGAGATGTCGAATGGCGGGTGGGCAGCAGAGCCTCTGCCCCAGCTCACCTCAGGAATACTATGCACCCTGGGAAGACGCAGTGCACCTTGGGAGTGCTTAGTGCTCCCAGAGGGAGCAGCTCTCACCCCAGGGCAGAGCTCAGACCATGCTCATTTTAGTTAAGAGAATATCAGACAAAACCTGGCCATGTTTCTGGATCCTTTGTCAGGGAAGATGAGATGTCACATGGGTGACCTAAGAGGTATTGAGAAGTAGTCTGGTGCAGGATTGGGCTGAGGAGGCATGGTGGGAGGTACAGAAGAATTGGCACCACAGCAACTTGGCCGGGTACAGCCCTGCCCTCACCTGGGCCTCACCACGTTCTGCTGCTGACACAGGTGGCCCTCTGCAGCCAGCACCACCCATGGCTCACCTGCCTGGACCTCCAGGGCAACACAATGTGGCAGGCTGCCCTGCCTGACGTTGACTGGCAGACCAGCTAATTTTAGTTCTCCTCACCCACCTGCATGCTTCCACCACATGAGTATTCTTCACACTAGACACTTCTGACTGGAAAATAGACCTATTTATTTTTACTAGGCAAAGAAAGGCGAAGGAGTTACCCAGCCCTGTGTTCTCCCGTACTGGCCCCAGGGCAGGGAAGGATCTTTACAGACATGGCGTCTTTCCCTGTAGGCGTGGGACCCCCCTATCCCCTGTGGGTCTGACTTTAAACAGGAAATACTCCCAGTCTGCCTTCCTACTAAGCTTAAGATTCGCCTCACCAAAGGGGACACTGAGGAATCTCCCAGACCCCGCTTTTCCTGTGTGCATTCCTCCAGCACGTGTCACTGGATAGTGCCCTTGCTAAGAAAGATGTGCTAGAGAAAAGGGTTACAGGCCATCTTGAGCTCCAGCTTGACTGTTGGCAGGGTGTCAGTCCTTCCCCAGAGGCTTCCCTGCCTCCTTAACAGCCACCAAGTACTGATCCTTTAGCTCATAATGCCTACAACACAGTAGCAGGTGCTGCAGAATCACTAGAAAATTATAGCAAGGGGTGTATTAAAGAAGTGAGCCACTTGCCAGTGGACATCCAGCTAGGAAGAGAAGAACTGGGATTCTGGTCCAGATCCACCTGACCTCAAAGCCGTGATGTCCTCCCTCAGTGTGGGGTTGTTAACCCAGTAGAAGAGTCAAAGGACATGTCCAGAGAAGCTCGATTTCCCTCACTGCTGCCATGCAGGCACCTGGCACCCGCAGAGCAGCTCTTTGTTAGATCCAAAGTCACAGTGTTGTTTCCTGGGCCCAGGATCATCCTCTCTGCCCGTGTTCTGAAGTTCTCTTCACCTCCAGTAAAGACACTGAGCATTCTCTACCCACCCCCAGCCTTCTGAACACAAAGCTATCTATAACCTGACTTCATCATAATTAGATTTCTAGCACATGATTATAAGATTAATGGATTAATTATAATGCATTTGTAAATCATTAAAAGCATTATTCAAAAACATTTCTCTAAAGATTGTTTTGGGTGGCCCAGGGCAAGATAATTAAAGGGACAGAGTTAAGAGTGAAAAACACACAACCACCAGCCTAATTAAAGATAATCAAATTAAGCCCCAAGTTAACTGAGCTAACTCTGCCGCCTGTGCTGTGCTGGGAAAGAAGCCAGGTCCGTTTCTCCATGCTGAATTGGATCTTCAGCCACTGCGTTACTGAACTACTTCTAAACATTTCCCCATCTTTTTCTTTGCCGGAGCAGCCTCCATTTGATGGTGAAGATGAAGATGAGCTGTTTCAGTCTATAATGGAACACAACGTTTCCTACCCCAAATCCTTGTCCAAGGAGGCCGTTTCCATCTGCAAAGGAGTAAGTAAACTGGGGTTCCTTCTGTGATCAGGAACCAAGGGACAAGAGCTTTTACACATTTCTAAGAGAGACTAGAAATATCACAAATGTATGTCATTGCTTTTTGGTGACATGCGGGGCATAATGGGACAAATGAAGGCCGAGAATGGACTCAAACACCAGTATTTCCTGACCCTTTCGTGGTCCCGCCCAGCTATGTCCAATCTATTTCGTAGAGTGGTAATGAGGTCACCAAAAGTGACCAGAAGTCCTTGGTCTCTCATCTCCTGCCTCCCTTAGTCTGACTTAATTAGTCCTTTGTTGGGTTCTCTGTTTGTGAGACATGATATACTTGCAGAAACAGGCACAAACCGTCATTGTACAAGCAGTGAATCGTCACAAAATGAATGTGCCCATATAAATAAATACAAAGAGATCAGAAGGTAGAACCCTAGATGCCCTTTCCAGACTCATCCCCAAGATAGTCAGGATTCCCACTTCTGACTACGCAGATTGGCCTTGCTGGTTTTGACCTCTGCACAGATAGGGTTTTGCAGTGCCCCACACTCCTGGGGCCGGCTTCTTTCCCTCGGCATGGCAGTTGCAGGTGTGGCCACACTGCTGCGTGTGATTGTGGTTTCTTCTTTCTTTCGTTTGCCATGTGGTGTTCACTGTGTGAACATACTGCAGTTTACCTATTCCATTCCTGGCAGGTATTGGGTTGTTTCTACTTTAGCTTGAGACTCTTGCAAATAGAACTCCTGGGAACCTTCTGGGTCCTGTGTTTTGGTGAATATATGAACGCATTTCTTTCAAGGAAAGAATGGAATGCTGGTTGTGACTTGGCTAGTGTTTAATGGTAAGTTCTAGGTCACAAAATTCTTTTCAGACTTAGCTCAAATTCAACACTCTTTAACATTTTCTGGTTAGTCCAGTTGTTTGAATGCACTTACTTTGTCTTTGAAAAGCAGTGCAGCTGACAGAGGAGCTAAGGTCAGGGGGAGCTGGATCCCACCTTTGAAGAGCTCATGGGCAACATTTGCCTCTCCGCACTGCAGTAGCCTGATGAAATTAACTGGCCATCTTCCTTGTTACAGCATGTGTTTTTCTAATCTGAGACGCATTGATTGATATTTGGTCAAAACAGTAAATCGATTATGATGCTTGTTATAGTGTCCTGCGTGGTGCTGGTCTGCCATAATTTCAGCACATATGATCTTTAGTGATCACATTCCTTTTTACCAGGTATACATGTAGAACAACAGGTCTATAACATGTGGTGTATGAAATCTCTGGATTCCATCTGGCCATGGGTTCAGAGTGATTTACATTTTCCTTATAGCAGCCCCTTGGCATGTTGTTTTTGGGAGTTTCTTGATAAGGTTCCTATCACTATCCTGTCGGTCCCACCACCAGGGCTGGAGGCATAGCCAGGCCGAGGGAAGGCACTGTCTCTGGGAATCCACTGTTGTCGAGCCTGCTGACTTCCTCCTTTTGCCCTAGCTGATGACCAAACACCCAGCCAAGCGCTTGGGCTGTGGGCCCGAAGGAGAGAGAGATGTGAGAGAGCATGCCTTCTTCCGGAGGATCGACTGGGAGAAGCTGGAGAACAGGGAGATCCAACCGCCATTCAAGCCCAAAGTGGTGAGTCCAAAAAAGCAGCCTGTGTCCTGGGTTTCCCAAATTCTGGTTATGACCTATCTACGCTTTCCATCAGAGAAAGGAAATCAGTAAGCCCTGGCTTCAGCACGGTGAGGAAAATAGCCAAGTACCACCCTTGTCCTCAGTCCTGGAGTCTAAGCAGCCAAGATGCCTGTTTCGTTTGGAGAATAAGAACAGAGGATGGGGAGCCTTGTGATCCTTGCCCTTAATAAGGCAGCTGCAGAGCCTCAGACCATTAAGAGAGCCAGGGCGGGTCTGCGCAGGAGACTGGACTCAGGCCACCGTACCAAGCCCAGCCATACTCCTCACCCTGCCTAGATCCTCGGCAGGACTCAGGCCTCACATCTGCCTCTGACTTTCCTGTATCTGCCTTGCCCCGATGGGGCTCTGAAACATACATCCATCTTTACTAGATCACAGGCAGGGGCTGGGCACAGCTCCCACTGGCTACCGTGTCGGTGACAAAGGACACATGGCAACTGCCAGGCCTCACGTTGCCGGTTTTATCCGGATTCTTCCGATTCCCATTTCTTCCATTTATTTAACAAATGCTACACACGAGGGCCTGTTCTCAGTGCTTTACAAAATATTAATTCCATTTAATCCTCCTGTCACTGCTGTGAGAGGATATTATTGTCCCAAGTTTACAATTGAGAGAACTGAGGTGCGGAGAGACTGAGTGACTTACAGGAGGACACAGAGCTGCCAGGTGATGGAGCCAGGACAGAGCCCGTGTCCTTCCCCCTGCATCATTGCTCCGTCTCATTGACAGCCCCACACCTGGGTCTGATAGTTAATAACCAGTGTGCACCCTTCTTTTTTTGTTTAATTTAATTTTACTTTTTTTTTACACTGGGGATTGAACTACACCCTTCTTCATGTTGTATCTCTCAAGATAAACCGAATGTCTTCAAGATGCCAACCTCCTCATGAATCCCCCTACCCCTTTGCAGTGCCCAGGGCATCTGTATGCCCCTGCACTTTGTTTCTAAGGGCCGCAGAATCCACGCCTGTCAACCCGGCCTTTCTTATCCAGTGCTAGGCTGCTACCCCAGCACTTGCCTCTCGAGACTGCAGTGAGAGCTGCTTTATCCCCTAGTCAATGTCAGAAGCATCCACCCTGCTAATTCCATCCAAATCTGTCCCTGGTGGGTGACCCATGAGCAGGTCAAGGGGAACCCTGAGGTGGCAGGGTTATACAAGCCTTGTTCTCAGACAGCAACCTCCTTATCAAAAGTGCCTATGTGTCCTCTGGTCCAAGAATAAAACTGCTGGTGATGAGCCCGCTTGACTTTATTTTCCTAAGACATTTTTAGCACAGACTGAAGACAAGCTAAAAGTAATCAGGTCAGTTGACTTTCTCCTGATTCATCATTTCAGATAGGCCCTGTGTATCTGCTGTCCCCACCCTGTCTTTAGCTTCTGTGGATGTGGGGGACCTTCTTCAGGGCAGGAAATCTGATTTGGGAGGTCTGGGGAGAGGAGGGCAGGGGGATAAATGGTGTTGCAGATGGCCTCAGCAGAAAACTCCTGCAGGGATTTTCTGTGTTCCCTTCTGCTTTCTGTACTTATTTGTCTTCTTGAATTAAATGTGAAAGGTAGGCCATAGCATCCTAAACACAGCTTGCTGCTTGGCAGGAACAGCAGACCCTACTTTAAGGGTTGAACAAACCACAATTACTTGTCTGTCACTTTCCAGATAGAGATGAGGGGCAGTGATGCTGACCATAAACACACTTTCTTTTTTCCTATTTCTTCTCACCTTGATTTCAGAAGAAATTACTTATTTGCAGTTTCCCACTTTTCATGGATGGATACTTGGCCCCAAATTCACATGTAGGAAAAACCAAAGGTAATTTTTAGCTCAGGAAGCCAAAAATATGAGCTGTTCCCTGTGGGCCATGGAAGTCACTGGAGGCAAAGTGGTTCGCATAGCAGACAGCTGAGGTAGGAGCAGTATTTAATTTTTTATTTCCTGGAGTGCTACTTTTTGCTTGTTTGTTTTTTGTTCTTTTTTTTTTAAATTTAGTGCTGGTTAAAATAAAAAGGAAGAATAAATTGCCTTTGGCTGTAAAGAAACAATACCCTCTCCCCCGACCTCACCAGGCTAACGCATACCTGTAGTCCCAGCACTGGAGACTAAAGCAGGAGGATCATGTTGAAGCCAACCTGGGCTCCATATCAAAACCCTGTCTCCAAAAAAGAGTAAAGAAATAGCCTCCAAACACAAACAGAAGCAGAAGTTGAAAACAGGGGCCCTAGAGCTGGGAGAGCTCCAGACAGATGGAAGAAGCGACTCATCTGTGTAGAGCAAGCTCCTCCTGCCCAAGGCCCAGTGCACAAGAGAAGAAACCAGGAGGAACACAGGGAAGGAGCTGGGCAACAGGGAAGACACATGGCAAAGAGGTTAGAAGCAAGCAGTGCCAGGCGTTCATTCGGGGCAGAGAGCTAAGTGGGGAGGTTCTGGTCCCTGCATGGGCAGCACAGAACCACCTGTGAGCTCATCTTTTCCTGATCCTTCCTCCACTTGATGTGCTCAGCAGGAGAGTTTGGCTCTGGTACCAGGTAAGGGGCCTTTCATGAAAGGGCATCATGCTGTAGCAAACCTGCCATATCAAGAACAGTTCAGGCAAAGAGGACATTTAGGACAGAGGAAAGTGACCCTAGTCAGAGCTGCAGAGATGCCATGGGAACCCAGGCAGCACGCAGAACTGACCACAAATGAACACTATTTCAGGATGTGGTTTCCCAGCTTCCTCAGTAAAAAGTGTGGCTCCCTGACCCAGCACCGGATGAAAAGCCAAAGGGCTTACAGATCAAATACAGAGCTGAGCCTTCTCTGACAGGTGGTTTTGGTGTTTCAAAGAGGGATGCAGCAACATAAGCCTCACAAGCCACTGAAAAGCACACAGGCAGCATGGTGGCCAGAGCCCCTGACTCACTGTGCCTGGGAGGTCAGCGCCAGAATCTGTCTCAGGGCGGCTTTTCAGAGGCCTAGGTGGGGAACCTTGTCTGTCTCAGCAAAGTGTGCCCGCGAGTTTCTAGCAAGCACTGGTGAAATCAATCTCCCTGGGATTTACAGGGAGCTGTAAACCGGTTAGCTGTACGACTCCTGGGTCCCATGGCGTCAAATCTTAGCTTATTGCAAAATGCCAGCTCTAGGACTTCACGTGCTCACAGTTATTTCCTGAGTACTTCTGGATACCACGTTTGTGCTTATAGAATCAGGAATCTATCTTCTTTGTTTTATTTATTTATTTTGTGAACCTCCAGTGATTGGTTATTCCAGAGTCACAGACATCCTGACAAGAATAGAGATGTTGTACCACTGGAGAGCCCCAGGTTTATCCAGAGGACTCAGGTTTCCCATAGTGGGAGATCTTTTCAGTAATCTTCCCAATTGCCAGAGTGACATTGGCGAAGTTCACCTTAGGCCAAAGTGCCACACAACGTGTACAATTCTTTATACTTATATATTTTATATATTTCTATATATTTCATTTATTATTTATATTTACCAAGTTACCATGAAGAAAAATGCCAGCATCAACAGGTGAGTGGGGCACTCTGAAAATGGGCCTGTCTTTCAGAGATGGCCTTTCCTGGGACATTACTATGGTTACTTTATCAAAGAGAGAGGGAAAGAATAGAATAACTTTTATCCAGACGTTGTCTTCCTTGCAGGAAGAGCCAGAGAGAATAAGCGTACTGAGGACAGTGGTGGGCGCCTCTTGGGTGAGAAGGTGCAGTCGGGAGCCCTCCTCCCGCTGTCATGCTGTCTGTATTTCAGTGTCATGATCTTGGCTAGAGTTTGATGGTGATTTCATTGTCAAGGTCGATACAGTGGTCCTTTTTACGTTTTAAAAAATGTTTTGAAATTTCTAGTTTCAGACTTGCAAAAGAATTGGAAAAAACTAATTTCTGCACTCCCTTTACTCAGATCCCCTAAATATGATCATTTCATCATGTTCACTGTACTTCATTTTTCCCATTCTCTATCTGTCTACTTACACACACACACACATACACACACACTTTTCTGCACCATTTGAGAATAAGTTGCAAGTGTTGTGCCTCTTGACACCTAAATAATTCCGCGTGTATTTTCTAAGCATGAGGACAACTCATGTACAGTATTCTTTGAACAATTACTCTGCAGGGTTATTTTTACAGAGCAGCAGCTGTCCAGGTAAAAGAGGAGGTCCCTGGTGTGACTGTCTCACTGATACAATACCACGGGTGCATTAAGCAGTTCTGTTGAGTGACAAGCAGAGTCATTCTCTTGGCCCTTCCAGTTAGCCAGTAATGGCGATGCTAATTAAAACTGAGATTCTCAAGACTTAAGGAACCTTGCCAGCAATATAAAAACACCAGGCAGCCTTTGGAGATTAGAAGAAATCACATCATGATGTATGTAGGTTTGCTTTAGGCCTTTAAACCAGTCCAACAGCATTTGTTTTACTTGGTTAATTAGCAGCAAGCAGTTTTTTCTGTTCTTGCTACTTTCCCAAATACTTCTGTACTTGGAAGAAATGAGATATTTAAAATAATAATCCATAGAAATAAGTAGCACTGTTGCAAGCCTTGGAGCTGCAGTGGTGAAGGGTGGCATAAGCACAACCCAGTCAGACTCGAGCTGTTTGAAATGACAGACAAGTTCCCCTAGTCTGAGGCGAACGTCCCTGACTGTGCTGGGCGTCACACTGTTCTTAGAAAAGCAGTGTAAGTAAAGACCAAGCAGAATGCCATTCTTACTCCATGTGAAACAGCCTGTGCTAAGTCAGAACCTTTGCCCTCATTCATGTATGATTCGTCCACCTACAGCAACACACGCGTGAAATGGGGCTTCTAGCCTGTGGCGTCCATGAGTAAAACCCACCTCTCTGATAGCATTTGTCCATCTGAAATAATGCTGTAAGGCAAGAGGTGAGGTGACTACTGCTTAATTTTTTCTGGGAAACCACAACCCACGTCTAGGCCCTCAGCACGGATGATGCTGGCAGAAAGTGGGCGAGGTCCCAATCCCTTTAGAACAATTACTATTATTAAACATTGTCACTTTGAGGTGAAATAAATAGTTACGCAGTGGAAAAGGATATAAAAGGACAGATGTCCCTCCCTCCCCAATTACTGGTCCCACTCCTCACGCTCTCTCCTGTAATCTCCGAAAAGTCAGATGCATGAGCGGGGCTGCACCATGGTCTGTGTCCGCGTCCTTCACGTAACGACATTTGTACTGCAGAGGTTTTTCCATGTCTGCTCAAGTGGGTTTGTGGCATCCTTTACACGGCCACTCTCGACTCTGGAGTCCCAAGACCAGGAATTGACTGTTCTCCAAATCCTCTCCTCTGTCCATTCTTATTCTCCAGACTTTCTGTACCAAAATGCACTGGCTTCAGTGGGCATCCAGGCCTTCGGTGAGCACGTTTCCAAAACATGAGTGGCTAAATGAGCAAACTAACCTCACTTTAACCTCTAACTGTGTGCTCCTGCTCGCACTGGTGATGCATGGAGACTCCTCCCTGAGCATGCTGATCTTCATGGAAAGGGCAGAGCTGCGGCCAGGCACCCTCACTCACGGGTTCCACAGAGTGGACCTTACCTCCCAGGAATTTGGAGGCAGAACACTCCCATTGACTGTTCCTGTTGCTTATTAAATTCCATGAAGATAGTATATAATCTGTACAGAGATGGTGAGGGTGTTCTAATTAATATGCCCCATTGCACGACACGGTGCTCTATGGTTCCCTCAGCCCTGGGACTTGAAACACGCCTAAGGGTTCCCTGAGAGGAGCACATCCTGCTGCATCTAGAATTGTAGCAGCACTCCCGCCTTTGTGTGTTTACTTCCCCATAGTTTTATGACATGTTTCTGCTTTATTTGTTCTGCGCTGTGCCCACTCTTCTGGGTTTTGTTTGATTTTGCTTTCTAACAGCCATATTTCTCAGTACTCAAGTTCCCATGCCCATGGCCCTAGGGTTTTACTGTACTTGACTGAGACACCAAATTAAAGGGCAGGCATGAGACCGCCCTGTGCACACTGCACATGCTCCATGGCCTGTCACAGGTAAGAATGACAGCCAGGAAGCAGTGCAGCTCAGTCTCTCCCTGCACCCTCATAGGACACAAGGGCTTGGAAATGAGCTGCTTGCCACACAGGCTGTGGGTGGGGAGCATCACGATCCCAGCTTCCCCCTAGAGTTCACATCATTGCATGCTTTGCAGCATCTTTACAAACATGCCTAATTTCTCCTGGGTTCATTTTATTACTTGAATTTGCCAAATGGCTGAGGAATGTCAGAATGAAAACAGAGTTAATTCTGCAGTCTAGAGATGAGGATGTGGAACGTCAGTAGCGTTCATCTCTGAAATACTGATCACCTCACTTTTGCACACTGCTACACACGTTGTACCTTATGTCTCTGTCAGCCTCATCATTGAGAACAGTCTCACACCTTCATCCCTCCAGCCTCACAACAGCCTTAGAAGGTGGATTGCCCTCATTTTACTTTACAGAGAGACACAGTGAATTTCTTACAGCTGTACGCTTGGCCTTTTGCTCTTCATTCTCCTGTGCTGCCTGTTCTCATCAGGTGTCAGCCCTGCACAGTGAATACAAGACACCATCCAGTCTCGGGGAGTACCAGAGGACCTTCTCTGGGCTAACACAATGGCCCAGTCAAGAGTGGACTGTCTCCTGCTGCCCTCTTCCCTTCCAATTTTTGTCCCATGCCAGTGGGACATATCACTTCCTAGCTGGCAAAAGCCTCAGTTGGTAAAACATGTGGCCTTTGGAGGTGACGACCAGGCACAACCTGCCCAAGGGTTTTGCTCACAGGTTGCCTTAGATACTCTGTGAGTTTGGAGGCCATGAACAACCCAGATTGCCACAGCGTCACAGATTGCCATGGAAGCTACCCTTCAAATGGCTGTGGTAATAACCTTCCTGCTTCGTGCCTGAGGTGTCAGGAAGACATCTGCAACCAATGTGGCTTCATTTGTCACTCATTTACTTGCTCATTCACAAATCCACTAGGTGCTGCCTTGACATCTCTGCCTCTTCTTATTCTCTACTCAGCTATAAGATGGTACCCGAGGCCCACTGCCCATTAAGCTGATTGTTAGGAGTAAGGTTAAATCATAAGTAGTACACAGGCTGTCTTCTGCATTGAAAATGCAATAACCTGTCAGATATATTGTTTGTATTTCCCAAGGATCCAGAGACCCCTGACTTCTGTGATCCTTAGAGGTGCTGGTCCATGGCAATTTTCTGCATAACATCTTGAAAAACAAGTAGTCCTCGATCCTCTCTAATTTTACTTAAAGGAAATTATCTCTTCCTGGGCCTAATTTTGCTTAGAGGTATGGAGAGTTCATTTTCAAAGCATTGAAAGATAGTACCAGTAAAATAGGCAGTATTTTTCACAGTACTAGACATATGGTAAAAATAGTATTTCTCCCAGTCCCTTTGTAGGCGGAAAGAGACTTTCTTCTGGTATAATCTCCCTCAAAATAAAATGTCATTCTGAGTCTGGAATCTTAATCCGTTCTTCAGACTCAGCCTTCAGCTCTAACAGGGCTTTATTCCTTATAATCTGCTAAGATGTATACTCTTAGCCCTTCTTTGTCCCACTGAACTCGAGTGGTTCACTTTTCACTCTTTGCCTACGCCCTGCCCTTGCTCCTGTCTCATCACCTAAGTCAACCAGTTCAAGAAAAACTTTCGTTTGCTAAAATGTGATCTCCCACCTCCCCCAGTTGGGTAAAATTCCAAAGAGATTTTCAATGAGAGCAAAGAGGAAGACATTCCCAGTGGTGAGCAATTTTGAGACTAACAGTTTCATTGCCACCCAGTGTGATCACAGAGCAGGGATCCCATTGATCTGGAACCCATGATTTCCTCTTAGCTCTGCAGTCATCAGCATGGTCATGGCATTGGACTTTAGCCACAAAGGGCTTTTGCTTCACTTACTACAATATTTGACTTCACAAGCATTGAAAGCCCTTAGGAATAACCTTTCTTGGGACACAAACTGTAGAATTTGATATCCTCAAGCATACATCCTTCTCCTTCTCAGTATTTATGTTTGTGTAGTACCCTTTTTTGATTTTCAGAACTTTCCTCTTAGGTTGCTTTTTCTTTTTCTTTGGCAGTAAAGCCATGGCTTTTGAAAACTTCCTGTTGGAAGGTGATTTGTGAATACAGTACCATAAAGATGGTACTCAAAGGAAAGGGTCAGACCTGTGTAGTACTTTATAGAACAAATTAGTAAACCTAAAGCGAGACAGACATATGTTTAGCCAGGCAGAGAGAACATCTTATTATGGCTAGCCTTGTCCTTCCGTTTAAGGATTCATATTCTTTTATTGCTTTTTTCCTAGAAATTCCTTCTTGTTCATCTTTGCATGGTTAGTGAGTATCAAGAGAAGCACAAATAATGTCTTATTAAGGAAGCGCGCATCACAGCCTCTGGGAGCACCAGTAGTATATTCACTTGAATTTACCAGGCAATAGGTATTGTTTCATCATTTTCCAAAAGGATATTATTCTCAAAGCCAACTCCCCTGAGGCCCTAACACTTGCTTACATTGCTTTTGCCTTGGGCTTCTGCAACTTCTCTATTTTCTGTTCTCACATATAACTGTTCCTGCACAATTTCCCTGTTAGGCTCCTCCATTTGCCTTCATACTGACCTTGGGACCTGTGTAGCCTCACATTACGGTCCGCATAAATATGTCCCAGGTTTTTCTCTACAATAGCACTGGTGACATTTTGAGCCAAGAAATCTTTGCTGGGGAGCAGCTGTCCTGTCTGCCAATGTTTAGCAGCATTCTGGTCTCTATCTGCTAGATGCCAGTGGCACCCATTGCCCAAGTCATGACAATCAAAAGTGAGTCCCTTCGGGGGTTGGGGGAATCGTCCCTGGTTAAGAATCATTGCTATTTCAAAAGGAGAGATATTTCTTTAGCTTTTCCCATCATGACAAAACTAGCTGAACATGGTGCCCCAGTGGAAGCCAGTTTCTGTTTGTTGTATGTCTGACTAATGAATCAAGTAGACTCCTGATTAATTCCTGGGGCAGGGTAGGGGGTGGGACAGCATTTCTTTATGTACTTCTTAAAGAGCCTTTTTCGGTGGTTCAAAATGGGATATGCATGTATGGAATTGTGGACTCTGCCTATGCCGATCTTTGCTTTGAAGTGCTCTGTACTCTTCTGAAGAAAAGCATCATGGAAATTCAGAGTGAATCTTTTGCTATCCCATCTGTGGGAGGCAGGTTTGTGATGAGTAGGTCTCATAGTCCAGGTGACCTCTGATGATTGACTCAATAAGCCCTCAGACAACGTCAGCACACACAACCCTGTCCCACTATCTATGCCCCACACATATCCCTTGGTCACTGTGGTACAAAGTCTCCTTTGGTTTTGGTGGATGGTTGCTTATTAAAATAAAAATGACCCTCTTAAAGAAAGCTGGTATTTATGAAGTTCTTACTTTGAATTTAGGATATGCTTTATACCTCAACAGGTACTTAGGAGTGAGTTTTATTTTCCAAAGGATGGGAGAGCTGTAAACTAGAATATCTTAGAAAATAAAGGAGGTAAGCTGGGTATGGTGGCACACATCTATAATCCCAGCACTTGGGAGGCTGTAGCAAGAGGATCACCATGAGTTTGGGGCCAACCTGGGGCCACATAATGAATTCAAGGCCAACCTAAACTACTACATAGTGAGACCCTGTCTTTACAAAAAAAAAAAAAGGAAAAGGAAGTAAAAGAGATAATGAGAAAGTGCTGCCCATGAGACTAAACTTGTCTTATATAAAAATAACAATATTTATTGTAGTCTGACAACATGCTGAGTTCTATGTGAAACTGCACATTTAACCTTCATAACAACCCAGAGAGAGAGGTACAGTTATTCTCCCCACCTTACAGATGAGTAAATAAGATAGACCCCACCTCATAGTCTACCAAGAGCTATCCTCCATTAAAGATACAAGAAAGCCTGATTGGGCTAAAAGTTTTTTACTCAGAATTAACTCACATTCCCTTTATAGAACTATCAGCAGGTAAAAGAGCAGTAATTTGCAACATGTTGAAAAAAAATCATTATTAGTTACATCAGTGAAATCCCCAGCTCTCCTTATTTTAGAATCACCCTTGGATCCTGGAGAATTTGACATACTACAATGCTTCTGGGTAGCAGGAAAAGTGAAGATGGCACCCCCTTCCCTTAACTTGAGTCAGACTCCCAGTTGTGCTACTTATGCAGCTGTGTGCTGTTTCTCCGAGATCACCAAAGGGCAGATTGGCTTGAAACCCTGATTTGCACAGAATGCTGGTGGATCCTGGAAGAGAGTAATATTCAAGACAGAAAGCAGGCTTTGCTCTGCCTTTCCAGCCTCTCAGAGCTCCTGTGTACATCTCCTTCAGCCTGAGACCACCCTACACATGAACACCACGTTCCCCTGTCTGCCAGTTGACCAGCTTTAGCAGAATTCCGGCTGGACCCAGGAGCACATCTCCCACCTTTGCCACCACACCTAGCCCCTACTGGATAAGGAGAGTTTAGGGTCTGGTGTCCCATGTGGAAGGCAAATATAAACAGCTTTTGCTTTATAACAGATACTTTTACAAAGGACCAGATATGGGGCAGTATCCATACCCACTCAGTTCAAGAGTAACTGCCTACAGCCCCAGCCAACATCCTGGCCTTTTCAACATGGTGCCATGACTGATAGCTCTGCGTGTGAAACTTTCATGCTTGTAGCTTGGCTTGCTTAGTGAACTGGAAGTGAAAAAAAAAAGGCTATCTCCTTGTTGCTACCTTACTGCCAACAGTACATTTCCACCTAGGGTTTTCATTCTGAGTGTATGCAAAGTTTTACAATCAAATAGCTATTGTTTGCTGTGCCTTGCTTCTGATTCCAGTAGGCCTGCAAGCCCTCCAAGATCTACCTGACTATTCAGCCCCAATTTCCGCAATCCACACCCTTCCCCACAGAGTTCTGTCAGAGAGCTGCTCCCTGTGTTGCACAATATATACTGAACTTTCCTCTTTTTTTTTTTCCTCCACAGTGTGGCAAAGGAGCTGAAAACTTTGACAAGTTCTTCACACGAGGGCAGCCCGTCTTAACACCACCAGATCAGTTGGTCATTGCTAATATAGACCAGTCTGATTTTGAAGGGTTCTCATATGTCAACCCCCAGTTTATACACCCAATCTTGCAGAGTTCAGTATGAAAATCACCAGTGAAAACAAATGCTTCTCTATCCCCTACCCCAACCCCAGAAGTGGGAAATTATCCTTAACCCTAAAATTTGAAGGCCACAGCCTGCGTCTTGTTCTACATGGAGGCCTGAAATTTCTAGTTCACAGGTGATCAACTTTCAGGGTCTTCTCTCTTACAACCAAGAACATTGTCTTAGTGGAAGATGACATCATGTACAGTGTCCAGTTTAATTATGTAGAAGTCACACTTGGCTATAGGTCAACACTTCCTAGAAAGCAAACAGACTCTTGCCCCTTTTTGGTACGATTTGACATATTCTCCATATCTTCCATCTGTGGATTTTCACCATCAAGATCCCTAACTAGAGATGTTAAATGAAACTGTTCCAGCTCAATGGACTGGAAACATCTCCACCCAAGATGTCTTTGGAATGAAAGAATGAGGAGCCCAGAGAGTGAGCAAAAAGGGCCTAGGGGTAGGAAAGGCTTCAAGATAACTACTGCTTCTGTTCTCTGCCTCAGTGGAAAAAGATCCTAGGATCTGAAAGGCTAGAATGGACCTAATCACTTTTCCCAAAGAGTATAATCCAACTGTAGTCCAGCAGTGAAAGAAAGAGAAAAAGAAAAAAACGAAAACTTCAAATGAGAGTTGGGTGAATCTATCATCTCTTGCCCTACTGGTTGATAACTATCTTGATACCTGCATTCTTTTAAAGAGGCCAAATCATCTTAAGGATTTTTCTGAATAAGCATGTGAAATCATTTCAGATCAAGGATAAACCAGTGTGTATGTATGTCCATTTTAATCTCTGGGAGATTATTCTTCGATCCAGGGTGCCATCAATAATCATGCCACTATTCATGAGTGTTGTTAGCCAACCTCCCCCCCACACACATGAATATTTTGGTACCTATGTTGTTGCCCTTCCTAAGAAGCTGAAGTGTACACCCCACCCCTTTTTTTTTTACTTATTTATTTAGTAGGCTGCAGTGTCATTTATGAAAGTACGCTGTACAGTAATTTAACATTTTGACTCTAGCATCAGTACCTATTGATTTATTTTCCTCCCTTCTCTAGCCCTTCACATCCATTTAGGGATGAAAAATAATACAGATTGGGTTCCCACTTCCAGTTGTGTTGAATGACACACCTGAAGCTGTAGAACAGGACACTTGGATATTTATCAGGTGAAAAAAGATGTTTTCTTGCTAGAAGGATTTTAATATGTTTTGCAAATGCATCATGCAATGAATTTTGCATGTTTATAATAATAAGTAAATCTATATTATTGATATAATCGTATCAAGTATAGAGTATTAATTTTATAAGATACAACTGTGCTATATTTGTGAAGTTTTATGTTTCTTATCTGCTTTTATAATTAAGTTTTAGTTTAATTCTTTGCTGCTGTACTTTCTTTTCCCCCTCCTCCTGCACATTGGCACTGTATCAGATATATTAATTTTGTAATGTGGATCTAACTTCAAAACTGAATGGCTATTTTACATGTTTAATTAGGAGATACATATATATATATGTATACATATATATGTGTGTGTGTGTGTATATATATACACACACACGCGCACACACACATATATATATTTGATTCCACCTGCAAAGTTTTGTTTGTGGGGATTATTTCTGAGATGAGACTCTCTTAGCTTCTTAATATCCTCTTTCATTTGAGTTCCTCTTCCTTTTTGTGACAGTGGGAAGGGTTCGAATCCAGTTTGACCGATGTGTTTGTGTACATGTGGCATTGTCACACCTGGGCTGAAGGGTGGGTGTGTGTGTGTGTGTGTGTTTCTGTGTCTGTGTGTTTTGTTCTTTCAGCTTGTCATTGTTGGGGACTAGAAGGGAGTGTGGATGGAACAATTCCCTTCTTGCTGTGTGTATCTGGGCACACCAGAAGGGTGCAGCCTGTCTTGCTGCCCCAAAGTGACCCACCATTGTTCCAGCAGATACAGACTTTGTGAGACAAACCATGTGTCAGTCCCTGTAGCCACCAACACACTCTTTTCGGAAGCTGCACATTTCATTCTAGCTCTTGCTAGAATTGGTCATCCCCATCCTGCGATGGGCTTACCTTTGGCAAGACATCCTCCCAATGCATTGTCCTGAGAAGAGATAGTTTTCTGCAGCACAAAAAAGAAGTCAGAATGAAAAAAGCTATTGGTCCTTATAGAAACCTGTTGTTTCCTCCAAAAGCATCATCTCCCAGCTAAGCTCTCCTCATTTTTACTCTCTGGATGTTTATCTGAAGTTCATGTAATGCACTTACCTTGGATCTTTGATATAAGAGGCCTGGAAATCCCTAATTGGAAGGAGACTTGGAGTAGGAAACAGGCCAGAGCAGAAAAGAGCAATTTCTTTGGTCATCTTTTTTTGGACTCTAGACTTCAGTACTCAAAAAGGGTCCTTGCACACTGACCCCTGAAGTCCTGATGGTCAGCTTACATTCTGGGGACATGTCCTTGTCAGGACATTCTGTTTTGTCTAATGGGAAAAGAATTTGTTTATAGAAAGAGCCTGGAAGACAAAAGGGTCAGCCCCCTCACCCCAGGTGACGCAGCAACAAGGCTAATCCCAGCCAAGCCCCATGAGATGAGGAAGTCCTGCAAAGGAATACAGGTTGTGGACCATTTTTCCAGTGTGCCCAGCTGCTGCTTATTTTAAACAGCCAAAACACAGCTTAAAACGATTGCTGCTCCTCTAGGAAATATGTTCCACCTCAGCTGTCTGTGTTTTTCAAGAATGTGTGACTGTTTTTCAAAGAAAGGACCCTGACCATGGGGCCAGCACTCTGCCTCAGGGACAACAGTCTAGAGAACAAACTGGGTTGGGTTGAGGGGTTAATGGTAAAAATCAGAGCCCGAGGATGTGTTCACTGTGTAGCTTGTTCTATTAAATTTAGAGAAAGGATAATGCTTTGAAAATCTGTTCAGCCCAAGACAGTTAATGCCAAAAGACTAACTCATGTGGATAATCTTTAACAACTGTGATCTGAAGAAATGACTGATAAAAGTTCAATACCATTTTCTTATTTCATGGGCCCTGCATGAAATGGAACAGCAGGGAGAGGCCTACTCTTTGGATTTGAGCAACTGAGTTGGAGGCTGGCATCAGGAGGGGACCTTGAAGGGTCCAGTCCCTGGGGACTCTGGAGAACACTTGACCCTGAGCACTGCCTGCATTGCCAGGCCCTGTAGACGAGAATCTAGCACATCTGAGTCTCTGCAGGACCCTTCAGGCTTTAAACCCAAAAGGCAATTTAAATTGTTCTGTGTTATTTTCCCTTGGAAGGTGGCTGGTGCTCAGCAGCAGAACTCCTGTGGCTGTAGGCCAGTGAGCTGGCAGCCCTGCTTTTGGCATCGCGTCCAAAGTCACCCATTGCTTAGTCTGAATGGAAGGAGCCAGAGTGTGCTGTGAGGTGCAGCCCTCGGCATAATAGGGTACCCACCTCCAGGCAGGAAGTAATTCAAAAGGTGGATGAGAGACCCCAGGAACCAAAGTGACTGCTCCTCACTACTTCTCCTTCTCTTTTATCCACATGGCCTCATTTGAGTTGCAGAATTGCTGCCTGCCTTTTTGCAAAGGATACATGAGGCTTTTTATTCAGAATTTTGGTGGAAAATTGGGGGAAGGGGGTACACAGAGCTCTCTGGATCTTGTCCTGAGTTGATCGGTTGAAAGATTGTCACAGACCAAGATTAATGGGACCTAGCCAAGGACTGTTGTTTGGTTCTGTGACTTAAAATCCTTGGCATAGATGAGAGGAACTTGCTGGAAGACCCCAAGAAAGTTGCCCATTGAAGTGCTGACAAAGGAGAGTAAGTTGGGGCCCAACTGGCTGGGGCTAGAGAACAGTACTTCCAAGACCCTTGTGCAGAAGGGCCAGTGAGCTGCAGCATCTCTACGGCTTTCCATCTGGGGCACTGGTACAGACCAAGTCACTGCTGCTCCTCAAGATTGCGCTTTTGGCCAGGGACACCTCCTTGACAAATACCCCTGGCCCCGTGCCACCAGCATGCTCACCTGTTTCCAGAAGCTCCACCCCTCCTCGAAAGGGCTCTCAGTTGTCTGGGCACAGCCAGACCACCTAGTGGGCCTGGGCCAGCTGCTTCCACCCTTTGCTCTGACTTCCGGCTGAGCGTTACGGCTGCCAGGGATGGACAGAGAAGTCACAAAAACAGCTAGCACTGCCCTTCCCACCTGCTTCCACTGAGCGGAAGTAGGAGGCTTTTTTTCTGGAAATTGTTTCCTCAGTGCTGAAGAGAAAAAGTGAGAGTGTTAGGTTTTTAAAAGCCTTCGAAAGGTGACACCATCCTGACAGTCATTTTCTCACTTTGGTCTCATGAAGTGATCGATTTCTTGTGTACACATCACACTGTTTCTTGTTACTTTATAACCCAGCTGGGCCAGGCCCCTCCTGAGCACCGATCAACCCACTTGTAAAATGGACGCTAAGGCAAAGGCTCCAAAGGATGAGGACAGGGACAGTGGCAGGCAGGACGGTGATGAAGGAGAGGGGTGCCCCAGTTATTGGAGCATACACATTATCTGGACCAAGGGGGCTGGGAAATACTTTTACATCCTTTTTCTTGAGCTGCTTGGGCTACACTTTATGAAGTATACTGATCTGTCAACATTCCCTTCGTGTCCCATTTGAGCCAATGCAGCAAATCTAGGTAAGACTATATATTTCTGCTGTTAGAAAACTTCAGAAAATTAGAAAAGGTTACCTGAGTTGTATGTGGAAGAAGGCAGACATCCAGGAATGACACCAACTGTTCTGCCGAGTCTGGACTCGGTGGGCTCAAAGTGTGCGTGACTCTGACCCCTGTGATCAGCTGTCAGTTAACAACCACGTAGATCACAGACATCAAACGGCCTTACAATGACCCTACAATAAAGCCCATAAGTTCCAAAGACACTTTTTTATCCTAAAGGAAGAAATTAATTTGTTAATTCCAAGAGAAAACATACTAGGGCTATTTGTACTTTTTATAGAGAACTTTAATAATTCTTTTAAAATGAATTTTTAAAGTGAAGCTATGACAATTTCATACTCAGCCTGGGCCAGCTAGGATGTCCCTGACCTGCATTCCCACTGCAGGACTTAGCCAAGCCGGAAGAGTGGGGTCCACGTGAGAAGGGTTGCAAGCTCCAGGGGAACTTGGCAGGCTGGTGCTCTTCCTGTTTCTGATAGACACCGGGGATAACTGCCTGAGGCTCAGGTATTTTCAAACTAGTAAAGACAGCTGTGTCGTCCCCGCTCCCGATGGCACTCCCAGGGTCTCTGGGACCCTTTGCTTGCTCTGTGAGGCTCTGTAACCACCTTCTGGTGAGAGAAGGATGCTTCCTCAGCTGTTTTCAGCCCCTCACCCTGTCTCCCAGATCTGTCACATTTGGTGAAATTTCAGAGATGCCCTATAAGGATTTTGTCCACTGGGCAATTCAGAACTACTTGAACATCCCAAGAAATAAGAAGCAGCAGAAAACATGCCTCCTAGCTTCTGTTTTGGTAGCTATTGCATAAGTAAGTAGACAGAATCCTACTTTTCAGAAAATAGGTATTCAGTTCACTTTATAAGAACCTTTTCTTTTCCTAAAGTAAGACAAAGGTGGCTTTGCATTTTCTGATAAAACTGTGTCTTTGTCTCCTCTGCTTAACTTTAGAGGATCTCTTCATGTGGTTGTCTGTAGGTTCCTGTTGATACTCTCTCTCTGGAAGAATGTCATTCTTTTTTGAGAGGGTTCAGTGAACCATTCAAAATTACACATGAAGGTGGTTCCTATTTTGAGTACAGATTTTCTAAAAATTTACCTCCTATCCTTACTATTACAATCTTTCAGGATATCTTTTATAGATGGTCGGAAACATTTGAAATTGGTTTTCCTACATGTTTTCTGTTTTTGTTTTTTGGAAGCCATGATATGTTTAAAGCATTTATTGAAAAACATCATGTAAGACCCCAAATTTATATGGAGACAAACAGTGGACGATAAGGTTTTTCCTTCTGTATAAGCACATAAGGACAGAACATGGAGGTAATTAAACTGTCAGTTAACATTTGGTTATATAGCAGGTGAAACAGATGTGTAAATTACTGCATTGCTTTCCTCTATTTGTATGACCTCTAATCTTTGTTTGCATGATTTGCTTTGTTAGGTACATTACTTGTAGTTCGGAAGCAAGTGTGTATGAATAAAGATAATGACCATTCCTTAGTGTGCTTGGTCTCTTTTGCATCCCTTTGTGGCACCGCAGTTATTTTTCATCAAGTGTTCATCTAACAACATCTGACTCGGGACACGTTCTGCAGAACACTTCCGTCTTTTCGCCTGTCTCGGGAATGGCTCTCCATTCACAGCTGCTTTTACTCAAAGACCAAACACTGGCTGGGATGAAGTAGTAGCAGGCCCTTCGTTCCGTATTCATCAAGCACCTGCTTAGGTCAGGAGACATGCCGGGCCCTGGGGACAAAGCAAAGAGGAAGACAGTTTGGCCCCTCGTGCGTGGAGCCTGCACTCTTGCATCCCCAAACCACAGGGGACACACAGCAACTGATGAGGACATTGTCTGAGTACGGATGATCCCTAAGAACAGAGTGTTCCAGAAGGAATTCAGCCCAAATCTCAGGACTTTTTCTCCAGAAATAGGTATATCTCACACGTCCTGTTGACTGGGCCACAGAATCAGCTTCAGGGCTATTTTATCCCCACTTTTAGTAACAAAAGCCCTCATCCCATATTGATTCACAGATTAAAACGGTGTTTTTCAAATGTGGAATACTCAAACGTGCCCAAGTGCTTTAAAACTTAACACTAGGGATTGACCCCAAAAGTAATTTTTAAAACAACACAATTTCTAAAAGCCAAGGATCAACCTTGGCTGAGTGTGTGTTTCCTCACCTCCTCTTTTGGGGTGCTTACCCATCATGCTCAGGGATTTATCCCCCTATCACCCACTCCCTTCCCACTCACAGCTGCCTCCTCCAAGTTTCCCCGAGCTGTGTTCCCGTCCCTGGAGGCCCTGTTCCCGGTCCGCTAAACAGATTATGAGAGCACTAGCATCCACTAAGCTAATCTGTCCCTGAGACTCTGCGGTCACACTTAACTTCTGGAAGTCCAGTCTTTCAGCTGCAAGGGATAGGGTAGGGTGTTTTGAGGAAAAACAGAGGCACTGTCAGGGCCCTTCTGGCAGTATTGTCTCCGACTCCTGAGCTGGCCTTGAACTTCCCTCTGGGCCGGTTGGTTTTACGTGCCCAGTGTACATGTGATTTGTGACTCTTGATGTCATGGCAGCACGAAGAGCAGCGTACTGTGGCTTTTTAGCACACCCCACTGCCACCTGCCTGCTGTTGGATTTCGTTTTTACTGAAATGCAGATGAGAGCAAAGGCTCGCCCCGCGGCATCCTCAGAAGCAGCCAGTGGCTGGGGGCTGAGTTGGTCCTCCCAGCTTTATTCCTGGAGGCACAGGCGACATGAGAGATGACTGGTCTGTCCAGCTCCAGAGGGGCTGGGGGACAATCCGAACCTGAGGTGGTGGACACCTGTCCTTCCAAGAGTCCCATGTGCCACCAAGATCAAAAAACTAGTCCTCTCCAGGAGTGGTCTCTGCTCCCAACGCCTGTGAACTCCCAGCCCATCCACAGACACCATCATGTCTACTCTTAAGCCAGGGTTCTTGACTGGGAGCCGTTTTGCACCCTCAGAAGGGTGCTTGGCAGTGTCTGGAGAGATTTTTGGTTGACATAGCTTGGGAGGGATGGTTACTGGATCAAGTGGCAGGGGCTGGGGATGCTGCTGAACAGCCCATATTACACAGAACCGCCACCACCAGAAAACATTTTCCACCCAGAATGTCACAGGTGCTCTGTTGAGAACCCCATTCCAAAACACACTCCATGTCCTTACACTTTGCTCCATCTGTCCTGGTCTCCTTCCTGGGGTCCCTGAGGCCACCTTCCTCTCTTAGGACCTTCCCTACACAGCAATCTGCAGGACCCTGTTTGTGTAGGTCCCTGTCCTCTTGTGACTTCCCATTGTAAACTTTCCCCCAGCCTGCCAGCCTCACTGGCCCCAACTCTTAGCCTCCTGGTCAGCACCTCAGAGGGGCTCAGACATACTGACCTGCTCAGCGCTTATATGCCCTCTGCCCCCGGGATACAAGCTCTACAAGGGAGCCAGCTTGCCCGTGCCCGGCAACAAAAACTGCTTGCACAAGTATGGACTCAGAAGAATGTCGAGTGAGTGAATGAATGAGTGGGTCCCAAGACCACTGTGAGGCCAGCAAGGTGTTGCAGAAGCCATAACAACACTGTGGCCCTTTCCCTGGAGGTGCTGGTGACCAAGGAGGCGAGACGTGCACAAAAGAACTGGCTCAGGATTGCCTCTCCAAAAACTGTCTCAAGCATATGCCTAAGAAATGTTCATTCCCAGACTCTGTCCTTCAGCCCACCATCTAAAGACCATGGCTGCCCGCAGTTACACGTAAGTGACTGCTTAACACCCTGAGCATTTTCTCTGCCTGTTGTGTGCTCTGCAGTTGAAAGTGTGGTTCACCTAAAATGGTCATTCACATGGGCAAAGGGGATCCATTTTCACACCCTGTCCCCTCTTGAGAGTGTGCATTGAAGGGACCAGGGCACTGCCTGAAGGGAGTGTGTTAGAAGGGGGTTCCATTCTAAGAAAGCAGAACTGGGTATTGCCCTAAGATCTTTCTTTTAAAAAGCAACTTCAGTAAATACATCGCAGGCAACCTGTTCTAGGCGTGAGAGGAGAAAGTTTCATGTCTGTAGAAATAAAAGGACTCCGTGTAGGCTCAAGGATTCAACAGACACAGATCAAAAGGGCAAAAAGCAAAAGTGGAAGGCAGATGTACAAATACAAGCACATGGATACATGCACACACACTGAGTGATTCCAGAAGTTCCTGACACTCTTCAGTTACTTTACATGCGCTTATTGAAAGCCACCACCCCAAGTAGAATCTATCTAGTGTTCATTTTACAGAAGGGCAAAGGAGATCCAGACAGGTTCGTTAAGGATACCCAAGTAACCCAGACAATCCCAGCTGACTGTGACAGCAGAGATGTGAGCCAGGCCTGGTGCTTCTTGAAAGGAGAGGCAGGGAGATTGCAGTCTGGATGGAGGAGAGACTGGAAGGAGGAGATGGGTCCCAGACATGTGGAAACCTGCAGAAAGGCAAGAGAGGAAAGCTAAACTTCAGCACCTACCACATCATCTGGACACAGTTGTCTCATCTGCCTCTCGTGGCACCTCCATGGGACAGAGGCCATTGTCCACATCTCACAGAGAGGGAGACAGAGGCCCAGTGTAATTAACCAGCTTCTGGATATGCAAGCCCTAAGCAGCACCTCCAGGCTGGGCTCAGGGCTCTGATTTTTCTGACCTCAGCCTGTTTGGGGACCAAGGACACAGTAGAGGGCTGGGGAATGCAGGACTGGAGCCTGCTGGGAGCTTCCTTTCCTTTCATGGCTCCCTACAGAGCCCCTGCTATTACCAAGGGGGATGTCTCCTTCTCTTGGCTGACAAGATGCCTAAGAGACTAGATACCCTCTGTAACTGTTTCCAGAAACCTCTCTCCACCTTCTCCCTCTTTTCACAGTTTTTTTTTTTTCACTTAGTGTGGGAGGAGAGAGAAAAATAGCAGTTCTCAGAACCCAGCAGGTACCTTGCAGCCACCCCCACCTGGATGGCTGTCTTTGGAGAGCCCTGGAAGAAGGGAGCCAGCTTCAGGAATGGCTGCGCGGCCCTGAGGCAGGGATAGAGACACCTTTTGCCATTGGTCAAAAGCAATCCAAGGCAAATATCATCTGTGGTCGGAGAACCCAACAGAATGAAATGCATGATGTCTTTCACAGAGCGCAGTCCAGGGAGGAAAAGTCAGGTCTTGGTTGGGTCAGATGCTATAAGAATGCTTTGCAATTTTGGAAAATTTGCAGTAGCGCCTGATTCTTGAAGTCAGTACAAATAAGGAAGAGACAATCCCACCACTGCTGTTACAGCTACTGTCATTGTTAGGGAATTGATCATGTCAAAGTATACTGTGACGCCGCCTCACAGGCTGCATTCTCCTGGTACATCCTGGCTCCTAAAACGACCTCATGCCCTTACCTCTGGTTTCCCTCCCCCCGAAAGGCCACAGTGGTCCAGGAAAGTTGAAACCTGTGTCTGCAGGACTGGGCCCATAAAAGCAATCTGGCCTGTGATAGGTTAAAAGCAGCTCACTCCTCATAAATAAGCAATAGCCCACCCCAAAACTGATGAAAGGACCTTCCTTTCTTTGTTCTTCTCTCTCCTTCTGCTTCTTCTTCCTCCTCTCTCTCTCTCTCTGCCTTCCTGCCTCCTGCTCGCCTCCCTACAATAAAGATCTCCTGCCGGACCTCTCGGTGCGTGAGTGGCCTAACTGGGAAGGGGCACCCGAAAGGGCACGCGAACCCCCTTTCAGTCATACTTACCCTAACTTGATAACTTGAGACTGGACAACGCCGCCTTCTTATTAAACTCCACCGGAACTCAAAGCTGATCGTCTATGGCAGAGGTCGCAGATGCAGACACACATGTACAAACAGATGAAGAGCCTGTAAACATTGAGCCTTCAGAAAGCAAAAGAGGGCCAGGGATTTAGCTCGGTGGTTCTGCCGCCTGCCTCAAAAGCGCAAAGACCGGAGTTCAATCCCAGGTATTACAAAAACAAAACAAAACAGAAAGCACAAGGCTTTCCCTGGAGTGGGAAGTGTCTTTCTTACAGAAACTATACTCACAGTGCTTGGTTTAAAATGTCTAATTTGGGCTTCCCTGATGAGAAGCAATATACAAAGTAGCTTAAATATAAAGTCGTTCCAGATTTTTACAACATTTTCCGGCCCTCTCTCGCGAGACTTTGCTCACAGTGGCTCTATGGGCTTTTTTTTTTTAATCATCTTTTTTCTCGTTCTGAAACATTCTAAACTGTATTCATTGAAACAGCTCTGTTGTTTGTGCTTCTAGTTCATTAGTTCGGGTAGGATTTGCTTAAATGATTTAACTACAAGGCAAATACAGATGGTCCTCAACTTTACAAAGGCGTGAAAGTGACACCCATTCGGTAGAACCCGTACTTCCGGTTTTGATCTCTCCTGGGCCGGGCATACATGTGCGATGCCAACGCCCTCTCCTGATGCCGGGCAGCAGCGGTGAGGTGTGGTTTCCAGTCACCCTGGGTCCAACAGCAGATCTTCCACAGTGGACTCTGTTACTAAGCCAGGATGGTACTGGGGTGGGTGAATTAAACACATTTTCAATTTTGATAGATTCACTCGTATGTAACCCCATTGAAAGCCAAGGAGCATTTGTGTAACGGATATCCTGCTGCCTCAGCCTCCCAAGTGCTGGGATTACAGATGTGCACCACCACACCTGGCTGGCTCAGGATCTTTGATGATATTCCTGTCCCCCAGTGCATTTCAGTGAGCCTTACCACTGGTTTGTATCTTTTTTTCTTTTCTACTTTAATGGAGAATTTCTTATTATTACAATATGCATGCTTGGGAAATACAGAAAAGTTCAGACAGAATAATAAAATTCACCTATCATTGTACAACTCAGAGACAACCTCTGAAACATTTCAGTTTATTTCCTTTGTTCTATGCATCTCACACTGCGGGGAACATAATGACAATATCATTCTGTAGCGTGCTTTTTGTGCAGACACATATAACTTCATATAAACATAATAACACGCAAAACTTTCTTCAAATCATTAAGGACTTTTTCTACTGAGTATTATAAGTGGATACTACCCATTGTACAGGTTGAGAATATTTTCTTACTAATTCTCCTATTGCTAAACTTTTTGGGGTTCCAATTTTTTAATTATGTTGAATAACTGAATGATTGGCACCTCTACTCCTGAAATTTTAAGCAAATTTAGCTTCATTACCTCATCTGGGTTCCCAGAAAGACAACTGAGCATTTTGGAGAATGTCAGTACTCATTTCCTGTTTTACCTCTTGAACCCTCGTTTTCCATACTGACATTTTCTTGCTTACAGATCACTGGCAGATCAACTAGTAATGAATTTTTTTTTTTTTTTTTTTTTTTTTTTTTTTTTTTTGGTGCCAGGGATCAAACTCAGGCCCTTGCACTTACAAGGCAGGTGCGGCACCACTGAGCTAAATCCCCAGCCCTCTAATGTTTCTTTTCAATGTCATGCTATTCTTAGATGGTTTGTTGTCAAGTGCCTTCATTCATTCACTCAACAAACATTTATCTGTGCTATATTATGAACCAGGACCAGACTATGTATTAGGGATGCAGTGGTTACCAGAAGTCACAGTCCAGAGCCCTTCTGTCTTCTTTCATCTTTCCGTAAGGTTTGAAATGACTTCCAAGTAAAACCCTTCAAACAAATAACTAAACAGACTAAAAATATGCATTTTCCAGAAGAATGAATAAAATTGTTGTCATTGACTCCCAAACTTGTCTTTCATTCAGCCCTGGAAACAAGAAACCATTTGCGTTCCTCCGGGAAGGAAAGCCCTTCCTAGCATTTAATTTCAAAGGAAATTTCTTGAGTATGATTTTATTACATGAAAGTAAAACTAGCAGTGTAAGAAACAACACCCTTAACAACATCTTGAGATTTTTTTTTTTTGGCTTTTATTTTTTATTTATTTTTCTTTTTGAGACAGGGTCTCACTATGTAGTTGAGACTGACCTGGAACTCACGTGTAACCCAGGCTGGTCTCAAACTCACAGTGATCCTCCTGCCTCAGCTTCCCAAGTGCTGGGATTACAGATGTGTGCCACGACGCCCAGCAACATTTTGAGATTTTTTTTTTAAACAATCGAGGCAATAGCAAGTTTCCCAGGGCTTGTCCAGTGATTGGCATCAATTTCAGGGCATGATACTGAAAAACGACCACACGAAGGTGACCAAAGCAGAAGCTCAATCCAGGGACGTGGTCTATCTCCATCCAAGTGAAGAATTTAGGATTCCTGGAAGAAAAAGAAAAATGAGATACAGTGTTTTATCTGTCAACTTGGCAAACATTAAATGCTTTCTTTAAAAATTAAAGCCCAATTTTGGCAAGTGTTCGGGAAGTCGGCCCTCTCGTACCCTGTGGGTGGGAATTAATTGGTGCAATAACTCTGGAGGGCCGTTTGGTACTATGTAATGAGAGTCTTAAAAAATGTGCTTATGCTCAGCAATTCTACTTTGGGGATTTTTTTTTTCCTAAGGAAATAAGCAAAAATGTACACAAAGACTCGGGTAGTAGGAGCTTGCTCTGCTCAGGCTCTTTGGATCCCGGGACACACAGATGGGCACAGGCGGGGGGCTGGCCCTGGAAATCTCTGGATCCGTGGTGACATTGGAAGCTGGATTTTTGCAGTCACTCATTTAAACTTCTCAGCCTCTCTCTCTCCCTCTCCCCCTCTCTCTTTCTCAAACTTTTTGTTTTGAAATAATTTGAGACTGAAAAGAATTTGCAAAAATGAGCACAGCCAATTCCCACGTCCTCTTCACCCAGCTTTGCCTAATGTGCCATCTTACATAACCACCGCATGCAGCGGGACCGGGACACATGCACACAACAGGGCTGTGAAGCAAACTACACGCCTCATTTGAATTTCCCCATTCTTACCTACACGCCTTATGTGTGCCCGTTGCTAGGAAACTCAATCGTACGGACAGATTCACGGAACCACCGCAATGATCAGGGTGTGGAACTCGTCTCTGCAGAAAGTGACTGACTTATCTTTGCCTTCTGCTCTTCTCCTGCCCCAAACACAGCCTCTGATCTGTTCTGTACCATTATGACTTTGTCATTTCGAGAATACGGATGGAAGGGGAAAGGAGGGGAGGGAAACGGGACGAATAAAGAAAGTAAGGTGTGTTCCGTACCTGTACCAACTTCCCACAGGGAGTGTAAGCGCGATTGGCTTCACACATGTACTAATCAGCTAAACTCTGCCTAAAGAGTGTTATGTAAAGGCAGGTACACAGGTCATAACCTTCTATGTGTTTCTTCTTTCTCTCAGCTTTACCTCTGCCCTCAAACCTTCAATGGACTCCACCTTCTCCTGGGTCCTCCTTAGCCTCTGACCATCCTTTTATCTCCTGAATCCACTGGTTAGCAGGTCCCCCACTGCTTTCTCCCTGAAAGAGGGGATCTGCTGGCCCAGTGCACTTTTGGGTCCACGGGGAGGCCCATGGGTCGACTGTCAAGCTCAGACCCCTCCCACTTCTAACCCACTCTTCTGTGTCTGAGGGGCATGGGTGTTTGCAATAAAACACAGCCACCTCAGCCAACCCTGTCATCAAACAGGGGAGCACAGGGATCCCCCTCTGTAAAGGGCTGGGTGGGCAGATGTTTTATCTGGCCTACCTACTGCCCGGTTCATTGGAAAAATGTTTCATTGGAAACAGTCAGTGTTTGTGGCTACCTGCTGGCCATACCTCCGCTCTTTCTCATGGAACCCCACTTCCAGGTGATTCAGGGTAGCCAGGTGCTCCTTGGGCCCTGCGGTGATGAACACTCTTTTATATAAGCCAACTGTGGGAATTCCATTCTCCTGAGTGCCTTAGGCAAAAGCCCAAAATGCAACCAGACCCAAGTGGGGACTCCTCTGACCTACTCTGAGGCCTCCCAAAGGCCTGTGGGAATGGCCTGGGCTGCAGGCCAACATCAAAGACATGATAGCATCTAGTGATTTCTCCAGACATCCTCCCCCAGGGACCATGCCCTAGAAATCAGTGGCTGCAGCGAGCACAATTTATGGCAAAACAGAACAGAACAAAAACCACTAAACTAACTTATGGAGGAAAGATTAAAGGCCAGAGGAGAGATGCTGGAAATTTCATTAGGCTGAGAAATGCACTGTAATCACTTTTATGAGTCAGATGGGTCATGTGATTTCTGTGTCGACGAAGGTCCCCGTCCTCATCCGCAGGCACCTGACACCCATCTCCAGGCTTCAAGGTAATTTGAAAGTAGCAGAATGCTGTCCCCTTATCCACAGGTTTTGTTCCCCTAGGGCGGTGATGGCAACTGCACACCACATAGGGCTGCTTGTATCATTAAAAGCTCTCTGCCCTAGGGAAAGGCTGCTGTTTGTGCCTAACTTCAGGCTCACTATATGACTATCTAAACCATAACAAGCCTGAAAGTCAAAGAAAGCTGTTTACTCAAGGAGAACCATCCAAAAAAGCTATGAGGTCATCTAGCAATCTGTCCCACCCCCATCTTGCCTCACCCTTGGAGGGCTTCCCCTTACCTACTCTAAACATGTGGAGTGACTCTGATGCTTTCTCTAGCTCAGGCTCCATCAGCCTTGGCACTACTGACACTTTGGGCTGCATTACTCTTTATTGGGACGGTTTTGTGTACTGTAGAATGTTTAACAGTATCCCTGATCCCTAATCCACAAGAGGTCAGTGCCAAAACCTTCCCAAACTGTGCCCAGAATTGCCAAATGTCCCCTGGGGAGCATAATCACACCAGTGGAGAGTCATCGATTAGTCAACCCCACCCCCATCCTTTCCGGAAAGGACTTCGGGCCCAGAGGAACTCATGATTAAGCTCATCTGCCAGTTAACAGGTTTCTCATCTCAGGGTAAAAAAGGTGAGTCACGGAACAGTGCAGGGGCCCATAGACCACCCCCTAAGTTGGAGCCGAGGATTTAGCTCAGTGGTTCTGCTGCCTGCCTTGCAAGCACAAGGACGAGAGTTCAATCACCGGTACCACCAAAAAGAGAGAGAGAGAGAGAGAGAGAAAGAGAGAGAGACCCCCCAAGGGACGAGGAGAAGTATACTCTTTCCATCCTAATGTTGTTCCAGGAACCTGAGCTGGACAGGCAGGAGCTAGAGTCTGCGTGGGAGAACATCCGGGTCTCCCCAAGCATGTGGTACCCGTGGTTCTGGAGAGCCAATCTGGGGTGCAGTGGCTGGCAGGAATGTGTCACTACTGTAGTGGGGAGCACTGTGGCTGGCTGCCCTATCCTAGGAGTATTAAAGGAATAAATCCCAGTTCAGTCTTTTTTTTTTTTAACACCTCATGCATACGGCTGAACACTCAATCATCACACTCCCAATTCAGTCTTAAACTCACACAAGGGGTGAGTGCATCGAATTCCGCTGATCTTTATTTTGCTCTTCAGAGCAATGAATATTCAACCTGCCTCCCAGGCTACGGGATAAACTGGGACCATCGGTCCACCCGCAAAGGCCATTTTGGAAAACAGAAGCATCTATCTGGGATGTCTGCTGTGGCCTGGTGGGAGAGGTCCGCACCTTTAGCAGACTAGTGATCAAGCTCTTTCACGAGGAAGAGGTCCAGGCCATCATAAGAGGAGCAAGGCCCTGCTGTCTTCATGTAACCACAGTTCATGCTGACTGTGGAGGAAAATTCAGACTTACTGGGCTGAGATGCTTTGTTCTTATGTAACTTTAAAAAAAGTGATCTCTTTCTTTCACTCATGGAAAAAGTCCTCAGAATTCAGAGCCAAGGGGGCTTTTCTCATATAATTAGGTGCCCCTTCTGCTTGCTTTGGAGCCAAGAGATGTCTGAGTATAAAAAGGTCTCAGTTAACATCTAGTCCAGTGATTTTTCAACCAGGGTTGATTTTGCCCAAAAGGAACATTTGATGATGACTGCAAATGTTTTGGTTGTCACAGCTGGGGTTAAGGCGCTCCTGGTATCCAGTGAGTGGAGACCCAGGATGTTGCTGAGCATTTCACAAGGCCTAGGGCAGCCCTCACCCCTCAACAAAATGTCGCTCCATAAAACTGAGGCACTAGGGTTTGTCCTACACCTCCAGAGACCTGGGTCTGCTGCTTCTTTCCCATGGGTGAGTCTGGAGGCCCCGTGAGGATGTAGAAAGGAATTAGCTGTTCTAGAGTCGTCCTGATCTATCTGCAAAAGAATGTCTCAGCTCTCTGGTGAGGCCAGTTCAGGTGAGGTTTGGGAAAGACACCAGCCGATCCCAACCCAGCTGAGACCTCCCTAACCATGGCCATGGCTGGCTGGCACTGGTGAAGTCCATATACTCGCAGAAGTCACCCCAACCAGAAGAGGCACAAGCCGGTATCCCTGATCACCCCCTTGAGGAAGGTAGCACCTGCCTCCCATTACCCACCTCCTGGGAGCCAGTTCGAGGCCCTGGTGCATCCAGATTACTCAATACCAGGTGTTTCTATCATCCATTCTCTGCCCTCCCGTGCTGCCAACACCTGCTTTCGGAAGAGCGCCTGTCACTTTAGTAGATGGCTATGAATGATCAGCAAACACAACGCTTCCCACAGGGATTTATAATTGAACATGCATTAAAACTTAAATACTAACAGTCATCACTGGCTACTTTTGCCAGACCCAGAGCTACACACTTTGAATTTGTTGTCTTCTTTATTCTTCCCCCACAACCCCTCATGGCGGATATGACGAGCATAATGCCCTTGTCAAATGAATCCAAAATTTAAAAGGACCGAGTAATTTATCAAAGTCGCTGAGCCAGTGACAGGAATGAGATTTAAGCTGACTCATTTTACTCCAAAGTGCATGCTCCTAGGCTGAGCGATTTCTCAAATTGCTGGGCCACAAATGAGTTACAGGTGTGCAGGGGCAGTGCTTCACATCTGCCAGCAGCCTTTCTGTTGACCTCAGGCCACCTCTGATTACCATCCTGTTAAAAAGGGTCCTTTCTCTCCCCACTCTGCCAGGCAATTTTAGGCATTGGCCAGTAGATGGCAGTGATGGAGAAAACGGGGCTCTTCCCTGTCCCCGTGCGGGAGCCGAATCTGTGGTCTTGTAAGTGATGGGTGAAGGGTTTTGTCGTTCATAATCAAGGTCCCTAGAAGCTACGGGCTTCCAGATAACTCAGGGCAGGCTCATTTTCTGGGAAGCCTCTTTGCCAGGCCCAGAGGGAGTGCCACCTCCTGGGACAGAGTTCAGCGGAATCCTGCAGACCTTGCTCAGAAAGGACCACAGGAGCGAGACCAGCTCTGCCCATCTCCACCCCTTTCTCATCACTACTAACCATCTACGACACCCCTGCATCTGACCAGCAGGGTCTACACCCCACATCCACTGGGATGGCTCTAATGCAAGGAGAGGGAAACACAAGGGTCGGTGGGGATGCGGAGAAACGGGAACCTTCATGAAAGGGCTGATGGGAATGGGACAGGCAGCTGCTGGGGAAAGAGTCTGTCGGTGCCTCTAAATGTTAAATGTACAGGCATGGCATGATCTCACAATTCCACTTCGAGGTATATACCCAGCGGGATTGAAAACAGACATTCACATAAATACACATACACCCGTGTTCACAGCAGCACTATGCCCAACAGCCAAAAGGTGGGACAATAAAATGCCCATCCATGATGAACGGATAAGCCATGATACCCACATACAGCAGAACATCACAGTCCTAAAAGGGAAGGAAATGCCCATGCATGTGCCAATATGGATGAGCCTCAGAAACAGCGCTAAGTGTGAGTGGCCAGATGAGAAGGGTCACGCCCTAGCCCTTGTATCCTGGGCGTGAATTCAAGACACCCAGTGACACCAGAATCCACGGATGCTGGAGTCCCTTATTTAAATGCACGGGATGGGAGTTTGACGCAGTCTGCAGCAGGAGCGAGTGGGTCTTTTACGCAGATCTAGGGCTGGAAGAAACTACCGTGGGTAAAGGGGGCACATCTGGCCCCGCCCCTCCTGGCTCCTCAGTGGCACACGAAGCTTCCTTCCCGTGTGCCACCTGCTTCGCAAACCAGCTTTCACACAAAGCTTTTTCCATTAACTTCAAAGCTAAGAAATGGCTATTTATAAATGCTATTTTCTGTCATCCTGGGAGCCAGGTAACTGGGGAGGTGGCGCGAGTCTGCTCCTGCTTTCTCTGTTCTGAAATACACGAACATTTCTCAGTTCCTGGCCTCTCTTTCTCCTTGCTCCCACCACCTCCATCTTCTCCCTGCTGCCCAGCTAGCTTGCCTTTGTTTTGGGAGCCTCCCCGGCCACACCATGCTGTTGGCGCTGGGGGAGGTGGCCAGCTCCTTGGCCCGACCTGGGAGCCTTTCTTTCCCTTGGAGCCAACAACAAGCTTGCCGACCTCATGACCATGACAGTCACTGTCCTCAGGTGATAAACTTTCAGACAGTGTGCAGTTGTCACCAGACCTGTGTAACTCATTCCTGATGGCTAGTAGGTACGGGTCCATGACGATGTTGGCACGGACTCTCAGCAGAGGAGATTGGTGCCTGCTTCAGATCCAAGGGCACAATTCATCAGAGATGTTCAGTGGACAAACAAAGAGAAATCGGGTGCCTATGAGGTTGGCACCAATGTTTTGCAAAGAGCTCCCCCAATGCACCTGGCTCCTGAGCCCTGCTGAGAGCTGTCCAGGTGCTGACCCGTTTGAGCCCCGTCTCCCCGGGTCACCTTCAGACCTCCACAGCCAAGCATTCTTTTCCCCCTGCCTCTGATGTACTCTGCTCCACCCAGAGCTTTGATTCCATGGCGTTTCCTGTAATTTCTCTGGAGTCCAAATGGAGAGGAGTCTTCATCTTATGGATGGGTACGCTTGGCCTTGGAACTGTTTTACAAGCAATCACCTAGTTACCAAGGGGACCAAGTAAGGGAGCAGAGGCTGAACAGCTGGTCTCGGGGGAGCAGAAAGGGCAGCATGGAGAATGGCCACTGGGGAAACAATCTGCTGCTCAGTCACCCGGCAGGGACATGGGTGGCTGTGTGAACATCGCTGATTTCACGCTCAGCTAGCTGGTGGAGAAGAGAGAGCACATCCCACTGAAGAGCACAAATTAGCTCTTCACCTGCAGCCCTTGGGTCCTTGATAAAGGATTTTGTGGGCTGGAGGGGATGAGGGAGCTAATTGAGAGAGGTGACAAAAGAAGAGCTGAGCTGTCCCTACACAGACCCCCATCACCCTGCCCAGAAAAATCAAGTCCAGAAGGGAAAGGGAAACTTGGAAGACTGAGTCCCTGGGCGTGGAACAGTGCGTCAGCAAGCCGTCACCTGGAGGTTGAGCACAGCCCCAGCATCTCGGTCCCCAGCAACAGGAAGCGCTGGTGACCCAGCCTCCCTCTTGAGGAGAACCAAGACTCAGTCTCTTGCTCCTTGAAACCCAGTCAGTATTCCTTGAGCCCCCTGGCCAGTCCCTCCATTACCGCAGCCCTCCCGCTTGCCCAGTCACTTGACTATGTGGCTCCTGTCCTGAGCCCGGCTCCTCAGGCCTGTCCACAACGACTGGCTGCCCTGAAGATTTTGGCTGCGGTTTCCCTTCTCATGCAGACGATGCCCAGGTGGATGGGACCTGAACTGGCCCTTCTCCTTTGAGCATTATAATCTGCCTATTTCCTGAACAGATTTGACCCTCCATTTCCCCATCTGCCAGTAGGGAGTGGTAACTTGCTAGCTTACCGGGCTGCTGTGAGAACCAAACACATTACCCCTGGAAGAGCACTGAGCATGCGTACTGATGTAATCAGCATTAATAGCATTATTACTAATCAACTCTGCTCACGGGGGCCTCCGCTCTTCCTGCTCTGGTCTTGCCCAGTCTCATCTGCGGTCCTCCACCCCTGTGGATCTGTGGAGCAGCCCGATTCCCTCCCGCCCAATGCTGTGCGAACCGCCTGTCCCAGTACTGATGGTCCCGCGTGCGTCCTGACAACCCCTGAGATCGGGAGCGTCCCTCCAACACCGAGGCTGTAGCCCGTCCGCTCCGAATGAGCAGGTCAGAGTGTTCTGGAAGTGTAAGCAAGGGGAGCGGAAGGGAGAGCTGCATCTGCTTAGGTTACGGTGTGTGGTGGTCACCGGCAGCCCTCAGGATCGCAGAGGCCTCAGACAACAATCTTTCTTTTTCTTGCTCGTTGCATGTGTCACTCAGAGGAAGCCCCGCTCCTTCCTCACAGTCTCATAGGAATCTGAGTGGCAAGAGACTTTTTGTCGCCTGACTCCAGGGTCCCAAAGGCAGGGAGCCACGTGGGTGGCCAAGCTCCCACCTGGAGGGGACTCACGTCCCCTTCTGTACCTGCAAGGGGCCAGGCGGAGGCTGCCTGGCTGGGAGACCTTCGTCCTCCTGAGCGGAACTGGGCATTTCCCTCGAGGTGCGCACAGGACGCATGCTACAAAACTGGATGCCTCTGCGTGTGTGTGTGTGTGTGTGTGTGTGTGTCCGTGTGTGCGTGTTTCTAATTAAAACCTAATGCGGGAAGCCATCAGATTTGCTCAGATTGGCCCTGGATTCAGGGAAAGTAGGGGCTTTATGAAACTCCTCAGCGAACGGAGAGTGCATGAATTATTGATAGGATAAAAAACAGGCCCAGGGAGGAAGGGCTCCTCCATTATTCATCAGGCCCGGAGTCCCCAAGTCCCCAAGCACAGCTGCTGGCTTTTACACCTACAGCATTTTCC
>NW_022900935.1:51645463-51649412 GCF_012274545.1 Fukomys damarensis | reverse complement strand
CCGCAGGCGCCGCCGCCGCCGCCGAGATGCCGGCCGGATGTTGGTGCTGGGTGCCCGCCCACTTTCCCCTCGCCGGCCCCCTGCTCCCAGGGCTCAGAGTCTGAGATCCGGTCCCCTTCAATGAGCCAGAAGGGGCAGGGCGTGGCGATGGCGGCGCAAACCTGTAATCCCAGCGCTCTGCGAGGCTGAGGCAGAAGGATGGCAAGTTTGAGCCCAGCTCTGGAAAATTAGCAAGACCCGCCTCAAGACACAAAAGGGCTGGGCGTAGCTCAGTGTGACTCCCTCGCAGCCCTCTGTCTCCCTGGCGCACCCCTACTCATCCTTCACAACCTGATCCAGGGAAAGGGAACTACCCTGTTGAGAGCCAACCGCTACTTGTCAGGCCTTTGCACAAGTTGTTACACGGAAGTGTCACAGTAACCCGGTGAGGTCGGGGCTTGTGCTAGCAAAACGTAAAATGCAGCCCTTGAAGTGATTAAGAAACTCAAAATGGCAAAAGAACATCATTAAACCAAGCACAGAACCTTCCTAAGGGTAGGGTTCTGCAAGTGTCCAAGTCATACACTCATAAGGCCAGCCCTGGTTATAGAGCAGTCAACTAAAGAGCTCAGAGAGGTTAAGTAATTTGTCTCAGGTCACACAGCTGGTTAGGGACAGAGCCATTCTATTTAGTTCACATCCCTTTTCTCTCAGCCACTCTTGTCTTGGAGTCTCCCCAACTTGGCCAGGCTGGGTGAAACCTGTCAACCCTCCTGGAACTCATTTCCCTTCCAAAATGTGTCCTCCAAAGACAGGCAGGAAGGCCACAGATCCGGACTCGGGCACTGAGAACAGGTTCACACAGACCAGCCACATGGGGGACCTGTCTGGGGTCCTGTCAGCATCCTCAACCAGCTCTAGGTAGAGCACAGCCCTCCCAGTCCCTCTCCCCCAGGCCCCCAGGGCCCTGCGCCTCCTCTCCCCGCTTAACACACAATCAGCTGCCTGAGGACACGGCTTCTGTGACACACAGGACACAGTCCCAGGCCAGCCTCTCTGGCCTTCACTGGGAATATTCATTGCACGCTTTGAGAACGGCACATCTCCTGGTTGCTGTGCCTAGCATCCTCTTTCATACCGTTGATCCAACTCCACCTGTAGCTTTTGTTGGATGGTTTTCTTCTTGAGAGCTTTAGTTTACTATGAGTTAGTTTAGCATGACTTTATCCAACTGACAGTCATTCGTCTGGCAACTACTAACTGTGCACTTACTATGTGTCAGGCCTTCTGCCTTTTAAAGCTCATAGTGTAGTCGAGGACATGGACAGTAGCTCATCAATGTTGTCCCATTGAGAGCTGGACCAGATGCCCTTGGGCCCAGAAATTAATTCCTGGCTCCGAGGGGGCAAATTAAATAAGATTTTGAAGTACCTACAAGAGTTTTCCAAATAAAGAAAGTAAGAGAGATGGAATTAGCACATTTAGAAGAGTCTAAATGTTTGGGGTTGAGGATTTGAGGTAGGTGAGCGGTTGAGAGATGTGGACACTATAAGTGGGTGAAGCCTCTCTCCATCAGGGAATTTGGGGGTGGTAGAGAGGAACACGCCTGATGTAGGTGGAAAGAGAGAGAGGGAAATTTTCTAGGTTGAAAATGCTGTGCACAGAAACCAGGCAAAAGCCTTCAGTTGTCCCAGTAGCACACACGGCCCCATTCACGTGTGACAGTATCATCTCAGAGACACCCAGGGCAGGAGACCTTAGAACCTAGCTGCTGCCTTCCAGTTTACAGCAACTATGTTCACTGTTGATGTCCACTGTCTGGCAGCCTGTTTTTGCCTCCACACCTCTGCATGCACCACAGATCGCCGGTCCCTCACGGCCTGTGAGGGTGGGTGGATAGGAAAGGCAGCGGAGCTGATCCTTGAGGTCTACCAGCCAATCTGCAGCTTTCACATTAGCCCTTGGGTGACAAATGTTCTGTTGAACGCTTTTGCATGTCTGGGGCCCAGAGAATAAAGGAAGGAGAGAAACTGTGGAAAGAAGTCTGACAATGTTAAATTGTATTCCCATCTGTAAACTACAAGGGGAGAAGGCCCACCTTTTAATCCCTTTTGTTTTTTATAGGCCCCCGGGAATCTCCTGAGAGGTGTCTGCTATCTGGACAGTGACCAGAAGACACGTCGGGCTGGACTAGCGCCCTTGCAGATGTGCATACCTACTTCCTCTGAAAACTTACATTTCCATCTCCAGAGTACGTTTCTGAAAGCACAAGCTACAACCATGTTTAAACACATACAAGCAGCCATGTTTAAGAATGGAAGCATTGCTGGCAAAAAATTAAACCAGTGATCAAGAGACAAGAATGATTGTGTGTGTTTTCTCCTGCTGGTCACAGGAGAAAAGCCCTGCCTGGGCACTGGGTCAGCCAAAACCTTCATGTGCGCCTTTCTGGATGAGTGTGAATTCCGATGCCCTTCTAACCCAGGGATGAGGGTTAGGTTGTCTATACGGGAATGCTTACAGACGCCCACACATTCTCTAGGGTGTCAAGAGCTTCCTGATGGAAAGCAAAAAAGATTTTCAGGATTGTAAAGAGAAACATGTTACCATTTACCAACAAGGGTAACAACTGTCCAGAACAGCAAAGCAAAAAATAGAAGCAAAGAACAAGCATCCTGGGGAAAAGTTATTTGTACTCCATTGCCACCTCCCTCGGAATCCCACAGGTCTCAGCATGCACTGTCAAGCCTCAGTGCTGGGTGTCCTTGCTGTGCTGCAGTCTGTACACAGCGTTGGCACCTAGCAGAGCCCACCAGACAGCTACACGGCAGCCACAAGACAGCATTGCTTTGGTTAGGCTTTGGAGGACTGTTCTCCTCTAAGATTTAGACACATGATCTCAGGTCTTGGGAGGCTGAGGCAGGAGGATTGCCATGAATTCAAGGACAACCTGGATTACATAGTTCAAGGCCAGCCTAAACTACGTGATGAGACACTGTCTCTGAAAAGTACAAAGTTTTATAGATACCTTCAGTTGTTTTTATGAAAAGTAAAAACGAGATTACTGCTGAGAAATGCATCTGTTTATTAACTATAAAGTGAAAATTTTAATTATAAATAATCTAATATTACAAGTTGTCTTGGATTTGATGGCATGATTGCCTTTGGAAATATAAATAGTATTTGATAGCTCAGTGTTCTAGAATGTAAAACTTCTAAAATTTAATAGGAGGAGCTAAAAGCACAAAGTATTCCCACGTGCCTTTGACAGTACTATGTTACATAACAATAGTGTACTCTGAAGTACAACAAACTGATGTCACAGTACTCAGAAAGACTTTACTCAGCTATGGCCAGAAAAAACTGTATTTTATATATATGCATATATGTTATATATTGGCTTTTTATTATATATATATTTGCACTTTATAGTTTATATGGGCCAACAGTTGGCTTCATGCCACAAGGGAAGAAATCATCCTGGGGTTTAAGAGGGCGATCCTAGAGCCAGCCAGACCTGAAAAAGTCTCTGCTTTCTCCAGGTGTTTGTCCTTGGGCACTTCCCTTCTCGGCCTCCGTTTTCTATTCAGTGAAGTGGATTATTGTGACAGTTAAATGACCTGAAACACGTACTGCTCTTTGGCCAGTTCCTAGCACAAAGTAAGTGTTCAGTAAATGCTAGCTGGCTATGTTATCACCTCACCATCACTTTCTTTAGAGGGGAAAAAAAACAACAACAAATGAACAGCACAGTAGCTGCAGAAGCAGCTGGCTTTGGAAGGTTAAGTCTGACTCAAGGAAGTCCTTAGCCAAAACCCTAGGCAGCCTCGAAAGCCTCCGGCTCCCACACCCAGACCCCACCTCTTCACCCAGCAGCCCCCATTTATCCCCCCCAACACACACACACACACACACACACTCACACACACCTCTCAGCGAAGGCAGCGGCTGCCTGCAGCTGGCGCTCAGG
>NW_022900935.1:51622074-51645209 GCF_012274545.1 Fukomys damarensis | reverse complement strand
ATCTCCGGCGGATCGTACGGGACCGGCTCCGGGCAGCCGGCGCGGTACCTCCCGACCCGCGCGCCCATCCAGCGAGGGACGCACGACCCGAGGTCGGTGGTCGCGAGGTAAGAGCCCGAGAGACCGAGAGAGACCTGCTGTCCCCTCCTGGGGGTCCGGGAGAGGACGAGCTCTCGCGGTGCCTGGGTCGCTGTCACCGCGTAGCCGGGGACAGGGGCGCGTGGGTGCGTCCTGGAAGGGGCAGGCGTGAGTGTTTGTGTGTGTGTGTGTGTGTGTGTGTGTGTGCGTGTGTGTGCGTGCGTGCCTGGGCGAGGCGATGACCCTCCTCTTTGCAGGCGCTAACTGCAGCCTGCCCACTCCAGACTCCCACGACAGACTTGAGTGGGGTCGGCAGAAATGATAAGGGCTAATGCTCCAACAACCTGTTGAGCTGGGGCGTCCCTCTTTGCAGATCGAGCTCCGGGCTTATCACAGCCCGTGGGGGGCCTCTTGAGTTCCCAGTCCTGGCCAGGGACGTCTGCTTTCCTGGACTCATCCGACCTGGCTTCCAGGACCATCAGGACGTCCCATGCCCCGGGCGAGTTGGTAGGAAAAAGTGTCACAGCCTTATGTCCCCAAGCAGGGATGGGACCTGGGGGCAGGGGAAATGGGGACCCGCTGAAGATGCAGATACCGGGTATAGGCAGGCACAGAACAAAACATTTCCACGGCCACGCCAAAGCTCCTCGTTTTAATTACGTGGCCTCTTTGCCTTCAGCCTAATTTGGCAATTGATGAAGAGGCAGCTTGTTAAAATATTTTAAAGTGAAATCGAGGTATCCTTACCTGGGACGACAGAAAGGGATTTGGAGGCTGATTGCAGGGTACCCATTTGGGGAGCAAAAAGGCTTGCATTCTGCCTGCTGGCCAGAGCCACGTGCTCCCCCTGACCCTGCCACGCACGCCCGTGGCCCCTGTGATGGATGGAAGTCTCTTGTTCAGAGAAGCGAAGGGGCTCACCCGCGTTGCACTGGGCTACTGGGATTGGGAGAGCAGGGCCCATGTCACCAGGCCGGCTCCTGCTCACCCCATCCCAGGGGATACAAGATGGGACTCGTTCTGGCCACTCAACCTGCCCCCCTTGCCTGGTTGCGCTGGTTGGGAGTGGGGGACTCTGGCCTGCAGCTGATATGCTGGGTTCCAGGCATCTCAGCACCTGGGCATCTTGGGGTGACAGCTTCACTCCTCCTGCCGCTGTCCTGTCTGCTGAGAGGCCCTGCTGTGTCTCACTTCTTTGCTGATGTGGTGCCTGGAGTAGCTGAGGGACCCCAAGATGGCTAAAAATGGAGAGATCTGCACCCCCCCAAAACCCACCTCCCTCTCACAGTGCAGAAGTTGGTGCAGTGGCCGGGGGCTGTGTGTGCTGAAAGCCACCGCGTCTCCACGGGTCTCGTGTGACTGAAGACAGGGAAGGGGCCCTGCCATAGCTGTGGCTGTTGGCAGTGTGTTGGCAGCGTGGCCCACCAGCATCTGGGTGGGTCACACCCCTGGCAAGTGGGTCAGAGCTTCATGGTCTGGGCCTGGGCAATTTGCGGGGGTGGGTTTCAGTCCCAGCTGGGTCACCAAACAACTATGGGGCCCAGGCCAAGTCACAAAACCACTTGGAAGCTTAGTGTCCTCAGTGAAAAGCCAGCGGGGTGCTGTGAGAACAAAGGTCACAGATGACTGGCCACCTCCCTGGGAGGGTCCTGAGCTACTTGTTGAGCCCCTCCTTGTCCAGCCCTCAGCCTGACTCCTGCATGTTGGACTTGGGGAGGTGACCGTGCAGCAAGGAGGCCTCCTGCACCCTCAGGCCCGGGCGATGTGGTGTTCATTCTGTAGCGGAGTAGTTCACAGACACCGTTCAGATTCTCAGAGAGAGGATGGGGCTGTAACCCAGTCTGTGCCATGCCCGTCCACCGGGGGAAGCTGGCACTTCCGTCCCCAGGCTCGTTTTCACGAGGTCACTCAGCCTGTACTTGTCCTGTCGTCCTGTCCTGGGTGTGCGGCCACTTTTACTCCGGCAGAATTAGGGCCGTGTGCTTGTGATTTTAGGGGCCCCAGAAAAGCTCTGGCCCACCCATCCCTTCTCCCCAAACCTAGCTGTCTGGTGCCTTATATTCCTCCATTAGAGGCGCATTCCTTTATCCCTTACATCTCAGCGCCAGTGACTTTTTAACTGGGTCTCAGGACCTTCCAGAGGAAAAGGAGACAATAGAAGAACAGAAGGGAGGAGAGAAGAAGTTGGGAGTGCTGTCGGGAGGAGGCAAGACTTTGCCAGCCTCAGCATTCTGCAGTGAGAGGCTCAGCTGCGAAGTCCAAGAAGTCCGGGGGAGGAGGAGAGGCTTGGGAAGACAAAGCAGGGGCTGACAGCAGGCAGGGAAGGCGGGGAACCCAAGGGAAATTGTTGCAAAGTGGGGAAGCAGGTGTCTGACTGCTGGGGTGGGGCGGGGCTTCTGCAGCAGGGAAGACGCCCTCCCTTTCCCCTGCCTCCCAGGCACAGGTACAGCCGCAAGGCAGGCACTGACGGTGCTATAAGGAGGCTTTCTTCACATTTGGAGCCAGGGCTGTCACACCGGCTGCTTAAAATTGTCCATGGCAATTTGTTAGGTCAGCAGAATGAGGAAGTAGCCCCTGCCCGGGATGTGCTGCGCTCGGGGAGGTTTCAGCCCTGCAGCCTCCCGGGTGCCCTACATTCTCCATCCCTCTTAGATCCCTTTCTGGAGAGAAGCAAAAACAGGGGCTCCTGGGTTGAGGCTGCAGGGTCGCAGGGTCCTGCCAGGGTCACCCTGAGTGGCTTAACGTAGTGCTTCCCTGCCCAGCTGGGCACAAGATCCAGAGCGTTTCAGTAGGGGGACGAGTGTTGGGTGCCAAGGCTGGGGGGGTCAGGTTCATCGTGCGAGGGGTGAGCTAGCATCGCTGGGCCTCAGGGCACCGGTTAGCCGGGACTGGTTCTGATCGTGACAGTCTGATGACGAGCAGTTTGCATCCCTGTCTGGGTGCTCTGGAGGGCAGACCCTGGTCAAGAGGGAGATGTGACAGGCCACCAGTGTGACTTACTGCTATCAGCTCCCAAGAAACGACCATTCTCAAGGGTTACTCTTGACTATATCTGTTTTGAAATAATAATGACCATGACAATGATGGTAGCATCTCTTTGTTTCTTTCGCAACACCTACTATGAGTGTGCCGACTGCTGAGCTAAGACAGGGCTGCAACTGTGGGGCCACTTGCACTTGGGGCTGACTTATTCTTTGGTTTGATGGTGGGAAGGCTGTCCTGTGCATTGTGGGGTGTTCAGCAACACCCCTGGTCTCTACCGTACTACATACCAGTAGCAACCACACACAACAAAACCAGTCGTGACCACCGAAAATGTCCCCAGGAATTGCCAGAACCAGCCTGCTGTTGGAATTACTTGGGATATGTCTACGAGTCAAACAGAAAAAAATCAATCCAGTTCCCTCAGGAGGAAAATCCTAAAGAGGGAGACAACCAATAAATATTCTAAAGACATGAAATACAGAGCCAGCTGCATGGTACAAGCGCTAGAATGATAAAGCAGGGTCAGAGTGCAGGGAGTGCGGGTGTGGTGGGGCTGCCGGTTCAAGAAGGGAGATTGAGGAAAGGCCTAGCGAGCAACCTACTTTGGCAGAGAGAGAAGGAGGGGAGGGAGCAAGGCAGGCAGAGACCTGGGAAGGTCTTGGCAAGCGGCAGCAGCAGGGAAAGGAAGTTACAGAACAAGGCAGAGGAGGTGGAGCCGCTGGGCAGCATAAGCAAGTAGGGACAGTGGCCTCGGAAGGCTGAGGACCGTGAGCTTTCTCTCTAGGAGACAGGATGTCGGTAAGCGCCCACAACCTGCAAGGTGCAGGCACCATCCCAACTGCTGTTGCACACACATTCACAGTGGTCCCATAAGGTAGCTGTTATCTCTTTACTTGATGCCCCAATAAGGAAAAGCAAGGCCAAGAAGGGTGAAGGCGCTTGGGAGGTACAGCTGGGACATGAACCTGGACAGTTCCTGCTTTGTCTCACACTAAACTGTAACCATGAAGAGCTGAGTTCAAATCCCAGCTCAGCCCTCTGCAAGCTCTGTGTGGCCTAAGGCAAGTCCACAACTCTCCGAGCTGCTGTATTCCCCAGGGACAGTGGGCCCCTCTGCTCCCCCACTGGCAGGAGGAGGCATCTGCCCTCAGCACTCCAGGTCACCTCCCTACCTGTGCGCGCGTGTGCAGCAGGCTCTTGTTCTGGATCTGCACATCTGCCTCTGGAGCTGCAGTAGCGCCAGATGGTGAGGGCAAGGTCAGCATCCTGGGAGGTCGAAGAGAGCTGAGGGGAGCTCACCCATCCTGTGTCCCTGGCTTCAGGCTCACCCTGTGGCTTTGCTCCGGTGAGGCCAGCATGGCTTCTCCTGGGAGCGAAGGCTCAGTGGAACTGAAAGTTCTGTGTAAGCACGGGCCGCTGACATTGGCTTCATTCCCTACACTTTGTCGCCCCAGCCTAAGCCTCTAGGTCGAAGAGTCTCGATGATTAACTTGCCAGGCAGGTTCTCGCTGTTCGAGCCGCACACGGCGGCAGAAACCCCAGAGAGGTTGAAGAAGAGGCAGCTGCTGGTAGCCCACAGTGAATTTCCCCTTTCCCCGTGTAGTGCAGGCTGCCCTGAGGATGGTCTGTAATGACCGGATGCCCAGGAAGGACACTTCCAGGACTGCTGGGCAGATGGGCGTGTGGGCATGAGTTCCCAAAAGTGAGGGCCCTCTCAGGAGGGTATGGCCTGCCCAGAAGTGCCTGCTCCTGCCTGAGCCCCAGGTTACCGGATGCCCAGGAAGGACACTTCCAGGACTGCTGGGCAGATGGGCGTGTGGGCATGAGTTCCAAAAAGTGAGGGCCCTCTCAGGAGGGGTATGGCCTGCCCAGAAGTGCCTGCTCCTGCCTGAGCCCCAGGCGGATTGCTGTTGGGGTCTGTGCCCTCCGTGCTGTCTGAGGATGTTGGGGTGCCCTCGCCATCTGACTCTGCTGACAGGCCCTGTTCAGGAGGACGTCCCCAAACCCCACTGTCCCCCATCCTTCCCTGGACTCTCTACAGATGACGTCCAGTGGGCCTTTCTGCATCCACCCAATCTCACGCAGCAGGGTTGCTTCCTGCCCAGGGGGCCCTGAAGGAGGAGCCCTGGCCTAGACGTGGTCATGGGGACATCCAGGTCAAGGCCGGGTGCTCTCACTGCGTGTGACTTGGGCACATCCCCATTCTGCTTTCCGTCTGCAGAGCAATGGGATGGAAGAGAGGATCTGTTGTCTCCATACCTACGTATGACATTCAGACTATGTGTCGAGCTTTCTGGCCCCAAGTCTGCAAGCCTTCCAGCCTGGAGCTCAACATGCAATGATTCCTTGAAAAGAAATCTGGACACAAGGCACCGCCATCAGAGGGAGCCGTGCTGGGATGTAGAAAAACTATTTTATGACACAAAAAGCGAAGGCCAGAAGAGGGCGCCACACCCCCCATGGCCCACAGCCCAGCAGGTTGAGCAGGGGACCTGTGGAGGAGGAGGGCAGGGTAGGGTGGGCGCTCAGAGCCAGTAGGCAGTGAGCAGGTTGTGTCCTGGTCTTATGGGTCTGCATCTGACCTCCAGGATGACTGTAGAGTGACCTCGACCACCAAGTCCCTGCTCGCTCTGCCTGAGCTTTCCTCAAGGTTAAATACAGAAAATAATAGCATCGTTGGGAGGGGCCTTGTGTAGCTTTGTTTTTTTGTTGTTGCTAATAATGGAAACTTTGAATGAGGAGCCTAGGGCTCAGAGTGGCAGAGCAACTGCTCAGAGTTAGTTCCTAAGTGGTAAAGTCAGGATTCGAATCCAGGTCTCCTCAAGGCCAAAGCTTGTGAGTTTCTTTTGCTCAGGTGAAAAGGGGGAGCTGACCAGAGGCCTCAGGCAAGTCCTGGTTATTGCAGTAGTGTCTATTTATGCCAGAATGTTTAGGAAACAAGACTCTGCATATCCAGAGGGTGAATCCGAGCTGGTGGAAAAGAAGATAGGTCCGGTGAGATCCTGGGTGGACTTCACTCGCATGAGGTGCCAGCCACCTAGGGGTTCCCCGTGCTCCCCAGCATTCAAGCCTGGGCTCCCTGCCTGGGACGCAGCCACAGCTGGGCAGGGATGTTGCAGTCCTGGCCCAGTACCTGGACCTCAGGAGCTTTGGCAGAGGCAGGCAGAGGGGCTGCTCCTACCTGGGTGGGAGCCCCCTGGCGGCCATCCTGGTGGTAGCGGTGCAGGGAGGAAATCGCTGTCCCACAGGAGGTTCTCCAGCTGAGGAAAGATCTGGCTGCCTACAGCCTAGTGTGGGGGAACAGCTGAGCAGGAAGGGACACCCCGACTTAGGGAAGAGAGATTGGATTAATGAGCCGGGCAACGGGGCAGCCTGGGCCATTACGAGTTCTCCCGTGAAGAGGAAGCAGTGGACAGTGGGGTGATGCTTATCAAGTGCGAAGTTCTTGATGAGCTCCTCGGAGTTTAACCCTGCGGACACCTCTTCAGAGTCCATCCAGCTGTTTTCACATCAGGAATGTGCTGTGTGGGTGACCATCAGCTTGGGAATTCAAGCCCAGATCATTCATCAGGAGCCCTTTGCCCCCCATCTGGGCAGTGGACACAGAACTTGCAGTTTGGAGCTTGACCACTCCATATGACCTTGCACACATGATTTTTGCCTTTGTGAGCCTCGGTTTCCTTAAACCTATGATGAGGCAAGGAGTGCCTACGACATTAGGTTGGTGTGATGATAAAATTTAAAGGGGCTTGACAGACATTGTATAACCAGTGGTCTCCAGGACTTTGTCTCACCCTCGCCCTGACCCTCTCCCTAACCCTGACCCAGCATGAGGAGCTGAGGGATATCTAGGGTTACAGAGCAGCTACCTCGGGCCCCATTCCATGCCAACACGTCGCCCTGCCTCCTCTAGCTCCTCCTCCTCCACCCCCACCATCCTTGCGTGCTCATGCGTGCTGCGTAGCCCTGAAGTCATGGTGGATCCATGTTCTTTGATGTCAGCACATGCGGGGCTACCGTGGTATGGTACCTACCATTTTGACCGTCTGGGATGTGTATGATTTAGTGATACTTAGTACGTTCAAATACTGTGCAGCCGTCACCGCTATGTGAAGCATTTCTGTCACCCCAAAGCGAAATGTACCCCACTGAGCAGTCGCTCTTCCTTCCCACGTTCCCCGAGACCTTCACAGCTGCTAATCTGTTGCCTGTCCCTAAAGCTTTGCCTTTTAGGACGAGTTTGTGCACGTGGAATCACACTCGCACAGCGTGTGGCCTTTTGCAGCTGACTTCCTTCGTGTAGCCTCACATTCTCAAGGTTCATCCTTGCTGCAGTGCGTGTCAATACTTCACCCCTCTTTGTGGCTAAATAGTATTCCACCGCATTGCTTATCCGCTCATTGGCTGGTGAGTATTTGGTGGACAGTTGGTGACAGTTAGGAGTGTTGCTGTGAACATCCTTGTGCAAGTATTGAACACCTGCTTTCAGTCCTTTTGCGTAATGTGGAAAAACTATTATCCACTAGCAAAGTGGAAGGATTTCTGTTTCCCTGTTTCCCCCCCTGAAACTTATCTTCCTGAAAAACTTTTAAGGTATGGTCACATGTATTTCACAGATGAGCACATGAGGCTCAGAACAGTTAAACAACTTCTCCCAGAGCCAGAGTTTAAACACAGGGACCCTGCACATCTGACCATCAGCCCAGTACAACCAGATACCCCACCCATCCCCAGCCAGGGCCCCAGGAGGAAGGTAACATTCTGGGTATACAAGGTGCTGGGAATTGAACCCAAGCGCTTCGTCACTCCCAGCTGGGTTGTTTTGTTTGTTTGTTTGTTTGTTTGTTTGTTTTTAAATAAAATGATTCAGGCTCTCACCGAATCATTAAATTGCCAGGTTGGACTAGAACTTGCAGTTCTCCTTTCTCAGCCTCCCAGAATGCTGGAATTACAGGGGTGTGCCAACATGCATGGATGGCAGGTGACTCCTTGCAAAACTCTTACTTGATCTCAGAGTAGGCAGCTGTTCCCTGGTGAGTGGCCTGCACCCATTCGGACAGGCTGCAGAGACCTGGCTTGACCTCACTTGGCTCTGCTCAGATGATGTCAGTGCCCAGGGGAGGGGGCACATCGAGCCCAGGCCAGCTGCCTCCACAGGACGCAAGGTTTGTCTCTGATGGAGCCCAAGTCCAGACCATGGTGGGCTGTGTGTGATGGGCTTCAGAGGGCCCCACCAGCCTCCACAGCAGGGAAAGGGGCAACGCCAAGGGGCCAAAGGCCCAGGGGGCAGGGTCACAGCAGTAGACAGCTCCCCGCTGTTCTTCCTCCTTGTCTCAGGCATCTGCCTGACCTAAGCTTCCTGTGTTGTTGTGGACCAACAGCCACAGAAGGGACCCTGGCCCCTAGCCCTAACCTGTCCTTGCCTCCCTGCCAGGTCTGGCTGCTGCCCTAACCCCAAGCCAGAGGCCCTTCCCAGGTGTGGGGTTGGGAGTGGTGTGGTGAGAGACGTTAGGTTCTCACAGACAAGGGCAGGAATCCTACCTGTGTGCTTCATAATAAGCCACATTCCCGGCTGTCCACAGAGTGCTCCATCCACTGCTGTCATAGTCACTTTCTCATCACTGAGACGCAATGTCTGACACCCACAACTTTGTGAGTGTTTGTGTGTGTGTGTTTGTGTGTGTGTGTGTGTGGTACCAGGGATCGAACTCAGGACCTTGTGCTTGCAAGGCAGGCAGCGGAACCACTGAGCTAAATCCCCCACCCTGACACCTGCAGATTCAAGAAGGAAAGGTTTATTTTGGCTTGGGGTTTGTAGGGCTTTCAGTCCATCAATGGCTGTTCCAAGGCAGGGCAGCATGGCAGAGGAGAAGCGGCTCGTGGCATGGCTTTGGGACAGGGAGAGAGAGAAGGGTGGAGCAGGGAAGAGATAAACCCTCCAGGCCACGGCCCAGGGACCTGCTGCTTCAGACCAGATCCCAGCCTCACGGAAGTCAACCTGAACATCCGTGAAGCAGTCCATCTGTCATTGCCACTGTCCGTGGTCCACCTCCACTCCTCCACACCAAACAGATCCGGCACTTTACTCTCCAATCTTTTGCGTCCCTCCTGGATACATGCAGAAACCGAGGCGTGAAACGTGCAGTGAGCTAGCCGAGGTCAGTCAGCTGCTAAGTGGTGGATCTGACAGAGAGCAAACACTTGGAACAGAACCCTGCGTGACCTGAAGAAGTCCCTCCCTCATGGGTGGCAGGTCCTCCCGAACTTCAGACTTTCTTTGCTGGGGGGCCCTCGCCGTCCCTCCTCGAAGGCACAGAGGAAACGGCCTCCGGCTGGGGTACGAGTGACCCTGGGGAGTTGGTTCTCTGAGGACAGGGGCTGGGCTGCTATCCCTAGACCTGTGTCCCCAGCTCAGACCTCAGTGCCTGGCCCGTGGTGGTTTTTGGACCCCACTGGGCCCTCTGCACCTTCTGCTGTCATTGCTGCCCTCTCTGAAAACTCCCTGCAGGGTCCAATTAATTCCTGAGGTCTTAGAGTCATCCCTTTATTCTCCTCCCGCTGGAAACTTCCAGAAGCTTGAAGGGGAAGCAGCTGCCACGTGTGGGGATGGCACCAAGCCCCGACCTGTGCTGGTATGTCCCACTGTCTCAGCACCTCCACCGGAAAGTGTGAAATCGGAGCAAGTGTGAGAAGATGGAGGGCCCAAGGGGTTAACTGAGGTTTCCAGGCGGGGGTGTACTGCTGGCAAACACAGGCAGATCAGCGGGGGGCCGGAGACTCAGACCGCAGCAGCTCCACTCAGACAGCAGCTGAGTCAGTGCCAGACCTGGGCCAGACCCCAGACTTGGCGCATTTCACAGTGTCCCTGGAACAGCTGTAACTATCACGATTGAGGACCAGGTTCTCCGAGTTCAGACTGAAGTGTGGGTGGTTCACAGCTGATCATGCCGTTCATGCCCTGAGATGTCAGCCCAGGTCTGAAGGCATTTGAGCTGCTTGGCAAGGAGATGAGTTTGCGGCTTTCCTCCTCTGACCTTCTCCCCAATCCCGATGGCCTGGGCTCAGACCCTGCCGTATGAGTGTGGGAGCGGGGAGAAGCCAGGCTTGTGGACATGCTGGCCCCGGATGCACATTGAGTGAGAGCTTGCTGTCAGCCCCAGAGCCAGCAGGCGAAAGCGGGCCATTAAAGGGGCATCGCTGGGTTCACCCAGCTTCAAGATCAATTAATATCAAAACTGTAGCCAGCACTCTTTCCTCCTGCATCTGCAGAGGGAAATAAAATAGGGGAGGCACAGCATAGGGCCATCATTCTCCATTATTGATTTCCTCGCTCCCACTCTCTCCCCTCCGGACCGGAACGCCTGTCTCCTTCCTGATGAACGCACTGCAGAGGGCAACATGAGAGGCACTCATCAGCCGGGGCCCAGGGACTGCTGGGGCAGGGGAGACAGAGGAGGTGCAGCCAGCCAGCCAGGACAGGAATGCAGGCAGGAGCGGGAGGCTGCAGGGACCTCACCATGCCCATCTGCGGTGTCCCCACGCTGGGGGAGTGATGGCAGGGAGCCCCCCAGCCCTGGGCGCCCCCGCCCTGCCTCCTGAACTGCACCTTCCTGCTGATTGGCCCAGAGGTTCTGCTCTGGGGTCTCCCCGGGAAAGCCCCCATGATGACTGTCATGAACACGGGCTGAGGACCCTGAAGTCACAAATCAAATCCCGCCTGGGCCTCCTGGGATGAGGAAGCACTCAGCCTCTATTCCCCCACCCTCGTGAGGTAGATCACGCCACCCGTAATGTCACCATCACAGGCCTGGGTGAAGGAGCCAGAGAGATCACAAACCCACATGAAAACATTTGATAAAACAAAGGTCAAGGTCAGTGCAATCGATCACCAAACACTTCTTCGCTGTGTGGTTCCCCTCTGCCTGATGACTCATCTGTTGTCTTTCCAGCCCCCTGAGCGTGCAGTCTTTATGGGGTCAGATGGTTAGAAGTCACAGTTTAGAATGATCACAGTCAGGTCCAGAAAGGAAGGAAGTAAGAAGATGAAGAATTCCATCTTGTTCCTGTGAGACGTGGGTCCCAGGAGAGCTCTCCGGCAGTCAGTCTATCCTGAACCTGAGTTTAGTGATCATAAATACTTTGGCTAAGTTGAGAACACAAACTGATAATGAGTTCGCTTCCCGAGAACGGCTCTGTCTCAGGTCTGTCTTCCCGGCACACCGTTCCTGGAGTTGGTTGCACCCTCTCCTGTGATGCCTCTGGGCCTGGGCCTGACATCGATGGGAGAGGCTTGTGGACCCAGGTAACAGGCTGAGACCTTCATATGACTTGGACATTTGCACACAGAGGTCAGTGGTCCCTTCAACACGGGACTGAGCTCTTCACTTAGCAGTGTATATGGGACACAGTTAAATAAGCAAAATAGAAAATAGAACATTGCCAGGCTGGCTTGTGCCCCAGGAAGAAGTAGGGAAAATCTGTCCTGGGGAGAGGGGAAGAAATTTACTGTTGGCTTCCTCTGCTGTGGAGCTGCTCTGCTTTACAATGCATATGCAGTGAGCAGTGATCGCTCTGTATGGGGGGCTTCAGACCCCAGGACCCCCAAGGATGACAAAATCCCCAGATATTCAAGTCCCTGAGATAAAGTGGCACAGAGTTTGCACATAAGCTGTGCACACTCTCCTGTGCACTTTAAATCATCTGCAGATATCAATAATTCCTCAGATAGCGTAAGTCTGGGTAAAGTGTTACACTCATTTATGGAACCATGACAAGGAAAAGAATCTACACAATGAGTACAGATGCAATTTTTTTTTCAGATAGTTTCTGTGTGGTATTGGTTGAATCCATCGATGCAGAATCCATGAATACAGAGGGCCGAAATTAATTAAAATTTAGTTAATTTTTCAAATTAAAGTTCATATATGTACAATAATATACATCTACAATACATAAAACACATGTATATTTATATGCATTATACATGTATTATACATTATATGTATGCAATATGTATGTGCTAGATATTTATTTATACACACACACACACAACTGGAGAAATAATCTGTGCTCATGGCAGCACACTAGGAAGTATACAGGAGAGAAAGAGCACGCCTATAATCCCATCACTTGAGAGGCTGAGGCAGGAGGATTGTTGCGAGTTTGAGACCAGCCTAAACTGCATAATGAGACCGTGTCTTAAAAAACAACAGAAAGAGAGAGACAGGAGAGAGGGGAAGAGAGGAAGGGAGAAAAGAAAGGAAAATGGAAGGAATGAAGGAGGGAGGGAAGGAAAGAAGGAAAGAAGGGAGAGAGCGAGGGAGGGAGGGAACAGTCTCCCCTTCTCTCTGTCACTACACAATGTGGGGTAGGAGCGGAAGAGCTGTCTCAAAGCACCCCTTAGGAAGACATGAGGATGAGGCCATGTACTGAATTTGAAACTTCTACTTTGGGCACCAGAGTAAGGTCAACTTCCATGCGGTCATCCAACTGCCATCTCCTATGAAGGCCTTAAAATAAATAGTTGACTTATAAGAAAGAAAGTATCTCCTGGGAACTCAGACCCAGAGCCTTAACCATGGGAACTGATGCTCAGGAGGCCAGGGCTCTTGGGTTCATATATGGGCCATAGCAGCTCAAGTATGGAATTTTAATGCCTAACCAGGGACAGGACGATAGGGCCTGCGTCACAAGATGACACTGTGACCCCATCACTTGTAGGAAGTGAGAAACTTGGCAACTCCCAGCCCAAGAAGCTTCTGGGGTCTTAGCTCTTTCCAGATGCTCTAGGAAGAGGGAAAATGTCTCCTCCAAAACCAAAAGGCAACAACTAGGACGCCCCTAGGTATGGAGTATAAATTAGCAACAAGGACGGAGTGAACCCAGAGCTCAGAGTATAATGTAAACATGGCTTGAACTAAGGGAACCTGTAGCTCACCCAGCTGAATCAAAACTGCTTTCCAGGGACTCCTCTAGGACCCTGAAGACAGGATTCCCATGGGAAACAAAAGCCCTGCTGAAGGTGAGCTCATACTAAAGATTACAAACCATATATGGGCATGGTTTACCTTGAGGCACAGACAGCAAATGGGGAAATTAGCACCTTCAGAATGTGATTGTACAGCAGTTTGCGGAGTCTTGTAAATAAATTCAGTGTTTAAAAATAATCAAGGAGACAATAGAAGGATGAGGACGAGAAACCTTATTAATAGGAGAGGGCAGGTTACTTGTCATCAACAATGGAGTAAAAAAGAATTACAAATCCAGAGCTTGTTATTTTGTTTTTCAAAAGGTTAATGCAACAGCCAAAATAGTGGCATTATTACATAAGAAAAAAGAGAGATAAAACACAAAATATTAGAAATGAAATAAAAAAACCAAAGTTATGTATGCAGTCAGAATCTTTAACACAGAAGAGAATATCATGAGTTTATGTGCATATGATCACTTCCTGGAAAGTAACTCAGAAAGACTAGAAAAATGGAACAGGTTATAACCAGTAAGGAAATTGAAGCAAACGTAAAACTATATCCACAAAAGGAAATAGGCCCATGTGGTTTACTGGCAATTTTTACCAAACCTTTAAGGGACTGTGATTCAAATATAATAAAACTCACCAATTTTCGGAATGAGAATGATTACGATGCAGAATATTTTCATCACTTCAAAAATATCTTGTGTCCCATTGCAACCCCCTGCTCTCTGATCAGCTTTTTATCCTTGGTGATCATTGATCTGCTTCCTCTTCCTGGAGTCTTGCTTTTCCTGTAGTTTCATATAAAGGGAATCGTACACTATGTCATCATTTGTATCTAGATGCTTTCATTTAAGATAATGCTTTTGGCCAGGCATGGTGGTGCACACCTGTAATGCCAGCACTCAGGAGGCTGAGGCAAGAGGATCCGTATGAGTTCAAGACCAGCCTGGGCTACATAGTGAGTTTCAGGTCAGTCTCAACTACATAGTGAGACCCTGTCTCAAAAAAAAAAAAAAAACAACAACAACAACAACAAAAGATAATGCTTTTGAAATTTGCCCATGTTGTTTTCTGTATCCGACATTTGTTCCTTTTTATCGCTGAGTCGTACTCTGCCCACCACAGTGTATTTATACACTCATGAGCTTTGGACATCTGGAAGTCTCACATAGGTGTGGCCATTTGTGATTTGAAATGTGGCCATTTCACATAGAGCATTTCTAACTGTATCAGAAGCTTCAATACCACTTTCAGACGCAGTCGCACCATCTTGCCCTCTAACCAACAATGAAAGGGAGTTCCGGTTGCTCCATATTTATGCCAACACTTACCATACCCATATTGGTATTAGTCCTCCCAGTGTGTGCGTAATGCTGTCTCATTGTGGTTCTGCTACAGCCCTGATGATGGCGCCAAACAGGGGAAAATGACAGACCAAAGGGAAGGTATATCCAGTAATGCAAGAGTAGTTTAACTTCAGAAAATCTATCAATATAATCTACCTTGTTAATTGAATAAAGAAGGGAACATAAATATTAGCTCAATAAATTTTATTAAATTGTATTAAATGTATCATTTTATAAAATGTATTATTTTATTAAATTTATTATCTCAGTAAATATTACCTCAATAAGTACAGAAAAATGACAGAATTCAATGACGGCAAAACGAAACACCTCTTATTAAACTAGTAACAGTGGAGAGCTTCCTTGACTTTATTCACCGCAGTTCAACAAATACCAATTCAATGGTGAAATGTTAGACTCATCCTTTTCTAAGTCAGACAAATATGTCATTATCATCTTTTGTATGTCCCCAAATTCCTAAGTAGTATGGCAAGATAAGAAAAAGAAATATGGCATATAAAAATTAGAATGAAAAACCACAAAACTGTTAGTGTACATGGATTACAAGATCATCTACACAATAAATTAGAGAGACTTTTGTTTAGCAAAGTTACTAGCTATAAGATTAATATACAAGGGCAGGGGATTTAGCTCAGAGGTTCTGCTACCTGCCTCGAAAGTGCAAGGACCGGAGTTTGATCCCCAGTACCCAAACAAACAAACAAACAAAAAAAGATTAACATATAAAAGTCAATAATACAAAGACCTTCCCAAAAGATATCATAAAGAATGTAAATAGAGAGGCTATGGGACTGCATAGAAAATGTTTTAATCCAACAATAATCAATATCTTGACTATTTTGAGAACCCTTATGAATCAATAAGAAAAAAAAGATGAACTCAATAGAAAAAAATGGGGAAAAGACATGAACAGGCATTTCCACAAAAAAGGGAGCAGAAATATGGCTGGACATAAAAGATTCTCCGCGTCCCTGTTAATTATGGAAGTGCGGGTTTTGGTGACAATACCAAATGAGAGCTCTGACGTCCTACACCTTCTTTGGAAAACAATTTGGTATTGCCCGGTAAAATACGTAGGTCACTGGGATCCCTCAATCATGCCCCGGTACGGGATTGCATCATTGACACCATTTTATGTCTTTTCTGAATGAGGCTGAAAAAGCTTAAGTATCTTTCCAGAGTTCACAAAGGTCAGGGCGGTTCAGATTTTTCTTTCCAGAATGGGGCCCTAAATCTGCCAGCGGGGGAGCTCTGTTAGCAGCTCTTTCCCCAGGCAATTCAGGACTCCAGGCTGCACCACCACGACCTGCCACAGGGGGCGGGTACCCGCCCTTCCTTTGGTTGAGCAATGATTCCAGCAATAGAAGAGAGCTAATTATGTCATTGGATAATTTAAAGAAAACTTTGTAAATATTTATTAAACAAAATCGAGAAAAATAAACAGCAAAGTAGAAAGAATGAGAGAATCATCATCCCACTAGCAAAAAAAAAAACTATTAATTCTTCTACATTCCTTTTTTTTAAAAAAACAAATCCACAAGCAACCTATTGATTATACCATACTTTATGTTACACTATCTCATCGACGTTTTCTATTGATGACTTATGTAGCAGCTCCTGGAGTCCTTACAGAAATACATTTTGGTGGATTTGAGTATTTTGCTCTTATAAGTGTGCTGCTATAAACAACAGTGTATAAATGTCTTTGGGTATTTTGTACTTTACAGTTATATTTATTTTCTTGGCAGCAATTCACAGAGTAGAACTGTTGGAACCAAGAGAAACGAAAATGCTTAAACCTCGACCAAATTGCTTTCCAAAAGAGTTGCAGAATTTTATGTTCCTGCCAGCAGGATGTAGAAGTTGCTACTTTGGAGGTGATTTCTTTCTGATTAAACCTTTGTTTTGAGGTAACTGTAGATTCACATGCAGTTGTAAGAGAGAGAGACTCCACAGACTCTTGGCCCTGTGTCCTCGGACAGTAACATCTTGCAAAATGACAGCACAATACCATGACCAGGATACCGACATTGATAAGGTCAAGATATAGAATGTCCCCTCACCACAGGCCCTTCCTGTTGCCTTTTATGTACATGTGGCTGTTCCCTATACCCTTTCCATCCCTGACCCTAGCAACCATCTGTTCTCCATTTCTGCCATCATTCTAGCCATCAAAAGAATCCTATACAAACGGGACCATGAGGTAAAGCAAAGTATTGTCAAAACCAGACGAAACAGACTTCAAGGAGGAGAGACAAACAACACGTTTTTCAGCTGAAAAGACTAAATCAGGCCGTCTGACAGGGAATGTGAGTCACATGATTGTGACTTAAATTTTCCTATGACCACACTAAAAAAAAAGTATGAAGACATGGATAAGGTTATTTCTGAACTATACTTCTTAGCTACCCCAGTATGTCATTTCAACATGTAATGAATATTTGAAGAGTCACTGAGGAAATATTGCACATTTTTGTCACACTAAGTCTAGAAGTCTGGTAAATATTTTATGCTTTCTGTAGACCTCAATTTGAACTTGCCACACTTCAAGAGCTCAGGAGCCGCGTGAGGCCAGTGGCTGCCATATCAGACAGCTCAGTTTTAGTCCAAGGGGAACAGAAATCAAATCATGAGTGTGGGGCCTATGTCTCCAGGCCTGTGAGGGTCCCTGTGTTGGTCAGTGGTTCTTAACCTTGGCTTCATGTTGGGATCATCTTGGTTTTTAAAATACTGAGGTCCCAGCCAATCTGCAGTGGCAGTGGATCTGATTTACTAGGTCTTTTTTTCTGGTACCAGAGATCGAACTCAGGTCCTTGCGCTTTTGTGTCAGAACCACTGAGCTAAATCCCCGGCCCTATACTAGACCTTGGAAGCAATCCAGCTTTGGGATTTTTAAAAATCTGTCCAGGTGACACCAAGAGGCAGCAGAGACTGGGAATAAGACCTAGTAAATCAGATCCACTGCCACTGCAGATTGGCTGGGACCTCAGTACTTTAAAAACCAAAATGATCCCAACATGAAGCCAAGGTTAAGAACCACTGACCGTAAGGGCTCAGGGTTGTGTCCTGCCCCAGCCTGCAGGGCCATGGGCTCCTGGGAGGGGTCTGGGACAGACCACTCCCTTTCTTCCCTCGGGTCCTGACCTGACCTCTCTAACATTTTTCTGTAGGGTTCTGGGCCTCCCTGTTTTGAAAAGTCCCGAGCCTCCCAATCCCACCTCAGCCTCTGCCTTATGCGTCTGGAGCCAGGCTCCAAGCCTGGCTTTGGACTGAAAGGATGCAGCAAGCTTTCTCATCCGCTGCCCCCACCCTACAGAAGCCATCCTCTCGTGCTTAGTCCTTGCTGCCCTGGACTTACCCATCTCAGTGGTCAGCTCTGTCCCCGTGTGTCATGTCACCCTCATGACCACTCTAAAGAAACTCCGTGCTGGACGATGATGGTGATGATGATTGTGACTGCACCGGGGATTGGACCCAGGGCCTTTGCATGACCCATATCCCCAGCCTTTTCATTTATTTATTTAGAGACAGGAGCTCACAAAATTGCCCCCGGTGGGACTCAAACTTGTAGTTCTCCTGCCTCCGCCTCCCGAAGTGCTGGGTTGACAAGGGTGTGCCGCCGCGCTGGTTCCTAGATTGCTGAGGAGACTCAGCATCCGAGCACGTTGCCCAAGGGCCCCAGCTCTTGCAGGGGCCGATGCAGACGTGGGAGCCGGACCATCGAGCCTGGGCTGCCCCCCCATAGTCCGTACGCACACGCTACAGGGGCCAGCTGGGCATGCGCACCGAGCTGTGAGCAAGCACCGGGCAGTGTCAGCGAGCTGAGGTTCACGCGTGTCCTGCCTCGTGCTCCCTCTTCCAGACCAATGCACTTGGATGCCGAGTGGTCTAAGGCCTGTGAGGTGGCATCGCTGGCTGAGGAAGAGGGAGAGCAGCAACTCCTTGCTTGCTTCCCCACCTTGTCGTCAGCCACCTCCCAAGGGCCCAGGAAAGAGCAAAAGTCCCTATCTTGGCCCTGAGTTGGGCCTCCCTAGGCCTTCAATTCTGTCATCCAGTCAGGAGATGCTATGATCTCCTTAAAATACTGTACACACCTGGATTTCGTTCCTGGACTCGTGAGGCATCAGCCAGGGCACAGGGGGAGAGCCAGTGGCCTTGCTCCGGGTCACAAATGGCCTTGGGCTTCCTTACACACAGGGACATGACCAACCGAGACCACAGAAGCCCCCAGGTTTGCTCAAACACCCTTTTATCTTAAATCACTAAGTGGCCGGAGCTGCAGAAACACCAAGTTGAGCATTAACTCCTCAGAGAACCCCGCCATCCCCTTTGTAGCTCTCTCTCCTCTGCCCCTGGCCCCCAAGTGGCTCATACACCATTTTCCTTTTTGCACCCACATACAGCGGTCTGGAAGTCAGAGCCCCAGGGTGGTATTCCTGGGCCCCCAGCAGCTTCTCAAGTTGACCCTTGGGACCCAATAGTGCAGGGCTGAGACACGTGGACGAGGGACAGGGACCAGGGCAGTGGAGAGAGGCGGAGGTGCCCTGCATACCATCAGTCTCCTGATTTATAGCCAAGTGTGCCGGAGGCAGGAAGAGAAGGTATTTATAGAACACATCCCTGTGCTTTGTGACCCGCCAAGCCACCTTTGAGCGTCTTGCAGGAATCGCAACAGTCAGCCCTTCTCTCTGGAGGGCGGGTCTTCTGCAGGGAACCAGGCTGGGCTTAGAGCTTCTCTAAAGTCAGACTGGTTCCTCTGCCCAGGCTCCCACTACCCCCTCTGCCCTTCTCCCCAGAAGAAAGAATCAGCAGGAAAGGAGGTTTCCCTCTTGAGACATAAACATTGACTATAACTGTGGAGTCGGGGCTGGGCGTGATCAGAGTAACTCAGGGTTCAGCAAAAGTCACCGTTTCCTTGTCCTCCTCTTTCTCACCCACTGCCTGCCTCTTCCTTTATCTCCTCTTTCTCTTCACTTCCCTCTCTCTACTTCTCCTCTTCTCCTCCTCCCCTCTTCTTCTTCCACCTTCTGCATAATCACTGTCTCATAGGGAAAATATCTGGCCTGTCCATCCACCAGGGATGCAGAAGCCCAAGGAATAAGGAACCTGACATCTTTGGCCCTCTTAGCTTAGGTCAAAAGCTGATGATGTTGGAAAAAACTAGGTCCAAGTCTCCGCTTGTCTATCTGGAATCTCTGCCATTCCAGGGGAACATTCCCAAGGTGGGGACTCAAGCAGTCTGTCAACAGTGGGGTCTGCAGCCCCAGAGAAGCCAGGCTGAGAGATGAGCAAACACCAGCTGGGCATAGCAGATTATGGGGCCAGATTCCTGGGTTCAAATCCCTGCTCCTCCACTTTCTGTTCAGAAGAACTTGCACAAATGGGTTTGCTACTGTGTCTGCACCCCCTCACCTGTAAAGTGAGGTGATAACTGTGGTTAAGGTGAAGTAAGCCACACACAACACATCATAGTCAAAATGTCGCGACAAGCAGCAAGAGAAAAATGCTTCCCCTCACCGATGTCAGGAAGAGAGTGAGGCCAAGTGGAGGCTCAAGCCTATACTTCTAGCACTCTCTGGAAGGCTGAGGCAGGAGGGTCACAAGCTCAAGCCCCACCTGGACAGCTTAGCAACATAGCAAGCCCCTTTCTCAAACTTTAAAGAAAAAAAATTTTAAAGGGCTGGAAATCTAGCTCCATGTGAAGGCCTTGGGCTCAGTTCCCAGTACTGCTAAGAAGGAGAAAGAGAAGGGATGCAGACACCACTTTAAAGGACTGGGAGAGAAAAGAGCCAAGAGTCTTAGAGCCAGCAAAACTTATCTTTCAAAATGTTGGTGGGATAAAGACATCCAAGGTGAACTTACTGTCAAGGAAGAACTTGACAAGGAATGCTGAAAGCAGTTCTTCGGGCCAATAGCAAGTGACGCCAGACGTGAATTCGAATGCTTATGAAAGGAAGAAAGAACATCGGCAAAAGTAATGATGCACGCAGTTACACAGAAGGAGTATCATTACATACTTCTTCCCCTGACGGGTATAAAACTATATGTCTACAACAATCTCCGGGCTTTCCCAGAATTGTAATACATTCCCCAATAACAGCACAAAGGAGGCTGGAAAGAGAGCAAGGCAATATTGGGGTGGAGGCACCAGAAAGAGTACATTAAAGCAGCAAAGTCTAAAACGCAAAAGAAAAACTATGTGCCCTTCCAGTGTGTCCAGCCAGAGTCCTGTTTTACATTTGTTACAGGTATTAGTTCACTTATCCTGAACACTCTATGGAGAAATATCGTTATTATCATTTCCGTGTTAATTACTACAGAGATTGTTGGGAGGGCCAGGTGGATTGATACGTGTAGATTGCTCTGACAATGTCTGGCAGATCCCCTGCTCCAGCACATGTTACCTGGTCTGCTGGAGGCGAAAGGGGGTCCACAGGTGAGAGAACTGTAAACTTTGCCGTCAGGTACTGAGGGAGGGGGCACGGGGCCATGGTCTCCACAGGCTCCCACAGTGGCCGGTGATGGATGGCGATGTCCCCAGAGTTAGACATTGTGCCTGTCCACATAGGTTAAGACACAGGGTACAGCACTGTTTTCCATTTCGTGCTGGCTTTGATTGCAGGGCCACAGGGGAAGGGAGGGTTGGACGCTGGGAACAGGAAGAGGCACGGCAGGAGCCAGCTCTGGTTACCAATGGTTAAGACTTCCTGTCACCCAGTCACACCATTTGCAACTGGCTCTTGCAAAGGAAGAAAGAAGTATGAAATCCCACCATTTCTAAAAGGTGCTTCGGTTCCACACGGTACTGCAAAGTAAAAATCCATTTCCAGTGAGGCAGAAGTTGGGCTGGCAGCTCTTTTCCCTGTAGGGCTGGTGTTCGGTAGACTGTTGAGTGTCTTCTGATGCCAGGGCCCCTAATGTGCCCGAATTGCGACCTGGCAGGTCAGAGAGGAGGGTTGTACCTGCTGGGCATGGCTGACGGTGGGGCAGGAGTGACAGGAGTCACCCATCTGAGGGCAGAAAGCGCCACGTAGAGTCCTGCTTGTTCAAGAACTCTCCTCTGGTTTGTTGGAGATGAGAGGCAGAATCTGTTTAATTTATGGACTAAAGGGAAGGGAGAGTTCGTGTTCATCTCTTTCTTTTTTGGGGTGGGTGTGGAATGGGATCCAGGGTTTGCAACACGCTGGGCAAGTGCTTAAGAAATACCATGTGCATTTAAATTTTTAAAAACACTACAGTATAACAGACACAATGGGCCAGGGATGTAGCTCAGCAGCGCAGTGCCCGTCTGGTAAACACAGGTCCTGAGTTTGATCGCTGGTACCAAAAAAGAGAAACAAACAAACAAACAAAAACACATGGCCATTGACTGTCCTTGAGATACTCCCACCTGCTTTAAACATACTTATCCCATCATTTGATCGTTCCCACCACTTTCTGAAGCAGCTCTGGAGTCCTCTCTCCTGAGTGTTTAGTGATGGGGCTGCCTCGGTGTCCCAAATTGATTCAAATTACTTCCCTTTCGTGGTCATTTTCGCTTTGGGGAGGAGCCAGAGTCGCATAGTGCCAGACCCAGTGAATAAAATGGACGAGGACACACTGTCATGTTCTTATGAACCTGCCTTTCTGTTGGATGGCACTGGGCGGGAGCATTCACCGTATTTTTTATTATATCTCACAAAGACATGAACGAGGACTTCCAGAAGTGCTTCAGAAAGTGGCAAGAACAATGGGGTGAGTGTGTTTAAAGCGAGGGGGAATATTCTGCGGGGATTAATGCAATGTGTCTCTTACTGTAACACAGTTTTAAAACTTAAAACATTCACGGTAGGGCCTGGCAAGTGCAAGGTCCTGAGTTTGATCCCCGGAACTGGAAAAAAAACTCACCGCAGTCTTTTATCACTCCTTTTATATATACGTACTATACACACATAATATACAAAGCATGTATTATTACATTTTTACTTAAGTGTGTCATGCTATGTGCAACTTCCTGAATTATTGCATCTGTCACTTAGTAAACCTCGGAGCGCTTTCCATACTGAATAGACAGAGCTTCTTCGTGTTTTATGGTTATAGAGTGCCCTGTTACATAGTGGATCCTAATTTATTTGACCAGCTCCCTCCCACACCTATAAGCTGGTGGTCATACAAGCTGCTGTGTCTTGTGATTGCCTACGGTATAGCAGAGGTATCCTGCTATGTGCGCCTTGGTGTACTTTTATTGTTATGTCTATGGAGTACCTTCCTAGACGTAGAATTACTAGATTTTGGTAGCTGCCCCCAAATAGAACTACACCAAGTATATACGACAGTACTTGTGTCTGATAACCTTTCTCTCCCTTTCCTCCCCTCCCCTCCCCTCCCCTTCTCTTCTCTTCCTACTTTCTGTTTTGCCCTTCTACTGGTGGGTTTTCTTCATAGCATTTTTTTTCTCTTTGCAATAATTTCTGCTATTTTATTGTTTCTCTTCTGCTGTTTTCATTTGAATTCCTTTGCCATGCTCTTGTTCTTGGCATGAGCGGTTATTTATTTTCAGCCTTTGTTTTTTTCTGCTATATACTTTTTAAGCTAAAATTTTTCGTCACCCAGCAATTTTCCTTTACCCAACAAGGTTTGATAAGTTATGTTTTCATCATTAATTCAGTTAAACAGATAAAAGAGAAAAATCTTAAAACTAGTCACAGAAGAGAAAGCACATTAGTTTCATCATAAGTCTCTCTCTCTGT
>NW_022900935.1:51617054-51622024 GCF_012274545.1 Fukomys damarensis | reverse complement strand
TATATATATATTTTTTTTTTTTAACCAGGGATTGAACTCAAGACCTTGAGCTTGCAAGGCAGGGGCAGTGCCACTGAGCTACATCCCCAGCCCCGTGTACTTATATTTTAAATGCATAAGGTGATAGTTTTCATTTTTATGCTCACAAAATATTTGTATTAAATTCATAATCACCCTTTTCATTACTCCTTTTATCGCATATTTCTGTGCTTCAGGTTTAGATCATTTTGCTTGAAAAACCTTAGTATTTCTTCTGATGCATATCTACTGATGACAAATTTCAGTTTTTGTTTATCTGAAAAAATACTTCTATTTTGCCTTTAATAAGAGGGACATTTGTGCTGGGTATGAAAGTCTAAATGGCTAATTATTTTAAGCACATGAAAAGTATCATCATTCTATGTAATGACTTTCATCATATCTGTGCCTTGTTTCTTTTTGTGTTAGTCCTGCCTTTTGATGTATCTGATAACTTTTGATTAAATGCTAGACATATGTATAGAAAATTATAGAAGCTCTCAGCAGTGTTACCCTCCCCAGGATGGGACCTAGTTTCGCCTTCATCCTCATGCAGTCAGCTGGTTTGAAGAGGGGTTTCAGCCTTGTGGAGGCTCATCATTATATGTTCACCTACAGTGGTGTGAACCTTGTAGAGCTTCCCACGATACGCACAGCCTGCTATGCCATGCATGCCACTAGTTTGTCACCACTGACTGAGAACATGAGGCCCAGTTTCCAGGGCCCCCATTGGAAAATTGGGGCCATGAACCAGATTCTTCTCTTCGGCAGGCTCTGAACTCTCATTCTGAGTCTGCAGCATGGTTCTACTGTGAGATCTGCATCACCCTTTGCTCAGCCCTTATACCCACACTCAGTATGAGCCAGCAGGGACTTCACTTCAGGTGGAAGAGCTGGACAAAATGTCAAGCTTACATCATTGTATTTTCTTTATCTTCAGTTCTTGACCTCTAAAGTCTTGGTTTTCATGAAGCTATGAGAAGTCCTCAAACAGATTTTTTTTTCATTTCATACAATTGTTCTAGCTCTTTTCAGCAGGAGGGTTGATCTAATACATGCTAGGTAATCATAGCCAGAATGGCTTTCTAACAAGCTACTTAATCACAGCCAGAAATAATGGCTTTTTAAATTTTTCCATTGATGGATTAATTTTTTATCAGGATTAAACAGTTTTAATTGTTATAGTTGCATTATAAACATAAATATCTGGTATTTCCTACACATTTATCTTCATATTTACAGTATCATCCGGGCTCCTGGCAAATATTTCTTTCTGTAGACTAACACCAGAATCATGTTATCTTCTAAAGAGAATACATTACAGCAAATTTGTAGATTGGGGAGATTTGACATTTTTATGACCTTGTCTTTCTATTTTGAAAATAGGATATCTTACTTATTATCCTTTTATTGTTTTCAATAGCATTGATTTTCTTTATGTAGCACTAGCATGTTACAGTAAATTTATCTCAAAGAGTTTAACATTTTGTTGCTGCACAGAATTATTTTTCATAGAATATTAATATATTCTATATATTTATCTCTATATCACCTATATGTGTGATTTTTTTCCAACCACTTATCACAGCATTTAGACTATTTTTAATGGTAATTTTTTCCCTACCAGATATTGACTATATATCACACCTTGTACAGGTGACAATAGAGATGCATCTTTTCAAGTCACTGTCTGTGTTAGCCAGACAGTAACAAATAACTGTGCTCATCAAATTATAAAGAAAAAAGGTTTGGGCCCAGGATTTGGCTCCATGATTCCACCTCCTGCCTCACAAGCCCAAAGACCCGAGTTCGATCCCTGGTACCAAAAACAAAACAAAACAAAACAAAAGAGAAAAGGTTTGTTTCAGCTCACAGTTTTAAAGGTTTCGTTCTGTCCTTGGCTGGTCCCCCTGCTTTGGGCCCGTGACAGTGCAGTATAACAACAGTACATGGTAGAACAAAATGTTCACCTCAGAGCCAAAAGGAAGAGAAGGAGGGAGAAGAGGAGGCTGGGGTCCCCAAATCCCCTTCAGAGGGCATGCTTCTCCCTGACCTAAAGACTTCTGTCTCTCTCTCTCTCTCTCTCTCTCTCTCTCTCTCTCTCTCTCTCTCTCCCAGGGATGGAACTTGGGATATTGCACATCTAAGGCAGGCAGTGGCATCACTGAGCTACATCCCTGGGCCCTCAGGATTCACCTCTTCAAGGCACCCCCATAGTACTACCCTGGGGACGAAGACTTTGTTTACCATGTGGACCTTTGAGGGACATTTAAGATCAAAATTATAACACTGGCATAAAACATTTGGCTGTACAGGGGAAGCCTCAGAATTTCCAGGGGCACTGTTGTTGGCCTAGGAGTCTTACTCTAGCAAAGCTGACTGATGGAGCAAACAGCGGTCAGCTCAGTGGAACCCAGGTGCCAACTTCTTGATGGATGTAGGAGACGGCTCTTCTGAGTTGAGACAGTGTGGAATTCTGCATCTGTGCAGTAGGACCTCTGTTGTACTTAGGGCAGCAAGGGTAGAAATGCCTTTGAGTCTTTCAGACCAGGTCTGACCATACCTCTCAGAGTGCTAAAATGGCTTATTCCTTTAGAAATTCCATTTGCAGGAATTTATCCAAAAAAAAAATACTTACAGATGCCTATAGATATTTAGCAGTAAGTATATTTATTTATTATTTGCAATAGGGAAATTTTTAGAAAAAAATCTTAGCTGCCCCACAATATGGAAATAGTTTTGATACATGCAAATCAGAGAATGTGTATTAAAAATGGTGCAGAAAATATTGATGCAATTAAGTAAAATGATATCAAAATTACACTCTGGTATGTGCTATATGGTTCCATTTTTATGTATACATTAGCTTACACAGATAGCACACATAGAAAAGTTCTACAAAGAGAATAATACTCATGATATGATTATCACTATCACTACTAGGTTAGTGCTACTGGTTGAGTGGTTCTTGAACTTTGCTAGTTGTCTGTGCCTGTGGCTTTGGAAAAACATAATAGATCCTTTCTAAGGCAGCTTGTGGGACCTCAACAGAGTCATGATTATCTGTCTTTCCAGTTGGACTTGTGTTGGCAAGAGCAGTGATCTTTGCTAGTTCCCCATGAGGCCACTTGGTCCCTGTGGAAATGGGCCCATCAGTAACCTCCTGCCAAGCCAAGAATGAGGAATTTGTAGACATTGACTGACCTCTTCTCCCGGAGGTTTGGGGACACAGTGTAACAGGGCTGTGCCAGAGCTCCATACCCTCAGTTCTATAGCCTGAAATCCTGGCAGGCAGGCTGGACGTGGCTTTGCTCTTACTCTTGTTGCAGAGTGTTTAAAATGCAGAGCACACTCTTGGATCCTGCTTTTGTCCCCGGACAGTGAATCCTTGCCCAGCAGTGCTCAAACTCTCCAACGAGCATCAACTAAGTGGGAAAGAAGGACTGGTGGGCAAGCAGGCAAAACAGACCACTCACCAGCTCCCTAGCCAGTGGGTTCATGACCGTTTGATGGAAGGCTACGTCTCTAACCAAGAGGCAATAAACAAGGAGAGGAGGAGAGTAATGGCACTGAGGCCTCCAGACTCAGTGTGACACATTCCATTTGGATGCTGACTCCTGCTGTGCTTGACACTCAGTAAGCATGCTTTATATGTCCCCTGTGCTATATTTGCTGTCTCTTGATGACACTGCCCAGCAGGGAGACATTCTACATCGTTATCCAGAGAAATTGAGCTCCTCGTATGAGAAAACCTAACATCCTTCCAAATGATTGATATGGAGGGAAGAAAGGTGACAGGAAGGCTGAAATTTGCCAGATGTAGAAAGAAGAAAATTCTGCAGGGAGCCACTGCCATGACGAAAGGAAGGCTGGTGAGGTGGATGGAAGGGAGAAAGTCTGGGCCAATTTTCCCCTTGGGGAGGCACATTCACCTTATTAAATTCTGCTCTGGCCTTTACCACTTTGTGGGTATCACATTCTATGACTTTATTATCACAGCGTTGCACTGAGAAGGCAAGATGTAGCCCAGCCTTATTTGATTTCACTTTCATAAATCCTCACAATAACTCCTATGACATTATCGCTGTTTTACAGATGAAGAGTCTAAGTTTCAGATTAGTGATGTGACTTGTTCAGGACAGTACTTGGGAGAGCCAAGACCCCAACTCAAATGTGTCTGATCCCGTGTGTCCATCACTCCTGCACATAGTTGTAAATCCCAGGGATTAAACTGTGACCCTCAGGCCTTCCATCAGTTATAGTCTGTGCAAAGTCACACCTCGGGTTTATAGCATATCTAGGGTGAGAAGAAGATGCTAATTAAGTGAGTAGGGAAGCTATTTTGGAAACTTCTGCTGGGTATCCAATTACCTAAAAAAAAAATGGTATAAAACAAGGATGGTTTTGTTTCATCCGTTTTGTGGGGAATCAGGAATTTGGGAGTGCTCCACTGGGCAGCACTTGCTGTTGGTTTCTTAGACTGGAGCAGTGAGACCTGGCTGGGCTGCTGTCATGCCAAGGCCCAGCTGGGCTGCACATCCGTCGGGAATGGCTCAGTCCTATGACTGACTGGCAGCTCATGCTGGTTGTGGGCTGGAACCCAGCTGGCTGTCAGAGTACCTGCCCCATGCCTCTAAAGCAGTGGTCCCAACCAGGGCTGATTTTGCTCCCAAAGGGACATTTTTTATCTGTCAAAAACTAAGGATGCTATTTGCATTGGGGAGACGGACCCTATGGTTTCTGCTAAACATCCTGTAATGCAAATGGCAGTCTCCTGCAACGAGGTGTCCTCAGAGCCTAATGTCAACAGATAGAGCTAAGGATGAGAAAGCCTGCTGTAAAACAGCAATCTCAGGGTAGACAGACTTCTTACATGAGTTCTGAGAGAACCAGGTGGAAGCTGCTGTGTCTCTTTTTTTCTCTGTCTTTTTTTTTTTTTTTTTTTTTTTTTT
>NW_022900935.1:51568786-51616834 GCF_012274545.1 Fukomys damarensis | reverse complement strand
TTTTTTTTTTTTTTTTTTTTTTTTTTTTTTTTTTTTTTTTTTTTTTTTTTGCACACTGGCAGGGAGCTGCTGAGGATTGAACCCAGGGATGTTTTATCACTGGGCTACATGCCCAGCCCTTTTTATTTTATTTTAAGACAGGGTCTCACTAAGTTGTCCAGGCTGGCCTTGAATTTATAATCCTCCAACCTCGGCCTCTTGAATACCTTGGATTACAGGGGTGTGCTACTGCAGTTGGCCGATACCTGTCTTGCAAGCCAGCCTCAGAAGGTCCCTAGTATCATTTCTGTGTACTTTCGTGATCAGTGCAGTCACAATGCTGGGGAAGGCACAGACCCCATTTCTCAATAGGAGAAATATCAGAATAGCTGTGGTCCCTTTTAAGCCACCATGGAAAATAAAGGGAACAGCGTCAGGGGAGTGGGCAGGGCCATAAGACCACCGGGACTGTCCTCTGATCACCAGCGAATCCTGCTGGGTGCTGGCCAAGTGCCACCGAGTCACTGAAGGAGCTCACAGGAGCATCTGCTGTCACTGGATCTGAAGCACTGTGAAGAATCTCTATCCCCAAACCTTTCTTCCTCAAAACACTGCTGGGGATTCTCCAGGCCGGCAGGAAACAGATCCGGGTGTCTGCATTTGACTGTCCTTCCACTTTCCTTCTCCTCCTTTCCGATTAAGCTGTCTCCATCCTCCTCTAGTCCCATAGCGGGGCCCTCACCTGTACCTGTACCCTCCCCTACCTGTGAGCCTTAAGCACTTCACTGCAAATCCTTATATTATTGACCTGGGCGGGGAAATATGCCATTAGTGATTTAACCTCCGCATGACATTTCTCCCTGATTGCTAGCCCCCGATGATAATTAGCTACTGTTAATTCCTGATAATTAACAAGCTAATACTTAGAGGTAATGGCACCAGGTAATCATCATTAAAGACTCAGAGCTGCTGAGCTCCCGGACACCTTTTGAAAGGGCGACCCTGCTTTTTGGCAACTCCAGCCCAGGAGTTATCAGGAGCCCTGCATTTTTGTTTTTGTCAGCAGTGGCTGAGAACTGACATCTCTAATCTTTGATGTAATTTTCTTCTCTGGCTACAGAGATAACACATGTTCTTTTAGAAGCTCTGTTGAGCATGGAAAAATATATAGAGTATAAAATGTATATAATCATTACCTGGAAGCACCCATTGTCAACATTTTGATGTATTCCTTCCCGGTCTAATTTTTCACACAGTCCGGCTTATGTTAAATGTGTGGTTATACAGACAGATTTGTTCACCAAACATTATAAGGTAAGCATCTTCTTGTGTAGTAGCAACTTATTTTTTTTAAAAAAGTCTGCCTCTTCATCAGAAAAATCAAATGAACGTAGAAGAGGGATGAGATTCATGGGATGGACGGAGGAGCAGCTACGCAAAAGCAGAAAATGGCCCAAGTTCTCCTGATCAGGCTGGAACTAAGAATCCCAGCTGACCAGAGCAGCTCCAAGGGGCCTCCTGAAGGCACTGGGTGAGCGAATGTGAGCACAAGAGCCCACACTCACACAGGAGGCACATGGCTAAGCAGCCGGGATCTAAGACATTAACCATGGTGCTGCTTGTAGAGAAGGAAGACACAGACAATTTTCATTTTCGTGTTGCTTTCTATGCAGTACAGAGAAAAAAGTATTGGATAAGCATTCCGAACATTCACCTGTGAAGACTTTGTCTCTCCAAGTAACGAGTGGGGTGATCTCAGGTATTCCCACCTCCTAGAACTTCATTACCGGTGGTGAGGATTGAGGGCAATATTGGTCCTGCCTGCTACAAGGTGGTTTTCTGAATCAGAACTGCTGGGTCATGGTGTACCACCATGAAATTGATACTAGAAGGCCCGCCCCATGGTTTCCCACAGGAAACTCCAAAGCATAAGGTGACAAATGTTTTCCAAATATTGTGTCATACATTCTAGATTCCCTAAGTGACCTGCTTCATCTCAACGCTCCCGGAGCCCACTTATTTCTTCAGTAAAGGATGGTATCATCCAGGCTCAGACTTTGGAGTTAGACCTAGGTTGAAATCCATAATCTGCCACTCGTCTATGATTGCAGGGAGGCTGCTTAACATCTTGAAGCCCTTGCCTCCCCATCCATGAGAGGGCACTGGGGACTAAGTCTGACTACTTGTGGGTCCTTATGAGATCCTGGTGAGATACAGGAGATAAAGGGCTTTGTACAGAGCCTGATAGTTAAGCAGTACTCCGTCAATAATGTCATTTATCCATAAATAAACACGATCGTATAATATATAAATATGTAAATTATATTCACAGTATACAAATAGTTCTGCAACGAGTAGGATTGTTATTTTCACTCCATGTGGAGTTTTATAAATCCACTATGTACTTAAGGAATAAGGCTCTTGGGGTTTTCCTAACAGCATTTCAGGCTTTTGGGTTTGCTGTTGTAGAGTTGGACGGACAAGGTCACCTCTGGCCTCTTCTTTTATGTATTGCTTTTATGGTTTCAGAGCCAATCCCCTGTCCACTTTCATCTCTCCAAATCTCCGAGACGTGAATCTTTCTCATCTCTTTGCCAAGCTCAACATTAAAATTGGCTGCTCAGCTCCCGCCAGGCGACAGCTGTTGTATTGCAGGCGCTCTGGTCTGTCTGTCCCACGAGAAGCAGAGCTTTTGTCCCTTGTTGCCTTATAAGAAACACTTTCGCCAGGCTCAAGCTTTAGATTTTCAAAGCGTCGTCATATCTGCCATTGCATAACCCCCAGCCACTGTGTGTGGTGGGAGAAGCAGGTCTTTCTCCTCATCATAGGGAGCAGCCCAGTTTCCAAAGTGGCTCTTGCGGAATGGCTTGCCATTTTGTGGTGAAGGGATTTGGGGAAATTCTGGAAAAAGCAAAGCCAAACTTATTGTTCTGCCTTTAACATAAGTGCAGTGTGATTCTTCAAGAGTTATATGCAGTGCTTCTCAAGTTGCTTTTTTAAACCAGAATCCCCCTTTTTTAGAATATTCCGTAGAACTATCACTCCACCCTTGACCCTCACGTGTGTAGAATAACTTGTTGTTTTTGTTTTGCCTTCTTCATGGAGCCAGTACAAGGAGTGCTGTGCACCCCACCTTGCAGGCATGGTGCTCTTGCAGTGGGGAACACACATGTGCCCACACCTCCTGGGAGCCAGCGTGGGGCTCATTTGAGGTTCCATCAACCCTGCTCCAGGCAGGGGCTACGGCACAGCTAGTGCTGCGGGGGCACCAAGACACCCCACTTCTTGGAAAGAACACTAATTTCTCCCACGCTTTTTTTCCTAAGACAACTCAGCTCTGCTGGCAAATGCAGCTTCTGTCCCTTTTCAGCCGTCTCTATAGCTGCCTGTGCCTCAAATAGTAGCTGAGACGTGACACCATCCCTTGGTAGAGCCTCTGGGCTATCAAGGGGATCCTAGACTTGGTGGACCTCAGCCAGGCTGCTGTGCCTTCTCCTGAGCTCAGTGCTATCCTTTCAAATCCCTGACCTTATAATCCTGAAGGAGGCCCACAGCAAGGCCAGCTCAGTGACACCCCCTGTCGGCACTGCCCCAGGCCCACACTTTTCTACAAATGGCCCAGGAGACGCCCCCTCCCCTCACCTGTTTGCTGGGCACAGTGCTTCTCAGAATTCAGCAGGCAGACAGCTCAGATGGATTGTGTTTAAAATGCAGATTCTGATTTGTCAAGTCGGAGAGGCCAGATACCGCTTTTCTAACCGACTAATGCTGCCGGCCCATAGTCCACGCTTTGAATAGGAAAGATGAATCATCACCTCGAGTTTCACAGTAGAATTACCTGAGAGCATTTTTAAAATATTGTTACTTGGGCCTTAGTGGAAAACAGCAGTACCTAAATCTCTCTGAAAGGTGCCCAGGAGTCAAGGGTTTACAGACACTCCCCAGTGATCCCAGAAGGCAGTCAGAGGTCAGAACACACGAGCGGGACTCTGGGCTCTGGACTGGCACCCCCTGCTTGAGTCCCCACTGTTTCCCTGCTCCCAGACCAGTGCTTGGCCCTGGCAGGGAGTGGCAGATGAGCTCTCAGCTTCTCTCTGGCTGGTTCACAACCGGCTTCTGCCAACTCTTCTGTGCTCTGGGCAGACAGGACTGGAAGCGTTCTAATCAGATGGATTAAGATGGCCCATTGAACTTGGCCCGTAGTACGGCTTCTTTACTGGGTCAACCCAGTGCTACCAGCGATTAGTCGCGAATTAGACGCTTCCCCTAAAAATCCTTGTCCGCCCTTCTGCTGCTTCCCACGGCGGCCACCACTTCCATTTGTGGAGCCTGCTGCTGTCAGAGAGCGTCTGAGCCTCCGAATCCTTCTCAGCACAGAGGAACTCACCCAGCAGTTCTCTGTCTGCCACCCCTATCACCGGGCTGCATTTCATTGCTTTGTGTTTTTCCAGATGGAGAACTCTTCACGAGTGAGCGAGGAAGGAGTGGCATTCCGCTTTGTATTTCCCATGTCTGCCACAGTGGGTTGCTGAATGACTGATGGATTGAAGGAATGAATAATAGTACACAGCCACAAGGACTCAGACAGGACAAGAGGATCCTTGCAGTGGCCTGCAGAGAAAGCTGTGGACTCCTGAGAGGCAGAGAGAGAGAGAGAGAGAGAGGGAGGGACCTCAGCTGCAGTGGCCAGGACCTGGTGGTCTTTAATCTCTCATCGGGCTGGGGAGGTGACTTCAGTAACTACACAGGTCTCAGCCTTCTCAGGGCCACTGCCGCCTGCTCATTCTCCTTGCTTTCCTCAGAGCCCACTCTGTGCTGCCGGCCACCCTGAGCCTCTGGGAAGATGAGCGCCTGTGGGAGGAAGGCCCTGACCCTGCTGAGCAGCGTCTTCGCCGTCTGCGGCCTGGGCCTCCTGGGCATCGCTGTCAGCACTGACTACTGGCTCTACCTGGAGGAGGGCGTGGTCCTGCCCCAGAACCAGAGCACTGAAGTCAGGATGTCCCTGCACTCAGGCCTCTGGCGGGTCTGCTTCCTGGCAGGTAAAGGGTTTGGAGATGGCCCTGATTCAGGAAAGCCTGACCAAGAGGTTCTTCCCTGGGGAGAGATGCTGGAGGTGACAGTTTGCCCCAGGCAATGTTCACAAACCCTAGGAGCTGCTGGCTGCAGTGAACCACCAGAAATCCATTTCCATCTCACACCATGATTCACGATATCCATTTGACAGCCCCGTCCCCTCCCAGGCTGGCCTTCACCATGCTCTCCTGCAGGGCTGAAGGAGGAGGACCTGACGCAGGTTTCAAATACTCTTATGAGCCTCAGTCCGTGAGCCACAGGTCCCACATGGCCCTTCCAACACTGCAGGGCTGACTTGTTATTTCTGCTTTGCAGATGAAGAAAGACTCGGCAGGCTGGGTAACTCTCCTTAGTTCAACTTCACCTGTACCCACTAGTTTGCACTTAGCAGTTTCTCTGTTCTACTGTCCATGAAATGACTCAAGAAAACCCAGATGCACGTGTTTCCAGATCTGTTTTGATCCTGCCTATCTAGGCTTTCACCAGCTTCTCTGGAGCCCTGGGACTTGCTACTCCAACAGCTCGGTCCTTTATCCATTTGTCATGGCCCAGCTCATCTCCCATACACAAAGCTCCCATGGCCGCATCCCCACGAGTCTGGCTGTGGGGGTGAGCTGGCCAGGACAACCGTGGCAGTCCCTGGTGCCCTGTAACCGACATGTACCTGGGAGGAGACCAGTTTGTTCCTCACAGCTTTATGGTGGATCTTTGCAGGAGACACCTTCAGGCCCAGCCTCCTGTTCAGAGGCCTGAGTCCACTTCAGGAATGAACCGCATCCAGCTCTGACTTTATCTCCCACTGCTCCAGACTATGTGGCCTTGGTGTCTGCTTAAACTCAGAGCTGAAGTCACCAGGATCCGGTTTCCAAAGTGGTTAACAAGGCTGCGGGGGCTTTGTTCAGTGATGACCCCATTCATGAATCTCAGTCAGCCACGCAGCCTGTCACTGGTCCCCTCTGCCCCGGAGAAATGAGAAGGCACCAGATGCTGCCTCAGTGTGGAGTTACAGTACTGCCCTCTCCCATGAGACTCATGGTGGCTGGATCCATTCTCCTAGAAGGATGCAATGGAAGGACATGTTTTCCACTCATGCTGTGGGCTACCAGCAGGGACGAAAACCCTCTTGGGGTTTCTTTCTGACCTAGGTGCAAAGATACTGTGGGTCAAAGATCCTAGAAGCAACTGGAAATTCCCTTTGAGCGTACTAACCTCAAATCCGTGTTCCAGAAGAACCTAGCAGTGCATATAACTTTTGTCTCCACAGGTGAGGAACGAGGACGCTGCTTCACCATAGAGTATGTGATGCCCATGAACTCCCAGCTAACTTCAGAGTCCACAGTCAATGTTCTAAGTAGGTGTCTTAAGTGTTCCAAACTGGCCACTGGCTGGACAGAGAGGAACAGGGCAAGGGGAAGGTCAGAGCGGCCAGCGTACTCTCCAGAGCTACTGCCCTAGCCTCAGTCACCCATGCAGGCCTGGTTCACTAGAGCTTGCTCTACCCGTTGGAGTGTCATAGTCATGACTCCAGCAAGTGAGAATGAGTTCATACGCCGGGAATTGGACCCGTCTCTCTGGACTGTAGCAAGACTTGACCTCACCAGCAGAGGTTCTGACCCTCAGAGTGAACTTGCAATACTGCAGTACAATTCTGATACAGGTGCCTGGGTGTGTGAAGGAGTTGGTTCCAGGACCCCTTGCAGATATAAAAAAAAAAAAATCAAGGAATTCTCAAGTCCTTTATATCAAATAGCACAGTATTTGCTTATAAGCTATACACATCCTCCTACATGTTACATCATCTCTAGGTGTTGCATTACCTAATGCAGTGTAAACGCTGTATAAGTAGTTGCTCTGCTGTACTGTCCAGAGTCTGATGGCTAGAAAGAAACTCTACATGTTCAGTCTAGCTGCATCCATCGTAAGTGTCACTACACCGTGGTGCTCCTCGGTGATTAACCCAGCAGGAATAACAAAGACACTCCCATCCCTTGGACAAAGACCTGACTGCGTGTGTGAGTGTGTGCTGCTGAGGACTGAACCCAGGACTTTCATACACAGAACTTCCTCCCCATCCTTTTTTATTTTGAGACAGGGTCTTTCTAAGTCACTAAATTGTCCAGCCTGGGCCGAACTCGCCACCTCCCCACCTCAGTCTCCCAGACAGGCATGCAACACCATGCCTGGGTCAGAAAAATTCAACAGAACTACTCCCCAACTAATTACAAATTGAAGAAGCCAGTTACTGCTCTCTGTGCCACTCAGAGCAGCCCCTTGCCGTAGACATGAAGAATCGTCCTGTGGGAGGAAGCAAGATGAGGTGATCAGGCCCTCCCACGGCTACCATTGCTGCTTCCACCAAAGTAGACTCCCAGGAGCAAAGTAGTGTATGCCTGAAGGAGAAGACAGGGGCCCAGAATATGTTGAAGTCAGGCCTTCCAGCCCTGCCTGAGAACAAAACCCTGCCTTCTCTGGGAGGTTCCCCAGTCCCCTGCTTGGCACAGGTCCTGGGAACCCATGCAGGGGCTGCGGGGGCTTAATAAGCACTGCCACGCATTGCCTGAGATGAGGGTCAGCAGGTAGGGCCGGGGAGGCCAACAGGAGGCTGACAGGCTCTTCCTCTGTCCCCTTGATTAGAAATGATCCGCTCAGCCACGCCGTTCCCTCTGGTCAGCCTCTTCTTCATGTTCATCGGGTTTATTCTGAGCAATATAGGACACATCCGTCCCCACCGGACAATACTGGCCTTTGTTTCCGGCATCTTCTTTATCCTCTCGGGTAAGTTATCTAGTTTTCCTTTCATGCATGTTAGATTTCTGATATTTAGCTCCTGAACAGCTCTGCTCCAGGAAGTATTGATCACGGCTTTGCCTTAGCCCTTGGCACTGCAAACAGGACAAGTCTGAGCTGGAGGGGAGACCCACCCATGACCTTCCAGGAGAGCTGAAGAGTTCAGGGAGCACAGGCACCCTGGCTGGCTCACCCCGGGCAGAGTGGGGATGGGAGCCCAGGGTCTCTCCTCACTCAACAAATCCCCTACTCCCTCCCTAGCCCAGTGGTGATGAGAATCGCTCTTGTTGAGGGGACTGTGTCTTTGTGTTTGGGCATGAAAAAGAAATCCAATCTGCCTTTGAATAATGCTCCTTTGAGCCCTAGCTCTCAGCCACCCCAGGAGATTGTCCCCACACTCACTACCACATCCCAATAGCTGGGGCCCACAAAGCCCCCACAGCACTGACCCATCTTCCTGGACGGGCACCAGGCTATCCTTCATTCCCCGAGTCACTACATCTACCAAGCTCCACTCTGGGTGCTGGCATCAATACCTACAAAAAGATCAGAGTAGTGGAGACATAGATGAGTAGGCAGGAAAGAGAGACCCAGGCTCTGACTGGGGCCAGCAAGGATAGCAAGGCGGGTGAGAGCCATTCTGGGAACTCAGGCTGAGGGCTGGCTGGGGAAGGTGACCAGAAAATGAGGAAGGGTGAGTCAGGAGCGGGCAAGAAGTGAGGCTGGAGTGGAATGGAAAGGGGGCCCTGGGGAAAGAGAGGATGAAGCATTGGGGTGGGGAAGTATTGAACATCTTCCAGTGGGCTCCGAGAAATGTGGTGAGAGGTAAAGGAGGGAAGGCACCTGAGGTCATCTGATTGATTTGAGGATTTTGAGCCAAGAAGTGCCATAGTCAGATGGGATGTTAGAACATCCACTCTGGAGAATGGAGGGAAGGAAGGAAACCAGAAGGGAGGAGGAGAGACTCAGGAGAGGGCTGTCCCAGGAGCACAGGAGAGAGGTGATGGTGGCCCAAATCAAGGATGATGCAGCAGAGTGACGGGAGAGTTTGAGGGCTGTTTGGGAGGTAAACTCAATGGGACTGGGAATGGGCTTTCCAGGGAGGAGTCAAGGATGAGGGCCAGTTCCTTGCTTGGGCACAGAGTGAATGGCATGTTACACCAGTGATGTACGGATCACAGGAGAAGGAACAGGTTTGGGCCAAGATCATGAATTTAGTGTGGGAAATGCTGGGTTTGAGGTGTCCATGTGACATCTGGAACATTTATAGAAGGCTGCTAGAAGTCAGGGTTTTGGGCTTACAGGATCACTAGGACCAAAGATAAGAGACTCGGGAGATGTCGGCCTAAGAACAGGAGTGTAAACCATAGACATAGATGTGACTATTGACAGGGAGGATATGGAGAGAGAAGAGGAAGGAATGTGGGAAAGAAAGGTAAGTACTTTCTCTCCTTCAAGGTGGTCTGTGCATTTCAGAAGACCTTTCCTTCTGAAGACTTTTGACTTGGAAAAAAAGAATGATTGTCAGGGCATGCAGTTTAAGTGCCCTGGACTTGTTGATTGGAGAGAGGTGACTGGGAAGGAGATACTTGGGCAGAAGATGCAGGAGTGGCTTGAAGGATGGATGGATGGATAATATGTGGACGGACAGATGGATGAGTGGAGGATGGATGGGTGGGTGGGTGGATGGATGGGTTGGCAGGTGGTGGATGGATTCACGTGTACATGGAAAGAAAGGAAAAACAGCTCTTGGTCATCGCCTCTGATTGCCACCTAACTGCCAAGTGGCTTTAGCATCCTTTTCCCAACATTTTCTTGTCAACATAGCTTGGAAACCAGGTGGCAGTCAGATTGCTTGATGCCCAAGGAGCAATTCCTTTTTCTCTTTCCTTCCATGTACTCATCTATCTAGACATTCACTCCTTCTGTCTTCTGTCTGTCCATCCATTTTTCAACCTACTCACCAACCCACTGGCTATCCACCCTTCCATCTATTCATCCATCCTTCCACCCTTTCACTAGTCCAGCAGCACCCACAATGCCATCAACTAAACCTTTACGTGGTGATAACTGCACTTACCCTGAGAGGTACAGACCCAGGGTTAAGCCCTTTATTTTTCCTTGTGTGAACATCACAATAGCTCAGGCTTTGAGATTTCAGCAGTGGGTTATAGGATCAAATATCCAGGAATGAGCTGGGCCGCCTGAAATTGTTTTAGTAATAGCAGTAGTAAGGGGCATTTGGGGGCAACAGTGATTCAAATTGTGAGTTAAGTACCAAGGAAGGCTTGAATCACATCTATTTTCCTTTAACAGTCATCTTTTGAGATGCCCCAGTTTCATACAATGGGAATTAAACCTGAACAGCTCAACACAGAGTAATTAATTATGCTTTGATTCACTTACAGTTACTAATTAATGAGACTGATGCCTGAGGCAGTTATTTATACAATGGCAGTTAGAGTTTTGGGTCCCAGCGGCCCCTGGTCAAATGCTAGCCAGAATCTGGACACACTCTCTTTATATCTCCTTCATAAAGATCTCAGCTAGGTTACTTCCTGTGGCCATGTGGGCTGCACAGACCCCAGGCCACACTGGTAGACCCACAATGATGCATACTACCCTTTCCTGGAGATAGGGATATCTCTGAATAGCCCTGTCAAGGAATCTCTCTTATTCCTCAGTTTAGTCAAAGCCACTTACTTGCTTGCTTAGCAGTTCACATTAGTGTCAGCTGGGGAACTCTGAATACAATGAGGTGCAGGGGTCCGGGCCACCCTGAGGGAAAGAGAATATGCAGTGCTAGTTCTCGAGCAGGTGCATCAGACAGGTGTGAGCCACTGGATAAGAATCACTGAGTATGGCCCAGGGCTCGAGAGGGTAGCTGGACAGGGAGCATCCTTACCTGCAGTTGTCTACTGTGAAGAAAGTACTGGTCTAGACAGGACTCTGAGGAGGCTCCTGCTCACTCTCAGACTCCAAAAGGAATGCACTGTGATCCAAGGCCCATGGCTCTGTTCTTGACTGGTGCCACATAAGCCAATTTTGGGGCTCTGTGCTGTGTTGAGCTGAGAACACCCTTCTCCCCCTGTCCTCACCCAGGCCTCTCTCTTGTGGTGGGCCTGGTGCTCTACATTTCCAGCATCAACGATGAGATGCTCAACAGGACCAAGGATGCCGAGACCTACTTCAACTACAAGTATGGATGGTCATTTGCCTTTGCCGCCATCTCCTTCCTTTTAACAGAGGTAACCTGCCCTGCTGCCTCGTGCCACACTGGGCTGGGTGGAGCTGGGCACGGGCCCACCGGGCCAGGGGAAGAAGGAAGGTAATCCACCAGCATCCTGGACCACCCACTCCATGTTCCTTCTCCTTCCCAGACCAGGCCACACTCTGGCCTTTCCAGGTCTCCTCCATCTCGGCCATCTCTAGGCCCACTCCTGTCCCTGCATCCAGGACCCACCCCACTAGATGCGAGAGCCCTCCATGGCTGTGCGCTGTGCAGACCCCAGCCAGGCCCCAGCAGTGAGCACTCCTCTGCTTCCTTCTCACATAGAGTGCTGGGGTGATGTCAGTGTACCTGTTCATGAAGAGGTACACCGCCGAGGACATGTACAGGCCTCACCCTGGGTTCTACCGCCCACGTCTGAGCAACTGCTCGGATTACTCCGGCCAGTTCCTGCACCCGGACGCCTGGATCCGGGGCCGCAGCCCCTCTGACATATCCAGCGACGCCTCCCTGCAGATGAACAGCAACTATCCAGCCTTGCTCAAGTGTCCTGACTACGACCAGATGTCTTCTTCTCCCTGCTGAACACTCCCAACACCCACCTGGGACTGAGGACAGCCAAGAGACCCTTCCCTTCTCCCCTGCCAGCCCCTGAGCCCCAGGACACCTCCTGCTTAGCCATGGTTACTCGACCTTGTTCCCTCCCTGCTTTTCCCAAAGCAGCTCTAGGGCGCAGCCTGTTGGAGCCTAGAGCCAAGGAGCTCGCTGATTGGCCAAGAACATGGGTAAAGCCCCGCCTCTGGGGTGCCAGTCACAGCAGTGGCTCTCGGAAGCCAGCACCCCGGTGCCAGGAGGGGACTGTGTTCCGGCTGTATATTGTTTCTGAACTCCCAACTCGAGGGCCCCAGCCAAGGCCACCTCTGAGATGCCAAGTTCCTGACAGGCAGAACCAGCCTCGAGTGCCTGCCAAGTGGCCTGGCCCGCATATTCATGATCTGGGCTGTGAGGACTAACAGTGACTGATAGGGGAGGTCTGGGTGGCTCCTTTATCCTGAAATACTTTATCCTTTCTGTCACCCACCTCCCTCCACAAAATGCACCCATCCCAGGGTGTGGTCCCTTTCTCTTCCCATCTCCGGGTAACTCAGAGTCCCTGACCCAGGGGCTGGGGCGTGGTCCTGAAGCCATGCTGACGAAGTCACAAAGAGGTGTTAATGGCTGAAGATGTCTTAATACACATGGCCCCTTGGTGACATATTTAAGGGAGCCTTTAATGCCTTAACCCGAGGAAGTGACTCTGACAATGACAATCTGAGGATTTGGTCTGAGTTCATAGTACCAGCCACTGTGTCCAGCCCTGGGGTTACTGTCGCTGCATACAGGGGCCAAATTCCCATCCGAGGCCCTAAATCTAATCACATAGACAGGGGTCTCAGGCACCTAAACAGAAAGCAGCTTTCACAGGGGCTGCCTGGGATTTGCAGCCAGATTGGGTGACACTTTTGTACATTTTGAGCCTAAACAAGCCAGACTCAGAATGATCCAGCTGCCCTCCCCAGGATGCTGTGAACATTTGGGGGTTGCCTATTTAACTCATACAGAGGAGCATCTGCTCGCTTGTTAGGTGACATTTGCAGCGAATGAGATGCCTCCAGAAGACTGGGTAGCATCACGTTCATTTTCCTGGTGGGAAACTGAGGCAGGAGGTGGTCAGACCCTTCTGTGAAGCCCCTGAGAAGAAACCAGCAAAGGGAGGAGCCACTGCCAACAGAGATCCCTCAATTCTCTAGATCTTGGCTCTGCTTGTGCATTTTTTATTGAGATTTTGAGCAGCAAAACCATGTCATGATACTTGCTGCATATTTTTGCCATGGCCGCTTTTCTTTTGCTGTTTTTAAAACATCACTGGGTTCTGCATACACGAAGCCATGGTGGGTGACTCTGGGGCTCCGACAAGCAGTACAGGAACCCAGCCAGCTGGACACTGTATTAATCAACTCAGGCTGCTGTAAACTACTCCGACTGGGTGGGTCTAACAACAGAAATTTACTTTCTCACAGTTCTGGAGGCCAGAAGTCCACAATCAAGTTATCTCCTGGTCTGGCTTCTTCTGAGCCCTCCGCCCGTGGCTGGAAGGTAGCCACCTTCTTTCTGTGTCCTCTCTTTGTCTTTATGCCGCTGTATGCCTGAGGTCTCTGGTATGTCTGAATTCCCTTTTATAAGGACATCAATGAGTCAGGCAAGGTGGCACACGCTTGTAATCCCAGAGCTCTGGGAGGCTGAGACAGGAGGATCACAAGTTCGAGCCCAGCCTGGGCAACTTGGTGACCTAACGAAGGCCTTTGGTTCAATCTCTAGTACTAAAAAAAAGAAAGTGGGAAGGGGGACCAAACAAATGGGATGATTGGATTAGGGACCATCTTGATTTAGTAGAGGATCAATTGTAATTTAATCACTTCTTCAATAGCCCTGTCTCCAAATATAGTCACATTCTGAGGTGCTGGGGATTTGGGCTTCGGTGAGGGATGGGACAGTTCACCCCAGAACAGGTACGTTGTGTCATAGCTGGGTGATTCCATTTGTCTCACAGCACGGTAGATGGGAACCTCTAGAGAGTCTGGTTTTTGTCCCAGTTCAGCTACCAACTCACTACAGACCCTTGGGCAGCCTTTTCCACTCTGAGGCACTTGGTGGAAATTATCTCCTAGCCCATTCCCCACACAACCACCCAGGACTCTAATGATTCAGTTCATCTTGTTCTCACGATCAACTTTTCAGCCCTTGCCTGTAAACCATGAGCACTCAGCTCCAGCTCCCTACTCCACGGGCACCCTTGCAATGACTATCTTCCCCTTGGTCACTGTTCACTGAGTAACACCTAAGCTGCCACGTCCCTCAGGGCAAAGGAATCAATCAGTGCGCTTACAGATGGCTAGGTAGCATTTCCAAGCTGGCTCAACTCCGACTTTGTCAATGTAATTAACTCCTAAAATATACTTTCTCTAAAACACTCTTTCTCTGTCACTGTGCCACGCTTGTTTTTGTGCACATGAAAGAAACAGAATCCACTTCTAAATACAAGCTGATTGTTGACTGTGACAACATTAGCATGGGCTTTTCCCAGCCTGGAGGCTGAGCTGCCAATCAAGGAGCTCTCACTGGGAGAAAGCAAGTCACACTTCTCTGGGGGACAAGTTCTGGGTCATTTTCTTCTCTCATGGTGAGATGGGTAAATGTGTCCATAATCACTGCCGTTTCCTTTCCATCTATAAATAAATCTCAAAACCAGAGCCTATCTGTAGCCTCTCCACACTCAAAACAATTTTCTCAAACACTGGAGTACATAAACTCAACTCAGCATGTAGAAAGGCCGCTTCCTCGGTGTAATTTCTACTCTTTTATTTCCATAAGCATTGAAAAAAAAAAAACCTTTGGTAGAGTTTTCTTTTCCACCTTCACAACACGTGAGCAATAAGTAATAAACCAAAGTGTCAGAAATTAGGAAATAAAGTGACTCAGTGTTACCAGCCACCAAGAAGGAACAATTCTGGCCTTGGGTCACTGCTGAGGCTCACCACCTCCTTCTTGTCCCACACATGAGTCAGTCACGTTTCCCCACCAAGACACCACCAGAGGAGGGCATAGTCTGTTTCCGAGGCAACACAGACTCTAGAGGGAGCCACTGCTGACAAATCTGCAGGTGCCACGGGCGTATCAGCGGCGCCCTCAGAGGACCACAAGTAGGGTTGACCTTCAAGTAGTTCCCTCCGCTCCCCAGTAACAAAGTCTATTAGAGTCCTCTGGGAAGCAGAACCAATCGGATGTCCATGGAGAGAGAGAAAGAGAGAGGGAAGGAGTTGGCCCACACAGTTGTGAAGGCTGGGCGAGTCCAGCCAAAATCTGATGGGAGAGGCTGGCCGGCTGCAGGCTGAGGGAAGAGTTGTAGTTCAGGACCAGAGGTAGCTTTTTCCCCACTCTGAACAGGCTGGGCCTCTGTTTTAGTCAGACTGCCTACTGATTGGGTGAGGCCACCCACACTATGCGGGATAACCTACTTTTTCAGTGTCCACTGATTCAAATGTTAACCTCATCCCCAAACCACCCTCACAGAAACACCCAGAAAAATGTTGAAACACATATCTGGGCCCCTGGCCCTGACGCACAAAATTCAGCCTATTTATTTATTTATTTATTTATTTTCAGCACGAGGTCTTGCTGTCTCAAGACTGGGCTCAGCCAGAACTTGTGCTCCGAACGCCTCCACCTCCCAGAGTGCTGGAATCGCAGGTGTGCGCCACACACCTAGCTGTGAACCCACTCTCGCGTGCTAATACGACACTTGGGGAAGCTAGTTAACCTTCCGAACACACTCTGAGGAGCGAGCGGGCGCAGAAGTGGGTGAATGCGTGGACCCAGCAAGGACAGGGCAGGACCCAGCGTGGGCCCAGCCCAGGCAGCAGCTGCTCCTCCCAGGATGTAGCAGGGTTGAGGTTCAGTAGCCACCACCCACAGCTCCCTTCGCCGCAGAGGTGGTGAGCTGCAGCCAGGCCAGAGCCCCAGCAGCCGCCCCCACCCCCAGCGCTGTGCACCCCGACAGGTGGCTGCCAGATGCACAGAGGAGTTGATGGGGATTGGGCAGGTGCCCTCCACACCCTCCAAGAGCTGCTTCTCCGGGAAGCAGTGCTGGGGCCTCAGTCCTTTGTTTTCATAGAGCTAAGGTCTCTCTCACAGAATCCCTGTGCCACTGCAGGTCACACCTCCCTGACCTGCCTCAGCTTTCTGGTGTGTAAGAGCGAGCCAGGATGCTCCGTGCCTCCTCTAAGGTTCTCTGGCTGGGGAGCCGGCCTTGGGAATTTTCCCTGCTGGCTCCGGGGAAGCTGTTGTTCGGAGACCTGAGTTCCCAGCATGCTGTGTGTCACTACCAGCCTGGGCCTCAGTTCTTCTATTCCTACAGTGAGCGAGATGGACCGAGTCATCTCCAGCTCTGTCCCAACTCCAAAGAATGTAGGTGTTACAGGCAAAACCCAGCGAAGACCAGGCAGTGTGCCCCCAGCCCCTGCTCCCCACCAGCAACACCCCGATGACACCACAAAGAGTGTGGAATCTAACTGGGAAAGCGGGTGAGGGGAGGAAGCCAAATTTGCTGCTCTATTCCTTTCTTTCATCCCAGCATCTGCCCTGTAATCAGCACCATGGGTAAGGCCCGTGGGGTCAGCCAACTCCTGGGGTTCAAGAGAAGGTTCAGGATCAAGAGTTACTGTTCTCATGCTAAACAAAGGGCACAGAGACACTGCCCAGCTGAAAGCCATCCAAGATGTAATCATGTTCAAACCTCCACTGCCCCTGCCACTCACTCTGGGCAGACTGGCGGCACTAGGAGCCTCAGTTTCTCCATCCACAAGAGGGGCAGCACCCATCTCTTTCCTGAGGAGTGAGCCAAAGTGAGGCCTGAAATGAGGACTCTTGCAGTGCCCAGTTGAGGAGGTGGGCTGACTTGGGGCTGCTTGCTGGTGTAGTCCCCACCACTGTGATCCGAGCTTAGCTGGCTTGTCACCCTTCTCAGGCCTGCTCTCTAAGCCCCCGTGGCCTAAAATGGCTTCTTCCCATACCTCTTATTGCTTCCTCTTCACCAGCAGGAGGAGCAGTTTGGGTGGGCTTGTGGGAAAAACTGACACTTACTGATCATTGTTCTTAGATTCTACATTCCAGGTTCTTAGATTCTAGAGATTCTCCTGTGGTTCCGGTGAGGGGCTTGAGGGCCTGGGTCACTAACAAATTTCCAGGTGATGTCAACACTATGATATGATCTAAGCCCCTGGAATTGCACGACAGACATCTGAATGGTTTCAAAGTTCTCCAGATGGTTCTAGTGTGAAGCCAATGTTGTGAGAAACTGGCTTAGATCTACCAGGGTTTATCAATGGAGGTAGGGATAAAGCCACCTTCCCCTGAGTCTAGTTAGGGAGTAATGACTTTACAAGCCAAATATAGGATCCTAAGAGTAAAATGGGGCCATGTGAGCTTTGGGGGATCCTGAAAGTCCCCCATTGTTTTAGCTCCCTACCAGCCTCTACAGGCTCGGCCTCCTCAGACAAGGCTGTGCTGGGCAAGATGTCAAGACCATGGGCTCATGCCTGGCCCCTCTCCCCCATGAGCTGGTACTCACTGGGATGCTGCAGCAGCCTGCCCTTGAGAACCAGCAGCCAAAGTGTCCTCCCACCCACTGTCAGAGCCGGGGATGGACATCTAGTTCCACACAGGGCCAATAGATCCTCAGAAATGACCTTGCCATCTCAGGGTTCCAACTACAGAGTCCAGGCCAGTCTTCATCGCTGGCCTTTCAATGATTCATTTTGCATTAAGCAAGCATAAAAAGAACAGGGCTTGAGGGCTTTGGAAGTCTCTCATCAGGCAAAAAAGGAACCACATTCACAGAAGACTGAACTTGGGTCAATTTTTATTTTAAATCCACAAGCACCCATACACCTCCCACCCCATTTCAGACACTGTACAATCTGTGCAAGAAAACTATTTTAAAAAACATTCTGTAAAGTCTCTTCAGAAGTTATTTTTATTAATAAAATAATGAAGAGACTAAATTCAACAAGCCCCTCAAGAGGCTCCATGCAAGTACATTTGGAATCTATGCTTTTACCTGACTTTCTCTGCCTAGAAGCCTGAAACCCCTTTCCACTGTTCAGCCTTAGATGGGTCAACACCTTTTTGAAAAGTTACTCCAACTGATACTGATATCACAAAATATTGAAATCAAGCTTGAGTATTGTGACAACTGATTCAAAGGTATTAGAAGTCTTGACATTAAAGGTTAGGAGAGAGAAATCACACAGCCACCAAAGGAACTGAATATATTCTTTATAAAGTAGACTTATCGAGCATCGCTGAGTGTGCGCAGGTCAGGGGAGCAGCGGTGTGGTTCAGACCAGCTCGGCTGCAGGCAGATCCCTGTCAGGGATCCACCCGGACCCCAGAGGCTCCGGCAAACCTGCCCAGCCAAGGCCCGCCCAGGAAAGAGCTGCGCAGGCGCACAAGCTTCAGTCAGAGGCCCGAAACCCAGGAATTGGTGCCCTGGTGAGCAGCAGAGAAAAGGCCTCTCGGTGGCTCACTGAGAATTGACGACCACTGGGTGAGCAAAAAGTTGTCTCAATGAAATCTACAGAATTTTCAGGGCCTGAACTGTGTCCTACAAGGTCACTCATAGGCTTGGCGTTCAGCCAGGAACGAGTCCCCCGTCTTGAATCCAGACAGTTTCTTGTGAGTGCGAGGTTCGACGGCAGGAATTCAACTCCCACACAAGGGTGTCGCCACCCATGATCACCGAAACCCTCATCAGAGTTCTTGGTGCACAGTAGATGTTTTGCAAGCATTGTCTCATTTAACCCTCTCAATCCTGTGCCTAGAAAAGTCCTGTGACCTATAGAGGGTTAGGGACTTACAATCACCAAGCTCATAATATTTGCAGTGCTCTCCAAATTCATTTTAAGTGCACCCCTGAGAGCTTGGCAGCTTCAGCTCTTAATGCGCTGCTTGGCAAATGCACTCCTTCCATAATCAGAGAAATAACCTGGGTTTCCAACCCAAGATAGAATGGAGAAGCAAAGGTCAAAAAAGAGGGTGACACATGCTCCCCTCCACATGTTTATCCCAACTCTTCATCTCCCTCATGACAGACGCAGGATACCAACCATGTTGGACAGGACAGGCTACACCGCAATCCAGATTTTCCCAACGGATGTCGCTCGGTGGTGAAACCTCACCACTCCTTGCCCTCTAGCACTTGGAGGAGGACACACAGACCACGGGCCATCGGGGCATCCCAACAACATGGCTCCATGCAGAGAGGGCTGGAGGAGTCGGCCTCAGATCCTAGAGATGAGCTCAGATCTGGCTTCCGGGTCCCATTTCCCTGCTGAATCCCAGGGCGCCATGAAGCAGCAGCTGGCCCGCGCAAGCAGGGTGGGAACTGAGATCCCCACCGCCTGCAGCCCCAGGCTGAGGGGAGGGAGAACTGTTACCATTCACTCGCAGAAATGTTTCCGGAAGCGCCACATGTGTGAGCTACTGCGCTGGTGGCTGTGCGGGGTGCGAAGAAAAACAAGCAGAGTGAAAATGAACTCTTCTCCACCTTGCTGGGACGCGAGAAGCAGCACCTTATTTTGCTAAATCAAACTAAACCTGACTTCCAGCCCCCACCACTCAGGTGTTCGGCAATTCAGGTCCCAAAGGTTTCCCAGGAATCCAATGGCGGCGAGACACCCATGGTCCTGCCCTTTGTACACGTGGAGCCTCACAGGGGCAGGCCCCTGCCACCTCGTGTCCAGCTTCCTCAGGAACACCAGCTGCCACCCATCTCGGGCCCCGCAAGGGCCTCTGGTCTCTCCCTGGCTCATTCCCTTCCCCAGCGTAGGGACGGTCCCCATGGATTGGCTGCTTTCCCCGGCCTCTTCTAAAGATTTCCCTTCCACCGGCCCTCTTGGGAGAATGCTTTGTATTCTCCCTTAGTGGGTCCTCAGATACTCAGCGGTAGACTCTTTCTGGGAGTGAGGGAAGAGAAAGGAGCTGGGGAACGTGATCTGGAGTATTTGTAATAATTTACTCTGTTGTCCTACTCATAATAGTTAAAGTAGTACTGACGTATTATTTTGGCTATCGCTATTATTTAGTTACTATCCTGGACTATTTATCCTTCATGACTTCATTTTTATCTGTTTGTTCTAAATCCCAATGCAGAGCCTGAACTAATCACACTCTGCAGTTCATGGTGTCCAGCCATCACTGGTCCATGCAAGGCTTGACTCTTGGTCATTCATTCATTCACTCACTCACTGAATTGTTCATTCATTCACTCACTGACTTGGTCATTCATTCACTCACTCACTCACTGAATTGGTCATTCATTCACTCACTGACTTGGTCATTCATTCATTCACTCACTCACTGAATTGTTCATTCATTCACTCACTCACTTGGTCATTCATTCATTCACTCACTCACTGAATTGGTCATTCACTCACTCACTCACCCCCCGACACACACACATATTCCCTAGGCAACAGTTCAGATCTGTTTGCCACGTACCTTTTTGCTTATATATGCTCCTCAGAATGAGTGTTTTTTGCATGTGCATTTTATCTTAAATAAATGGCCTCTATCCACTAGACACTGCCTTACAGTTGCGGGTTTCTCTTTCACCTTATCACCCAGCTCTCTCTGCCTCCTCGATGTTCTGCTTTTCTCCGCAGAGGGTCCGATGCAAAGTACCCCACTGTGTACATCTCCACCTTCTGCCCAAATCCCAGCAAAATCCCGGCAACAGCCAGCAGAAAAATGGGATCTGAAGGCTGGAGTCCCACATGAGCTCGTCTCCAGTCTCCTCTAGTGCTTCGCTTAGCTCGAGTTGACTTCGAGTCCTTATCACCCACAAACAGCAGAGCTGCTAAGACACCGCCTCCCCCTAACAAACCCAGCGGCCAGTGCTTTGGGTGAGGCCAGGGAGGAGGTTAATGACCACAGGCTCTGTGTACCCTTGATTTATCCACATACTGCCTCATTGCCTTCGCAGTGAAGGTTCCTGTTTCATTCCCAGGGGCAGGGCTTGAACATCCCTATGCACCTCATCTCCACCAAAACAGTCCAGGACACTCCATCTCAGCACCATTGGCATGTGGAGCCAGGAAACCCTTTGTTGGAGGACTATATGTACGGTGATTGTTTCAGCAGCTTACCTGGCCTTCGCACATTGAATGCAGTAGCATACTCAGATCCACCAAGGCAACCAGAATCTCCAGAGGATCCCCACCGCGGGTGAGTGTTCCCCAGTTCAGAACTGGCCAGCCTTACCTAGCATCCTCCTTTGTGTCAGTCTGGTGGCTCGTACTCCATACTAACAGCGATTCGATGAGGGAAGCCTTATTATACCCAGCTCACAGCAGAGAAAATTCAGAGAAGTAGTTAACCTTCACTCCCAAGACGTAACAGGGACTCAAAGCCATGTGATCCAATCTGATCACGTGAGACGATGGGTGTATTCACGGAGTGACTCGAGGGCAGGAAGGGAGGAGGGTTAATTCTGCCAAGGGTGGCAGGGTGATCCCATAAGGGACAGAATGGAATAGAGCGTCCTTGAGCTGGTCCTCAGATTAGCCTGACATCAAATTCTGAGGCTTGTAAAAGATCTACTGCTTTGTAGACACTGTATTGTACGGAATAATCCAACCATGTTCAAAAAGTAGAAAAGGTAGTGCAGTGAACTCCTCTGTACCCATCTCTCAGCCTCCACAAGGACCAATCCCAGATTTTAGATTAGAAGCCAATCTCAAGACTCAAACCATTTCCTCTACTTATCTCATTGCATAGCTGCAGGAAATTGGGATTCCTTTAAAATCACAATGCCAATGATACTCTGAAAATAGCAATAGGGATTTTTTTGGAGTGGTGCTGGAGATTGTACATTCTAAGTAAGTTCTCTACTGTAGAGCCCCACCCCCAGTCCCATAGTAATTTCTAAATTTCATAAAAAATTCAGGATGAGGTTCAGAGTTTCCTACTTATTATCTAAAATGTGCATGCATGTCAGTGTCGTACAGCTCCAAGAACCCTACGATGCCTTTAACATGGTGGCGCACGCCTATAATCCCAGCACCCGGGAGGCTGAGGCAGTGGGATCGCCGTGAGTTCAAGACCAGCCTGGGCTACATAGTGAGTTCCAGGTCAGGCTCAACTACATAGTGAGGCCCTGTCTCAAAAAAACCAAAACCAAACTAAACCCACGTGATGCTCGTAAACTACCATGGCCAATCCTATCCTTACATTTCCTTTTACTCTAGGTTCTTCCTCCTCACCTCCATCAGTTCACCCAGTGTGCCCCACAGCTTGGATGCTTCTGACTGGATACCCCTGGTGCCAGTGAATATCACCTTCTGTCCCTTCTATTTTCTGTGAAGTGGTAGGTAGATTACAGCAGGGGTGTCAAACCCATGGCATGCGTGCCACAGTGGGCTGTCTGTAGCACTAAACACTCTAACTTGCTGGGAAGTTCGCCATTACTGAACTTTGCCATTGTGGATCTAGAGGCTCCCTCAGATGCAGGTCTGACCTGCTGGTAATAGAACTCTTTCAGGGCCAGGGATTTAGCTCAGTGATTCTGCCACCTGCCCGCCTCCCCCCCATAAAACACTCTTTCAGGAGGTCTGTGACATCTATCTGCCTTTCTGTTTTTGTTTGTTTTTTGTTTTTTTGTTTTTTTGAGGCAGGGTCTCACTACGTAGTTGAGACTAACCTGGAACTCACTATGTAGCTCAGGCTGGTCTTGAACTCACGACGATCCTCCTGCCTCAGCCTCCCGAGTGCTGGGATTACAGACATGCGCATCATGCCCGGCCCTGCCTTTCTGTTTTGAAGTTAGTGGCTGTTGATAATCATAGCTCAGTTTCATTATTTTATTAGCAGTCGCAAAATTGTGATATTCTAATACCGTTTTTTCCTCCATTGATGAGGAATACAGCTGACCAGAGAAACTTCCCTTCATCCAACCCCTGGCATCTGTACCTCCATCTTCATTCTGTGCTCTGCTTTCTAGACGTACCCAGTTCCCAATGGATGGACATCTGGGTTGTTTTCAGCAACATCTACTAGGAACACTTTGCCAGCTTTCCCTCCCTCAAAGCCATTCCTTGATCTCATGTTCATTTTTCTATACAGACTCCCAATCGTGAAGATTCATGTTATTACTCTTTCTGGCTCTCTGTTTCCCCTCTGCTTCAAGGACATGAAACAGCCACATCCCAAGTTCTTCCCTAAGAAGTCCACCCTGATTAAATGGCTCAAAAATGGCCACTTCTTTGCCCAGTTTTGCAGATGGCCAGAGCAAGGCAGGAAGACTATTTCTAGGGAGGCAGTTAGCCCTGTCACGGGAGCTAACGGCTCTTTCTCCCACCCCTACACAGAGAGGGGCCTTTCCCTCAGCCACCCCAGCTGTGAGTCACCAGCTCCCCAGCCCTAAAACCCACAGAGAAAATGCAAATGGATTCTGGTGACTAGGGAACTGAAGCCACTTCTGCGTGGGAGAGGATGTTATAATATCAGGCTGTCGCCAAATTAGCATTGTTAAACAAATGTGCAAAAATAGCAGCCACAATTATTCCCATACAGTAGCTCAATCTGGAGCATTCAGTGCGTTTTTGTCCCCCTAACCACAGGGCTGTTGTCACCCCTGTCCCCTTGGTCCTTCCTCCTTCCTCCTTTCTGAGGTGTTGCTGAGCAAGGAGAACAACCACCAGCAAGCTCCCACAATCCCTTTTCTTCCCTGGGGAAGAGGAAAATGATATGAACTAAGAGTCCTCCAACATCTACTAAGGGAATTTGATTTAATCCTTAAACAGTCGAATTAAGGAAATGCTGTTACTCCATTGGACAGATGAGCAAACTGAGTGCAAGAGAAATGGTTTAACTCGCCATATGGTCCCCGGGCTCATAGACAGGAAGGCCTGGGTTTCACTAAATATTACCTTTGCTCTTGGTCCTTGGCCTTGCTATTCCAAACGTGCCCCTGACTTCCTTCAACTTCATCTTCCTTTTCTCTAGAGAAGGTTGAGTATCCTTTAACCAAAATGCTTGGCATCAGAAGTGGACGAAACCCATTTGTGTTTTGTGAACGCTTTATACACATATCCCGGTGCTAATTTCAGCCTGAAGCAGTGTTTTTTCTGTTTTCCACTAACTTCTGTCTCTCGGGCTCCACCTGGGCCTCCAGCGGTGTGAACAGCCATCTTCAGGTCACAGGTGGAGGCCCGGACAGCCTTCTGTAAGAGTCTCCATGTTCTTACACTGCCGTCCAGCTTCGCCACAGCCTGGCCTCTTGTGCTTTAGACAAACACAAAGACATCTTCTCTTTCTTGTTGCTCTTCCTCGCAGGGTACCCGCAAGCCTTTGTGACATTCCTGACAATATCACAGACCACAACTACGCGGGAAACCACAGTGCGTGATGGACAAGAGACCCCACGCGGAACCCACTGTTGGTGCACGCAGCTCGCACACACGTCATTTTATTACCCGGTATGGAAAGGAGAGAATCTGGGCATGTGTGGAAAAAATATCCTGCAGCCGAAGGGAGCCGAGTGGGTCTTTTTTCCCCTGCCCAAATACACTGCGTGTGGTGGACTTGGTTTCTTCTGTGCCTTATCACATGAGGTCGGGTGTGTTGTTTTCTTCTCGTGCCATCTTGCCAGAGCTTAAAGCACTTTTGGAGCATTTCAGATGTTGGCTTTACAGATTCTCGACCTCTGCTTGCCCACAGCATGATGTCTTTCCAGGTTGGCTGTGTTCCGGGGCAGCTGTATGACTTCTTGCTCCTGGGAACCCATCTCCAGGGCTGGGAGCTCTTGCAGGAGGGCACAGCAGGTGGAATGGAGGCAGGAGGGGCTCAGGCAGCAGCTGGCTTCCCGGCAAGTTGGTGCCAACACATGAGGTCATGGTGGCATGGTGAGAGGTCCAGAAAGGAGTGGCCCAAGCACAGATGTGACCATCGTGCCAGCCAGGGTGGCTGCCTCGTGGCAGGAGTCCACACACGTCTGCACGTAAGGCCCAGGCTCACAGCAGCAGCCTGCCTCAGTGGTCTGCCCCTCCCTGCCCCTCCCTCTCCTCAGGTGCCTGCCTCTGTGTTAGAGGCCACAAATGCACGCGTTGCATAAAGGATGCTCAGTAGTCCTTTGGGCACATGGCCACCTGAGACCTCCCCAAGAGCCGGAGATAACAGTGGTCCACCCTGTCTCTGGCCCCTGGGTCCCCAGAAATCAGAATCAAGCGGAGACACTGTGAGGAGGAGGATGCTGGCGACCACTGTGACCATGTGGTAGACACTGTGACACCACGGTCCCCCTCCCAAGAAGGCCTTGACGCCCCATGGCTGGGAGGACTCTCAGCAGATGACTCTCGGCCACTAGCCCCTTCCTTTAGGAATTTCATCCACTCCAGAGAGTTGCCTCATCCTCAGCCATGCCCTTCCCAAGCCAGCCCACAACGAGTGATTGGCTGTTACTCTTAGCTCTAGACCCCCCCTCCCCACTTCTCCTGGATTCAGAGGTGGGGCTTTCCAAGGGGGATTGGACCATTGGGGCACCGTACCCATCAGTGGTTTGTTCAGTCCATTGATGAGTCCAGACCTAAATGTGCTGTTGGGGGCTGCTTGGAAGTGGAGGGTTACTGGGCGTGTGGCTTTGGAGTCGTTTCTCCCTCCCCACCTCCCCCTTGCTCTCTCTGCTTCCTGACTACCATGAAGTAAGTAGCTTTCTTCCGTCGTGCCCTCCCACATGCGGTTTCTGCCTTGGAGCCAGCCAACTATGGACCGAAACCCCCACACCGTGAGCCATATTAAACATCTGTGCCTTCATTTTGTCTCATCAATGGAAAAGCTAATACACTGACCCTTAGGCAGCATTCAGGCTTGGCCTTCTCAGTCCGACTCAGGAGAACCCTAAAGACCCACCCACCTCTGCTGCCACCTAGTGGTTGAGCCTGTACTGCCGCTGGGACCCTCCCTTGGCCATCTCCAAGTTCCCACCTGGCCATTTCGAAGAACCTGGCTCTAGGCCACCCTCTGCATTCTTGCCCGCGTGCCAGCTCATTCTCATTGTCTGCTTCCCAGGGAATCCACCTGGATTACGTTATCACTACAATTATGTAATTGCTGCCAAGATCTCCGAGGTTGCTTGCAGAGGCAACAGAAATTGCAGACAACCATAGGAATGGATCATAGAGATTGTTGTCATCTGCCTGGAGCCCCCCATCCCCACCCCATGATCAAAGAGAGAGGGGGGGGAGGGAGAGGAGAGAACCACAGGCTGGATGATTAGAGTCCCTCGGTCGGCCTGGTTGCACTGTTGAATACCAAGGTTGGGTTGGGCAGGCACTGGTCACATATTTTGTTCCCTGTCTCACAGAGGGCTTAAAGAGGTTACTTGTCCAAGGTAACACAACTGGTAAGTGGTGGGGCAGGGGCTGTGGCCGGTTCAATGTTTGTCATGTGGGGACCCTGGCACATCCCTAGGGGACATCAGGGAGGTAAAGGATGAAGAAAAGGTGGAGAGGCTTAGCGGGTACTCCCTCCCTGCCCTAGCCCCGCTTCAATGGGGCATTTCACCCAGTACTGATTTCACATGCCAGGCAATGCCTCCCTGTGCCGGCACCTCAGGAAACCTGTGCTTGATGTCCCCACAGTCATGGTGACTTTTCCACACAGGGGTAGCTGGAGGCAGGCAGCTCAAGAAAGTGAACTTCTTTCTCTACCTTAAGTCACTGCAGTCTACTGCCTTTGGGAGTCACAGCAATTGAACTAGGTTTGTAGCCAGTGAGATCACAGCTCCTCACCAACACGACCACTGCTCCTGGCCAAATGTGACCACCTCCAACAGTGCAACGTCTCCTCATCGAGTCTGAGGGACTGGGATTCTTTCTGGGATTGATGCAAACCTCTAGTCCCAAATACTGGAGACTATTACTTTCCTTGACAGGGGCATTGTGCATATGCTCATTTTATATGTTAAGAAAATGGCATACACCTGTGATTTAACATGCACAGTGCTTTGAAAACTGGTGTTTGGCATCCAAAGGTACTCTGCAATTATCAAAATATGCTTTAGTGCATTCAACATAGAAGAGAGCCCTCAAAGAACCAAATGCTTCCCCATATAAGAAAAAAAAGGTAACAACTCTGCCCTCTTGTGGTCAACTTGTTTCCTTTTCTGGTTCCCTTCCTGGTGCTGATGTGCTGTACCCAGTACTTTCTGGGGTCTTGCATGTCTGCTCGGGAAAAGGCAGAAAAGCCTATCCCAAGGTGGCTGGAGACACTGGCCTCAGGAGCCTGGCTCCTCACCCCCAGACGTCTAACCACAGTGCCTGGAAACTGTGGCCACCTAGAAGGCAGAAGAAACTTGTATCCATGAAGCACCTCCAGAAGAACTCTGAACCAACCCCAGTGCTTCATGTTTTTTTACTTTGGAAACAAGCCAAAACTTAGAACTAAGTTGCACTCCCAAAGAACCTTTATCCCAAACTAGAGTCTGCCAGACTTTGCTGGCGAATGGTACCCTCAGGGCCACAGGGTTTTTTTCACGACACTCCTGGATCAAGAGAAACATCTGCCAGGTAGACGTCCTGTTTATGAAGTAGTTAGGTTCTGTGCTCCCTCTTTACAGGTACCCTGTGGCATGGATGCTCTCCGTCCCCAAATGATGCACATTTGGGCTGTTCCCAATAGCAGCATCCACTCGTGATATTTTACCAAACCTCCCCCAGAAGCCACACTGATCTGTCATCATTTTTGACACAAATATCTCAGTCAAGAGCATGCTCAGGGCAGTGTGCCTTTCCTATGCCCCAAAAGCACTAAACAATCCTACCTTGAGTTCTCTAAGAAATATGCCCTGATTAAATGGCTGAAGAAGGGCCACTTTTTGGAGGGGTCCAGAGCAAGGCTGGAAGGCCATTCCCAGGGAGGCTTCATAGCAATCTGGCAGATGTCCTTGTGTTTTCCCCAAACTTTAAAATACCCCACACCCTGGGGGTACACTGCAGCATGCTAGGGCACCCATGAACACAATCTGGGAGCCATGGTCCTAGGCTAGTGGGTTGCTTACTTAATGTCCCATCAACTTGGAATTTATTTAGCTTGTCCTTCCTGAAGGGAGGGCAGCCCAGCACAATCATCACCGTCAGAGTCCGTACCTTCCCTACCTTCACGGAAGGAGTGGCCAGGACGAATAATGGGCCTCTCTCTCGGTACAGGTGACAGGTGAACAGGAGCTTCAAGGTGGAAAGGGCCAGTCTAGGCCTGCCACACAGGTGCAGCGAAACCCGGCATGTTTGGGAAGGCTGCGTTCACTGAGGCTGCGTCTAGGCCAGGGTGAAATACGCTCCCCAGTGCTGGAGATACAGGTTGGGTCAGAGACTAGAGACCTTTGAACTCGAGAAGGGAAGTTTGTGTCTGCCACAGCAGGTCAAAGGCCCAGGGCTACAGAGGGTGTCTCAGACCAGATCCCTCTTCCTTGTTCCTGGCTCCCCTCATCCCCGAGCCCGATCTTCAGTGGCCACCACCCTTCCCTGACCCTGTTGGTGTGATGATTGTTTCTCCCATTAGATGTGGCTGTTTTGTGTAACATCATGTGCCACCCCTGCCCTGCCCAGTCCCTGTGTGCATGCAACCCCTCTGAGATGCATGCCTTGCCCAGTCCCACATTAATCATTTACGTGTGTAAATATCTAATGACACGTTTTTTGGAAAATCCCAATCAAACCCAACCAAACAAAACCACCCTCACAACTCCCCAGAAAGAAAGAAAAAAAGAATCCAGCAGAGCAGTCAACAGATACTTTGACCTTAGGGACTGGGCAGAAGGTAAGAGGAGGGAGAGGCCATTACATGGGCCAGGGGTACCAGACAAGACGAATGGTGTGGGGCTGTCAGGCAGGCATGGGCAGGAGGAGAGGGCAGCGGGAAGCCGAGTCGAGGGCCTTTCACTTGAGCACAGAAGACCACTCCCATCGATTTCTGGCATCCTCGGCGAGCAGCAGAAGGCACTGAAAAAGGTTCATGGCCAGTAGCCCAGGCTCAGGGGCCGCTCAGTGAGGAGCACGGGAGGAAGAGGAGGCACCTTGCAGGACAATCCCTTCCCAGGTCTCAGGCCAGCTGGAAGGGCGACGAGTAGGCAGTGTGGACAGACACAGAGGAGCAGTCTGATGGAAAGGGAGGCCTTCCTACGCTGTTCCTTAGTCACCATCTTTGGAATCCACTGTGAAGGAGTGGGATTCCCTTTGGAACTGTCACCTGCAGTGACTGAATGTGTCCCCTGAAAAAGTTTGTGTTGACCCCCTAACCCCCATCGTGATGATATTAGGATGGGGGGCCTTTGAGAAGTGAGTGGGTCCCTAAGGGTGGGGCCCCCATGAATGCGACTGGTGCCCTCTTAGAAGGGCTCCCTGAGAGATCTCTCATCTTCTTCCTGCCATCTGAGGATACAAAGAGAAGTTGGCTGCCTCCAACCTGAAAGAAAGCTCTCAGCAGAACCCCACCGCCCTGCCACTCAGATCTGGGACTACCGGCCTCCGGAACTGGGAGATAAAAATATCTGCTATTGTAGCGGCCCAAGTTGTCGAAGGCAATTTCAAAGATGATTTAAAGAGTTATTTTTTTAAAGAAGCAGTATTAAAAACTCACTGCAGCTCCAATACATTTACCTGAACAGACAGAAAACTTTTAGCCAAAAAAAAAAAAAAAAAAGTAAGTGCAACACACACACACCACCACCACCACCCCACCACCCTTGATGCCTGGCCTCCAAACTCAGAGCTGGCAGCACCCCGCTGGGAGGACAAGAGGCCTCTCTGGTAATTAAGCTACAAACCCACACAGCGGTATGGCTTTGGCCAGCGAACATCTCAAATAGCCAAGGAGAAGGAAAAGGCGGTGTGTCTGGTAGTTACGCCCAAATGCGTTCACTGTCAAGGGACTCTAAGAGTGAAAAAGTACCAGGGAAGGATGGGGACAAAAGGAAGATGGGAGAGGACAGGTCTGGGGCCCTCAGGGCTGAGCCGAGGTTTCCAGGCAGCAGGACAGGATCCTGAGAGCCGGGTAGGTGCTGTAGGAGCTCTGATTTCTGGCTCTCAGCTCCAGGCCTGGGAATGTGCTGCTTATTTCTTATTGACCTGGGGTGGTTTTGCTTTTGTTTTGTCTTTGAGAGTGAATTTCTGTGAATTCAGAAGCAGGACTCCAGAATAGGTCTCCAGCCTTAACAGAGATGCATCAGTAATTGACCGAGGGGTGCCATTTAGGGAAACAAGTGCCCCTTGCCAGGGCCCAGCCGGTTGGCATGGAAACACCCAGGGTACAGATGCTGTTCTAGCAGGTTCTGGCATATTCTGGACAGAGCATTTCTACCCCGCTGGTCTGATGCAGCCATCTTGGTGCTCTGGTTTCTCTGACTGGAGCTAACAGCCAAACAAATTTAACCTGAAGCTATTGTCTGCTAACAAGCTCTCAGTTAACAAATAATGCAAAAGCTAGACATGAAGTAAATACAAATTTGAACAGGGGAATTTAAAAGGAAAGCTGACCTAGGAAGGCCTGTAATCTAGAAGTGGCATTTAAATCCAACTCTAACAAAGGAGTGTGCTCTCCAGGAAAGGCACTAGGCAGAGGTTCGGGGAGGACTGATATTAGGGGTTAGGGCAAAGATCTAGAAAATAACTGTGTGCACATTACTTAAGTCGTGGGGTTTTTTGTTTATTTGTTTTTTGCGGGGGTGGTTAGAGGATCACTTTTCATAAAAGTGGTCAGATCAAAACTTCTTTCCAAGCCAGATAGACCAGTTCACAGGGTCTGTACCGTCCTCTGCCAGATGTTACAATTATCTCTTTCTGAAGACAGAAAAACGTCAGGTTGAGGTGTCACTGTGAACTTTGTGTTTATTCTCAATTATCCCCCAGAAAAGTGTGGGAAGCCCACTCACACTAGATGGATGCCAACCATATGCCTGGAGCTACACTGGCCCTTTGACATAAGTTATCTTGAAACTAATCTTCAGAATGGACTGCTGGAATTGTGACTACTCCCCCCATGGCACACAGGGGAATACAGTCTTGGAGATTCCAAATAACCTGCCCCAAGCCACCCGGCTAGGAAGTAGCACCTGACATTCAGAATCAAGTGGTTGTTGTTGTTGGTTTTTTATCTCATACCAGCCCTCCATCCCTACTTGCCTACTGCCTTCATCTGCGTTTGTAGGAAGGATCACCCCCTGAGAAGATGAAGGGTTTTTTTCCTGAGAGTCTGGGCAGAGCTCGGTCAGTTGAGGAACTTAACTTCCAATCCGAGGACGAAGAAGACAAAACACCCCTGTTAACAAGCACCTGAGTCAGGGTGAGGCACACGGATGAAGATAAAATAGTATCAGGTGGGGCCTGAGACGGTGACGTTTGGGTTGAGACCGGAACGGTAAGCAACATGTGTGGAACCTATTAACAATAAAGGTTTTGATGAAGGCCAGAAAATGGCGGCACCATCTGTAGGGAGAAACCTGTCAAAGCTGCCTGCTTAAACGCAAAGGCAGAAGCCCCATCTAGTGGCCAGATTCAGAAACTGCGTGGATTGAGCCCCCCCCCCAAGCAGAATACTGTATGCACCGGAGACACAAAATTCCTTTTAAAACCACCCTGTAATTAAGAGGCAGTGTGATGGATGTTCTCAAGGGGCAAATAAATAACTCCCAAATATACAAATAAAAGCCCAAAATACATGTAGTCTTCCCTCAGTGTCACAGGGGATTGATGTGAGGACTCCCAAAGACACTGAAATCTACAAATGCTTAGATTCTTAATATGAGGCATGATCAAAAAATATGGTGAGTGTTTAACTTTTTTATTGCTGTAAGAGATACATAGCTATTAATCTCCCTAAATTTACATTTCCACCAGAAGTATGGAAGGGTTTCTTTTCCCTTTCATCCTCAGCAGCATTTATTGTTTTTGCATTTAGTTTGTATTTAGTGTCTTTTGTTGCATGGTTGTGGCTGCCTTAGTGCCCTGAGTTGGTTCAAAACATTTACCTTTCATGCTCATTTTGTTTTGGGGCAAGAACCAGATATATACAGTGGTGGATTAGGACACCCTGTAACGGTGTTTGTGAGCCTGCCTTTCTGTCGGATGGCACTCGGTGGCAGCCGTCACTGTACTTTTTATCACCTTTTGCAGAGAGACTCACAGAAGAGGACTTTCAGAACTACTTCAGAAAGTGACAAGAGCAATGACATAATCGCTCTTGAAGCAAGGAGAAATATTCTAAGGGGATTAATGGCAATGCATGTCACTTATTGTAGTCATTTTTAAAATTTGTACATACATCATACTTTTTTATCAGTCCTTGCATAAAATGTCAGTATTTAGCGGTATGTGGTGATACATCCCAGTAATCTCAGCAACTCTGGGAGGTTGAGGCAGGAAGATGGCAAGTTAGGGCCCAGCCTGGGTAACTTAGCAACCTAGTAGAGATCGTGTCTCAAAAATAAGTTTTTTGTTTGTTTGTTTGTTTTGGTTATTTTTGTTTCTGGGGATCCAACTCAGGTCCTTGCACTTGCAAGGCAGGTGGCGGCACCACTGAGCTAAATCCTCTGGCCCCTCAAAATAAGTTTTTTGTTTTGTTTTGTTTTGTTTTGGTACCAGGTATCAAACTCCAATCCTTGTGCTTGCAAGGCAGGCAGCGGCACCACTGAGCTAAATCCCAGCCCTTCAAAATAAGGCTTTTAAAAAGGGGGAATCTAGAGATGTAGGTCAGTGCAAAGGCCCTGGGTTCAATCCCTGATATCATAAGTAAATAAATAAATGGCACCGTGTTTGCATATAACTTATGCACATTATCTCATGTTGTATATTTTAAGTCATCTCTAGATTATGTCTAATACCTAATGTAATGTAAACAGTTGTCATACTGTGCTGTTTAGAGAATAATAAGAGACAAAGAAGCCTGTCTGTACATACTGAGTACAGACACAATGCTTTCCAGATATTTTTTACCAAGGTTGGATGAATCCATGGATCCAGAGGCTTCCTGTGTAGCCAAGAATGGAGCACATGCTGGTTTTTTGTTTTGGGGGTTTTTTTTTGCAACAGCTAGATACCACTTGTGATAGTAACTTTTTCTACAAACCAACCTGCTTAAATAGACTTCATTTAAGAGAAAAAGGTCTGCCGCCGTCTCCTACGGTAAGTGGTGATCCAATATCACACACCAAGCATCAGATCTCCACTGGGATGAAAGCCTGGTGTGACTCCTGGACCTCAGGCTTCCTGTCTCTGCTACAGGTGGTCAGCGAGTGGGACTGATTGTTGGGTCCAGTGGAGCAGAACTGAGTTTGCTGTCATTCAAAGGAATGAAAGACACTGAAAGGACGCTAAGTTTGTCGTGGAGATATTGCATACTATTTAAGGTCATGCCATTGCCCACCAGAGTTCCGTGGTGCAGTGTCCCCAAGACTCCAAACTCACATGACTACTCGCTTTTTGCCCATCTGGGTACGGCATCCAGGAGAAACACTGGAAGCGCTGGCCTCCCCGACCTCCAACCTAAAGGCCCAGAAAGATCACACAGGACATGCTGAACTAGAACAGAAACCCCACTCCAGACCCCGCGCCCCAGGGCTCTTTCTCTGCAGGGTGGGGGGACCCAGTGTCATCCCTAAGTGCCACAAAAACCCTGAGGCAATGCAACTCTGTTTCATCTACCAAAAACTGCTGAAATCAAATACCACATATAATTCCCCAAATACTTTTACCAAGGGCATATGTCACTATCTAGTAGTCCAGAGGAAAATAGAGGAGAAATTACCCAAATGTAATTTTCTGAAGTTGAATTTCCAGATGAGGTGTTATATGCAATTGCTTTCCAAAATTCATTTCAGAGTTGCTGGTTAGTCTGTGGAAATTGGTGTTTTTCTGATCGACGTGGGGCCTTGGGACAGGACTGCTGGGGAGCAGGGTGGCATTTCAAAGCAGGCAGCTGCGACTTACCTACACGCTGCCAGGGCCAGGTGTCCTAATCCATCTCTTCCCAGTTGTCATTCTTGGCTTGGACATTACATTTCTGCCACCAAAGGATCTGCTTATAAAATCTGTTTGGAAAGAAGGCAGAAGAGCTCATATGACGCCATAATTGGGAGGCTCGAGCTGAGGTTCCCTAGACTGACAAAATCTGAAGAGGCCGTGGGGAGGACAGGAGAGGCCACTTTAAGGATCTGCTTCTTGAGGGCCAAGGATGTAGCTCAGCGGTACAGTGCCTGCCTGGCCAGCTCGAGGTCTTGAGTTCAATCCCCGCCACAAAAAAAAAAAAAAAAAAAAAAAAAAAATTTGCTGCTCAGAATGGGGAGGTGGCTCCATGGCAGAGCATGTGTATGAGACCCTGGACTCCACCGCCAGACCTGCAACAACACCATTTGCTTTCCTGTTGATTCTGCATCAGAGCATTCCAGAACTGGAAGTTGCAGACTTTATTCTTGTAACACCCACCCTAGCAGTTGCCCGCTTAGCATGAGCCAAGCTCCCAATGGGCAACGCTAAGCCCCAGAGCGCTGTGGAATAAATCGGCAGCTTCTGCAGCACAACTGCACCTGTGCGATTTTGAAGTGCGTAACCTGTGTGGTTGTTCTTCATCGCTGTGAGGGCTGGGTCCAGAAACCCCTCAGACACCAAAATCTAAGGCTGCTCAAATTTCTTATATAAAATGGTGTAATATTTGCACAGAACCCACACAATGCTCCTGTATACAATTAAATCACTGCCAGACTACTCATAACATCTAATGCAATGTAAATGATATATAGGTAGTTGTTATACTGTATTCCTTAGGGAATAATGACAAGAAAAACTGTCTGTGCATATTCAGTACAGATGCAACGTTCTTTTGCAATGTTTTCTACCAGCAGATAGAGAACCCAAGGACACAGAGGGATGATTGCATATATTTGAGAGGTGGTCTTTGCTCTGCCTGTGGGTAGCTGCTTTTCCACGTGGATTTTGAGGCTCTGTCAATCAGTCACTGTCCCCTTGCAGTCCCCACCCCCACCCCCTTCCTCCACCCCAGCCTCTGCTTTCTTAAAAGTTGCACCTGCATTCCAAGCACCAGGGAACAGGGGCCCAGCACTCTGACTGCAGAGATTGTCTATTTTTTGCTATGGTGGAAAAGAAGTCTTGTTCAAACTCTGGGTCTGCAGCTCTGGTGTTTCAGTTAAGCAACTGCTTGGGATTAGTGGGACCTAAAGAGCTCTCCTGTGGTGACCTGGGGTCAGGTGTCACCCTACCCTCCACCGCCTCTGTCCCGCTGAGTGAGCGGCTGAGGTGAGCAGGCCTCCAGGCCAGCCAGAGAGAAATGGTGACTTCACCCGCATACTGGAGAACTCTGCCTTACGAATATCCAAGAGAATTGTCTGACTTGAGAGTTTAAGTGGATTCCAACTCTTTGTCCTTTTACTGTGTCACAATACTATGACTCTTTTTTTTTTTGCATAATAATCTTGAATTGTGCATTGTCACAGGTCATGCTGAACAAGCATATCAGGGCAGAGGTCTACGTGCTCACTTATTAGACACATTCAATTATTTTCAAGAGTAAACTTTATTAAACTGTCTTTTATCCCGAGGTGTGAACTTGCAGATCCTGAAGCCTACCTCTCTCCAGACATGCTGCAGAATCTGACTCAATTTTCCCATGACGTGTCGGCCACCGTAGGGGATGCAACATAGGGCAAAGGGCAGTCTGCCAAAGCTCAGGGGTTTCCTAAAGAGCCCCAAGGGACAGGAAGTAAACCAGTGTTAGGCAGGAACTAGAAAGAAATAAGGGCCCCTATCCTGGAATATAACCTGGGTGAAATAGTGGAGATCCAGTGATCAGAAGACCCATAGGGAGCTGGTTCTAAGACCAAACAACGGGCCTCTCCCTGTCTCTGCCATGATTATGATTGTAACTATGGTTACACCAGATAGTAAGGCATGCAAAGGACAAGGCCCAGGGTAACAAAGAAAGCCATAGCATGTCAGAATTAAGGCTGACAGAGACTAGCTGTGCTTAGACTGTGACTAGAATTTTAGTCTTAGCTCATTGCAAGCGAGGCCTCCACTGTGTACAGAATCGAGTGATTCTCCGGTGGGTCTGTCCAACATGGACCCTTCCTTCCGAGAGGCTGCATCCCCTTGGCAAGACTGCAGGCCCTCCTACCAGGGAACTTCACCCGCTCCTATCCCAAAGCTTGCCAGGCTGAACTCTCTGGCTCAGTGCTTGGGCCTTAACCTGTCTTTGCTCTCTTGCCCTTTGATTCCTCCATCGCCTGACCCATGGGGGTCTAGGGCTGTGTGGCTTTATTGCTCTGTTTCCAAGCTGTCTCTTTATCCCAAGCCTCTTTCCACGGCCTTAGCTCCAGGTGCCCCGAGGCAATGCCTCACTTGAGAAGGGAATCTGGAACTCCCCCTTCCCGCTTCCAACCGGAGTGTTAACACCCCCCAAGAAAGTGTAAAAGATCTGAGCTCGGCACAGTGCTCTGATGGCAGTTGATGACTTGCTCCTCCTTTCCCAAATGCCTGTTTGGTCTTGCTGCAGGTCTGAATGAATGAGTGGGTGGACATGCCAAGGAGGAAAATACAAGCTCAGAAAAGCAGAGCAGGGGCTGTGAGGGGCCCTCTGGAGCAGGATGGGCATGGATAGAAGGGACTCTAGCGTGCCTGTGAGGCTGGCTCAGAGCAATTTGCCCAGGAGCCCCAGAACTCCTGAATGGGGCGCTGCAGCAGGGCATATCCAGACCCTGCCCGTGTTTCCTTCCTCCACAGGCAAGGGAGGAGCTCCCCACGCCACCTCTACAGACTGGCTGACTAAAGAGGAAAACCCCGGCAGAGCACAGCAGTGACAGCCAGAGGTCATCTGGAAGGCATGTGGCCTCTGGATCCAGTTTTCCCAAAAGTTCCAGCCACATCCCTGCATTTCCCAGTTTGTTCTCCAACTCAGCCCACAGACCAAACAAATCCTTTTGACTTTAGCTTAACTGAGCACAGCTGTTGCTTACGACCCAATGAATTCTGACTCAAACCCACTCCCCTGAGTGACACACTCCCCTGAACGTCCCCAGGTTACACACATTGCTGAGCTTTCTCTTGAAAGAAAGCACATTGGGATGCTACAGAGGTAAGTTTAATCCTCCCTAACTCATAAAATAGAAATCATTTTTGCTTCTTGGCTATAGCCAGCAACACCACTGATAGGGAAAACTTTTATAAATAGCAAAAACCTATAAAGTATCACAATGTAAAATGGCTTCTGCTGTCTCTAACAGAAGTTTGTTTTGTTTAGCTCAGAACTAACGGGCACCCAAGGCACTAATTGCTGACTGAGGCATTTGGTCTGACCCTGAGATAACAGGGCACAGCAAGGTCTTGGGCTCCAAGGAGACTGGAGCCACGTGATCGTGAGAGTGTCTGGATGAAAGAACCCATTGCTAACATTTGCTCCCCTGACCCTGAACACCCCCTTCCTATGGACTAGAATAGATAACTAGGCGAATCTTAAAGGTAAACTCCCCAACTGCAAAGAACTGTTACCTCTGGGTTGAAAAGATTAACTATTCTGTAACCGTGATTTGAACTGTGAGAATGAAATGTAACCACTCAAATGAAGTCAAGGCTGTAAAACCCTATAAAAGGAGGAGTTGTAACCCAGTGCGTCATCGATCCAGGCACGGCTAATGTGCGATCGACCCTTATCAATGAGTAAATTTTTTATTTTGCTTCCATTCTGCTGCCTCCCTGTGTGTCACTTACTGATTCCTTCCGTAACACCACTATGGCTGGCATTTGCTTTGTACAAATTACAGACTGGGAAACTGAGGAAGGGACAAGTAGCTTCCCCAGATCACATGATAGGTAAAGAGAAGATTAAGACCATCTGTCTTGCTCCAGAAACTGCTCTGAAGCTTGCATTATTTGCAGCTTGCTGCTCTACTGTGGTCTAGACTTTGCAGTTAAACATTCTGCTCCCAGTACTTTCACTTAGATGTGTCTCATTTGGACATCATAATGGCCCATCTTAAGAAATAAACTGATCAACCACCCTTCTAGGCTTGGCTTGGAGGAGGTCATTTTAATGTGCAATCCTTCGTTTCTTGGTGGGTGCAGGCACAGAATAAAAACTATCTTTCCAAGAGCCATTTAGCCAAATCAGTCGACAGCAGAAATCTAATTTAATTTACTGTCCCAGAAGCCAGGGAGGAGTCAATAAATGCCTGATTTTCATGGGATCTTCTCCACGAGCAAAGACAGTGGTGGAGAGAGGGGAATGGATATTCCCAGAGCTGCTCTCAGGACAAGAGGAACTACCTCCAATTAGGAAAATACAGGAGTCCCCTTTGGGACAGAGGGAGATGCCCAGGGGAATGGGTTAGATGGAGGAAATAAAGCCGCAGCAAAGTAGAAGTCTGGTAGTATGTGCGGTGAGGGAGAAGGGCATAGAGACCTATGGTGTGAAGAGGTGGAGAGACAGTGACATCCAAGAGAGCAGAGGCCTGGCGTGGTGGCACATGCCTGTAATCCCAGCACTTGGGAGGCTGAGGCAGGAGGATCGCTGTGAGTTCAAGACCAGCCTGGGCTACGTAGTGAGTTCCAGATCAGTCTGAACTACATAGTGAGTCCCTGTTTCAAACAAAAAACAAACAAACAAACAAACAAACAAAAACAAGAGAGCAGAAATGACCAAGGGATGGATTATTTACAATGGCAGAGCTTTAATCCTGAGTTGTCAAACTCTGTAGAACTTGCTTTTGCCTATTCTCAAGACACAGTAGTTGTCTTTGCCAGAGGGTGGCCTCTGTGAGCAGTGCTTAACAAAGGACTGTAGGTAAAGGAAGATCCAGGCCCACACCAGTATGAGGTAGAAGGAGCTCCAGGAGGTAACAAGTGGGGACTGGAACCTGAGAAAAGCTTGGGGAGGCGGGATGAAGCTTCAAGGAGAGCTCCTCTTGATTTTAAAGGGCAAGGTAAATCCAGTTGTTATCTGGTATCCCCGGAACGCGATATCTCTCATGGGAATGGATGTTTACAATGACTTCTGCCAAAGTTGGAGCCAGTGACCTGGGCTGGGATGAAATATGTTAGCTGAGCTTGAGGTAGGCTAAGCCACGTGGATTCATCCCTGAGAAGCACTTCCTATGGCTTCGGGGAAAAGGAAAGTGAACGGAGTCATTCAGGCCCTGAGCCCATGGCCTTGACCTGAAATAAGTACCTAACTCTACCTACAGACAGCCCTTGTTTTCCAACATACCGTGACCGGTGCACTCACTGGTGAGCTCCGAGACTAGAAAACATCTTCCAGGAGAAGAAACCCAGCATGAGAATCCTAGGTTCCTCGCCCAGCCTAAGAAGCTGGGGTTCGCTTCAAAGTGTGGATCCAGGGGCTAGATACAGATCCAAATCCTAACCACCATTCAAAAGATTTTCCTGTCAAGGAAAGCATTGAGCTAGTTTATGATTTAAAAATAAAACCAACAAGGAACATAACTTCTCCAAGCCCCTCATCAGGGTGGACATTTCCAGCCTTCATCTCTAGCTCACATGGGAGGGACAAGTATGGGGGATTCACGTAGGGGACAGAGGTGGAACAAGTCAACTATATGAATCAATTATGAGTTGGTCGCCTACTCACTGAGCATTACTTTCCTATGCAAATCCAGAGAATGAGGCGTGGTATCTATCCACCTACCATCCTGAATCCCCTCCTCAAGTGCTTGCCAACTGCTTACTGAACCTCTACTTAAACATTAACAGGATAATCAGGGAGTAATTTCCTGCTCTGGGGTGTTCTACCTTGTTCCAGCATGACATACAATGCACCATCTTTTCCGATCTCATCCTGCCCTTGGAGTTGGAACCCTCCAGCCCCTGCAGGTGACAGTGGGATGTAAGCTGAAGAACTCAAAGCTCAGATGATTCTTGAATACCTGAATGTTGAAGTTTCCATCTACACTCAAAGACCGGCACAGGTCCTGTGAGGCTGTGGCTACTATTTACTGAGCAAATCACCATATGTCGAAGAGCTTGTCTGTGCCACACACAAGCTCACAAGAACCCAATGAAACAGACTCAATTTTTAGCCCCTTTCCACACAAGCGGTAAGAGAGGGTGGCAAGCTTTATTGGCCCAAAGTTTACACTGTTTGTAGGCAGTGGAGTCAGTAGAGAGCAAACCCCAAGTTCTTACCCTCTTCCCATGTGCTACCCACAGCACTTCCCACGCCCAGAAGTAACAACACCCACACTCCCTGTTCCTCCTCACTGGCCTCTTCCTCTTGGCCTTCCAAGAAACACAGGGTGTTCTGTGTTCATCGGCCCCAAGAGGACCAAGATAAATGAGGTCACCCTGTGGGCATCTCTCTGTAATGCGTGAAACACGGCGAGCTGTTCAGAAAGAGGGAGAGTCCGCTTTCTGGAAGGCACAGATTGCGGCAACACTTTCTGCCTCAGTGAGCTGCTGCCTCAGAAGGCACAGGACAGGGGACAGATGCAGGCAGCTCCAAGCATTTCCTCCCTAGAGGAGGAGACCCCCAGGTCTAAGCAAAACCTACAGTAAACCAATATCATCCCAGGCTTTCTGTGTTTTCGCCTCTCTGAAGCCCACTTGGGGAGCTCAGTCTATCAGGTTGTCTTTTGGAGTAACTAGAATCCTATCAACGGCAACATCAAAGCAGCGTATCCTGTCCATACGCTTGCATGCTTGCATCTAAATTCAGAATAATAATTTTCTCCGAAATGAATAGATCTTTACTTGCTTCTCGGGTGAGGGTAAAGTGGGGAGGTAAGCAGTCATTCACCTGACAAGAAACCGACCCTGCCAACATGGGAGTTTATGTCCGAATGTTCTCTGTGCCTTGTGGCACAGCAACGCCAGGGGGAAAAGTAATGAAGCTTAGAGTGCGGTGAGTCTGCCCCCTGCCTTCTTCCACAGATACCCTGAGCGCCTACTCTGTATTTGGCACCTGCATGCATAATACTATCCTTGAGTACAATGTGCATCTCTCTCCCCCACTGAGAGCAAAGGCCACGTATCCAGCACAGTGCTCAGCAGACGGTAAATATTTCTCAAATAAACAAACCTTCCGCAGTGCTACATGGTAAACACCCTGATTCCTGAATCTCTGCCTAAGAGGAGGTAAAGTCATGGGTTTCACCATGGCCGGGGTCCGGGCTGGACTGGTCTTGCCTGGACCAGTGGAATGCAATGAAAATGACTTGCGATTTCCAGACCGGAGCCCGAAGAGGCTGCTCTCCCTCCCTGGGGACAGACATAGCCAGTTGCTCGGCTGGCCCCACCCAGCCCCAGACACCAACTCACAGAACTGTGGACTAGAGAAACCACTACTAAACTACGGCTTTTAATCTTTCATAACATTGGTGCCTAGTTTTTCAATTAATTGGGTAGTACATATTTTTATAGAATACCTAACTTTGAAAATGCCTAACCCCACTGTTAACATTCTGTGTTCTTTGTTTCATGCACATGTAGGTATCTGCTCTAAAAAGACTCCGGTAGGAAACAGAACGACAAACTTTTTTTCTACTCTGAGAAACTGGAAGACTCAAAGTGTTTTTCCTACTCTGCACACAGCACTTGTGACCCCAGGCGTACGGAGGTATCCCGCCACACCTCAGCATGCCCCAGCGCACATCGGAGGAGTGTCCCGTAACTCCTTCCACTGGGCTCTGGCAGTATCTGGAGACAGTGTCAGATCCACAGGTCTGGGCTGGGTCCTACAGGTTGCCGCCACCCCCATTTCTGATGCCATCACAAGTGGACGTCTGTCACCTGTACTTCTGAGTGACCTTCTCTAGCTCGGGGTCCCGTGACCTCCAGATTTGACCAGTTTGCTGGAGCAGTTCACAGGACTCAGGGAACTGTTTTAGTTCTGTCTCCCCATTTTTTATGAACTTCACAAGTGGACGTCTGTCACCTGTACTTCTGAGTGACCTTCTCTAGCTCGGGGTCCCGTGACCCCCAGCCCAGATTTGACCAGTTTGCTGGAGCAGTTCACAGGATTCAGGGAACTGTTTTAGTTCTGTCTCCCCATTTTTTATGAATATCACAAAGGGTAGAGACGAGCTGCCAGAAGGAAAAGCACACAGCTATAGATATGAGGGGAAGGGAAGTGGAGTTTCTGTGCCCTCTGTGGGTGCCCCACCCCCGAGAACCTCCGGAGTGTAAGACTTAAGTCTCACTTTTACTCCTGGAGCGTGAACAGCCAAGAGGCTTCCACGATGCTGGGCTCAGAAGCTCAGCGAGGCTCCAGGAGCTTGTCGGACAGCGAGAGTCACCCAGGAAGGAACACACCAGGCAAGTTGGCAAATAGACCTTTATTAGTCTGGCCAGATGGCACTCCCCAAGCCAAGTAGCTCAGAGAGGCGGCTAGCTCAGAAACAGAGGCCATTTTATATAGGGCTAAGGGGCGGGGGGTTTACACTTAAAACTTACAGGAAGAGGACAAAGGCAAAGAATCAGTTGATCTGAGCTAGTGGTCATTAAGCATATACTTGACCGTCACGTACTAATGATCAGCAGATCGATTATCCATTATTCCATTTACAACTTAGATTATAATGTTCAGGACATTCAACTAAAGGCAAGTAAGGAGTGGCATGATTTGTGTTGGGTCTCTGTGTTCACTACAGTTTCCATTTAGTTTCCCAGCTACTTCAAAGCTGTTACCTAACAATTCACAATTAATCTTTAGTTATCCTGTAAGTGGGGGGGCGACAGTCTCTAGGTCGTTTGCTGGTCAACATGGAGTCGCTCTGGTTCAGTCAGGCTCTTACAGGAGCTCCCAGCCCGTATTTTTGGGTTTCTATGGGAGCTGCGTCCCACAGGCCTGGCTCGGTACACCGTTTTCTATTGGTGACTGACTTAACCTTTATCTCTTTTCCTGGAGACGGTGGGAGGGGTGCTGACAGTTCAATTCTCTAATCAGGTCCTGATCTGCGGTTAACCGGCCCCAATCCTAAACTAGGGACCCCTAGCCACCAGACATCTCAGTATTCAGCCTTAATACTCCCTCACTCCTTGAGAGTCTAAGGGTTTTGGAGCTGACACGGAGATATAATCCAGTATCACATAGAGATTCACGTAAGGAAGGCACGATAACCACCCAGTAGGTTTGCAATTGTTACAGGCCCCTTTTATTATGTCACGGAAAACAAATGAACAGCAGAAGGACAAACACACTTTTATTAACTGTGCCCACACACGCCCACCCCCACCCAGGGAACGAGTAGCTCTCAGAGAGGTGGATTTGAACATTTGATAGGGCATCTTCAACAAAGATCAGTAAATCTTTAGGAAAGTGACAAGACAAAGGAAAAGGGCTTTGAATTTCAGGAGGCAGCAACTTGGGAGGTGGGGATGAATGGCAGATCAAGGCTAATTAGTAAAGTTTGCTAATGTAAACTGCTCTGACATCCTCACCAGGTCAGGGAGGGTCTCAGGCTGTCGGCCGGCTGTGAATACTTCCAGTCCTCTCTGTAAAGAAGGAGCAGAATACCTTTGTCTTTGTAAATTTATGTCCGGCTTTCAGGCCCACAAAGGGCGGGAGAGAGAGCAGAGAGCTCCTGTATGTTTTCTTTCATTGCCTTTAAGTAGTCTCTGGCATTAAGTTAAAAATGATAGCACTTTTTTTTTTTCTTCTTCCAGTATTGAGGCCAGGGCCTCAAGCATGCTAGAAAACAACTCTCCCACTGAGCTATATCTCCACCCCTTTCAATTTATTTTGACAGGCGTCATTTTTGTTACAGTAAAATACTATTTTGTAGCATTATTTGCTAAAATAATCCCCTATGGATGGAGATTTACATTGCTTTTACAGTTTGCTGTCTTGAAGAATATTATTTGAATATATTTGCAGAGAGATCTTGAGATACTGTATACCTCTGATTCTTGGGACTAATTATTTTAAAATAGAAATGCTAGATTAAAGAAAAGCTCCATTTTCAAGGTTTTGGATTATATTGTCACATCGCTGTACAGGAAAAATCCTGTGCCAGTATGTTTCAAGGTTATACAAGGGAGCCTGTGGAAAACTCAGACATATACTAGTGAGAGAATGAGGAAAAGAGGCAAATAATGTCTCTGCATTATCACGAAATTAGTTTTGATCACTCAGAAATCCTTAAACAAAGTTTCACTAATTTGTCAGGCAAAAAGTAGGATCTCCTGGGCCCAGTATTTAGCTCAGTCATGCTGTGCCTAGCTCGTAAGTTCAAGGTCTTGAGTTCGATCCCTGGTACCCTGACCCAAAAAGTAAGATCTCCTTGTTGCCAGTTGTTTATTATTATAGCGGAAATATTACAACTCCCAACCTACTAGATATAAGAAACACAGAGTTTGTATTCCCCCAAAATTAAAGAATGAAGTCTAAGGAACAACAGAGGTTAACAGTAGGAAATATTTATTAAAGAATAGACAGCTCCTGCCTGAGAGAGACAAGCGGGGACCCAGAAAGTGAGTTGCCCATGAGCCCACTTCTCAAAGAAGTTTTACAGAGCAAAATCACAAGGTAGGACAAAACTATGATTAACCAATAAGATTATAAGTATAGTCACTCAGATAATATTGATCCAATGGGGAAGCAAGTCACACAGCAAGTGTGCATGAAAGAACAAGGACTTTTCCTGGAAGGGAACAGTCAGGAGGTCTTGGTCCCCTACCCAAGGTGACTGATGCCTATTTAGAATATCAATGATTATATCCTGTGGGGAAATATGTAGGTGCGGTCCTTTTATCTTTATCTTGAGGTCTGGCCTTCAACAAATGCGTCTCCAACCACAGTTATAGTGTTTTCTTACCTTCTGCACTGATTTCTTTGAGGGTCTTGCCCTATCTGACTGCCTATAATATTTCTACTAACTTAGCTGTCTATAATATTATTGAACACTTTATTTTAAATATAAATTATATATCATAGGATCCGTTTGAAGTATATAAGCCATTATTATTTGAAACCACAGAGCTCCTGGATTGTTTGTTGCACAGCCAAACCTTTTGTATATGAATATTGACAGTGAAGGAGAAGCACTGAATAATGCATGAAATAAATAGTTTTCTGTGTAGTTAAGACAGTTAAACAAACAAGCAGCACTATTATAGTTATTATTACTATTCATAAGTCAAACATGCATTGAGTTCCTGTTATAAGCTTTTATTATTCTTATCGCATTCAGATTGCTCAATAACCATTCTGTGAAGGTTTTATTAGCTCAGTTTCTATCCCCACTGATTTTAAGAAATTATTGTCTTCCCCGGTACCAAAACAAAACAAAAAAATTATTGTCCATCACCAAAATTACTTATTTCATTCATTTATTTTATACACATTTTGTTCATCATCCAAATTATATCAGACTCTACGCTAAACTCTTGGGGTGACCCATAACCAGGGACAGATTCCCCCACCCGCTCCCAATTTCAGGGTCTAGTGGTAGTCTCAGGATCCATCAGTCACACATTACACCACAGACAGAGTCCGAGAAAATTAAAATGAGTGAGTTCAGAGGTAGCTAGAAGCCATGGAAGGAGAGGCCGTATTTTAGGCAGCATAGAGAAGCAAAAGCAAGGAGAGTGGGTGCTAGAAAGAACAAGAAGTTATTATTAGGGGAGAAGGAGATCAGAGTGCCAGGCAGTGAGGAATGATTACATAACCCAGTATCTAAACACTGCAATAGAACAGCTCAGAGACAGACAGAAAAAGAGGTATACCTGCTGCTACTTCTCCGTTCTGAATGGCAGACGCCATTAATCAACTACCTCCTGCCGAATCTGGGTCTTTTTCAACCCAGTGCTCCAGGCAGCCGCCACAAAGCAATCAGAGTTTGCATACCTGATGAACCTCACTTGCCATTGCTAGAATAGTCATTCTATCTCCTGAGGACGACAGACAAAAATATTCATCTGGCTCCAGGTAAGATGAGTCATACTTGTAGAGTGGAAAAAAAAAAAAAAAAAACGAAGTGACTCTGGAGCCAGACTCTCTGAGACTGGAACCTGGTTTCTCCATGTACTAACTGTAGGATCTGGAGTGAGATATTTGATCTCTCTCTTCCTCCGTTTCCATGTCTGAAAAACAGGAAAAAGAGGATTACTAAGAGAAGTGCATTAGACAATACCTTCAAAAACACTTGAAACAGTGCCCAGCATATTACTGTTTTATTTTGGCACTCATACATTTATTTCTTAGTCTTTCTCCATTGAAATAGTCAATCAGCCCCCAAATAGATTGAGATGAGAAAATAAGCTTAGGAGGGGTAGACACAGCACATGAATGTTAAGACTTTGTCGTGTAGACAAATGTAGAGCCCAGGACTCTGACTGGCCTCTGGGAAGAAAAGTAATCACAAACCATGCCAACCCCCCCAGGCATAAGCCCAACACCAGGCCAAGCAAGGAGGTTGGGTGTCACAGCTCTGTAGCTGGGAGATAGCAAATTGATATGCTTCGCTCCTCTATTTTTCAGAAACTCCCGCAAATACTTGATTCCACTATTTTGTCTACTAGGTTAACTTGATGTCCTAACATTGGCAGGATAATAAAGCACAGAGGGGAACCGAAAACCAATCTCTGGACTAATGACCTAATCAGTCATTCCAGCTTCCATCATAGGAGGTCAGAAAGGATGGCAAGGCAGGAGTGTGGATTGCCACTCTATCCAGAACTCCCACATATCTATTAAAATATAGTCTAAGCCGGGCCTGGTGACATACTCCTGTAATCCCAGCACTCAGGAGGCTGAGGCAGGAGGATCGCTGTGAGTTCAAGACCAGCCTGGACTACATAGTGAGTTCCAGGTCAGTCTCAACTACATAGTGAGACCCTGTCTCAAAAAACAAACAAACAAACAAAAATCCAAACAAATAGAAAAATATAGTCTATACACCAGTCTATAAGCTAGACAAAGACTGTGATCAAAGAGTTTACTGGAAAAAAGAAATACTAATAATTTTAAAGAAATGCAAACATGCCCAAGCTCTCTCATAATATGAGAATATTATGAGATACCATACTTTACCTATATGATGAGCAAAAAAATAAAAGTTTGGTAATACCCAGTATGGAGAATGTGAACGGAAATGGCTTTCTCATATGTTGATCATGAAGATATTAAAGGAGTATAGATCAATTTGAAAATCTAACAAAATTACACTTGGGTGGCTGAGACCAACTTCTCATCTCTACACATTTGTACCATTTGCATTTTTAAATCATGGCAATGAATAAATTTATCAACTAAAAAATAAAATATAATGCAAAGATAGGATACAAGATTAGTTGAGGTTGAATAGCTGCTTCCTAATTTGCCTTCTTTTTCTTAATTTCTATTTCATATTCATAGTCTTTCAGGATGCTGAGAACTTTTTTTATAGAACTATTTTTGTAATTGGTTTCAGGTCATCCCCTCTCTTAGAGAAGGAGCCAAGGTGTGATCCATACCTTGAAGGGCTCCTGAAAACCAAAGCCAGGAAGAATTTTTTCTTTCCCTCTTTACTTTCTGTGCTGTTACAAATGCACAAGAGTTTTAAGGGTTTCAATAGGAGGAGAAGGAAGAAAATAATTTTTTAAAAACATGAAGTATGTTGCAGAATTTACACCATGGTCCCAATGGACCAAGCATCTCTGAGATCTCAGTTTTCTGTGGACCAAGTCAGGGTTGGCTGCAACTTTCTGGGACCAGGAAGACCGTGGAAGGACACAGACAACTGATGTGAGTTCCATAAATTGCCTTTGCAACTTCTATTTTCACTCTCTTGGTGCCCTGAACTGCCTTATTGCATCCAAATAGGAAGAGAGGAGCCCTGCAGAAAAGACCAAAAGGCAAGAGAGGAGAGAGGCAGGGGAAGGCAGATTCATCCAGCCCCCAGCTGATGCACCCATCTCAGTGCAAGAGGAGATCATGAGCGAAACCCTTCTGGATCCAGTGTCCCTCTGTGGAGCAGAGCTGAGGCGTCCTTGCTTAGCCCTGTCCAGTTGCTGAATTAGAAGCAGATAAATGACTGCTATGTTAAACTATCAAGTTCTAGGGTGAATTTTTTTTTTAATTGAGTTTATTGGTACATTTAGGGATACAGTACAGTTACATTCATTGTTGGGATCATGTACCTTTACATGGCAAGTCTTGATTCTCATTTTTTCCCCTTACCTCTGCCCTCCCTTCACCCCCTCCTCCCCTCCCCATCTACAAACACTTTATTTTCATCTTTTCATTCTCTCACATTTTTTTCTTTTCCCTTTTTGTTCTTCCCCTACGTATCACACCTTCCCTACACCTTTAGCTCCTTTCCTCCCATTTCTAAATGTCAGTAATCTTATTAGAATCTTATGCATTGTTGCAGAATATTCACACCAGGGAAACTATTT
>NW_022900935.1:51534250-51563981 GCF_012274545.1 Fukomys damarensis | reverse complement strand
CGCGCGCACGCCGGGAGCTCGCGCGCACGCCGCCTGGTGATCACCTAGTGTGAATTTTATACAGGGATACAAAACAGATTCAGAAGAACACACTGATGTTTGTTTCTTGCCATAGAAGCATTATTTCATTTAACCTTCACATCATCCCTCAGCATAGGCACTATTCTTCCAGTTTTTCATAAAGAAACTGAGATCGCGCACGCCGGGAGCTCGCGCGCACGCCGCCTGGTGATCACCTACGGTGAATTTTATACAGGGATACAAAACAGATTCAGAAGAACACACTGATGTTTGTTTCTTGCCATAGAAGCATTATTTCATTTAACCTTCACATCATCCCTCAGCATAGGCACTATTCTTCCAGTTTTTCAGATAAAGAAACTGAGACACCAATGCACACAGCTTGTATGTGGCCAAACTGGAACTTAAACTCAGGATTATCACACTTCAAAGACTTCGCTTTCAGCCCCATTGCCCATTTCCCCAGCTCTGCAACCTGTGAGGTCAGGCTTCTAGGAGAAACAATGCATGTCTGTCTCTGTTGCTATATCACCTGAAATCACCTGAAAGAAAACTAAATGGCATTAGCCTTGGTACTCAGTGAGATGTGAGCGTCAGTACAAGTGCCTGAGACATTTTCTTCAAATTAGTGGCTCAAAGTGGTGAAGTCTCTCAAAAATATGGCTCTTCAACCTTTTGAAAATGGCCAGGAACCATAGGCCACGTGTGAAAACAGAGAGCTAACAAATTGCTCAACAATATGGTGGAATAGACACTCAATGGCTCCATCTAAAACCTAGACTTAGACAAGGAGGTCCTATTTGAAGTGATGGGATCTTTGAGTCAGAAGGTGTGTCCATTACAGTTCTTAGGTGCAAGCACTAGGATCCAATGTAGCTGGTCTCAGCCAAAATAGAATTTTTTGAAGAACTAGTGTGTGAATTACAGGTTCTGCAGGTCAGGAAATTGAGCTTGGAGGAGGCAGCATGTTCTGACCATGGGTCCTATTAGAGATGCTATTGCCACTGCACAAGCAGCTCCACTCCCATTACAAGTATGCCTTGCACAAAGGCTACCACCAAGACTCTACCACTGCTCCCCTGAAGGCTCCACCCCTCTCCACTACATGAAAACCTACAAGCAGTACCTGTGTTCCTAATACTGCCCTGACAATGAAAGGCACCTGTAGTGCCTCTGATTGGTGGAGTCCTGATCACATGACAATACCTAGCTGCAAGGGAGGCTGGGAAAATGAGTTCTGGTTTCTACCAAGTAGCAAAAGGGGACTTGTTATGCAGGAAGATTTTCAAACTTATGAAGGGAAGGCCTTCAGTAAAACAAACAGCAGGAATCCTAGAGTCCACACTTACCCTAACACTTTCAATTGACAAATAAAAGGATTTTTGTTTTGTTTTGTTGTTTTGGCGGGGGTTGGTACCAGGGATTGAACTCAGAGTCTTGTGCTTGTGAGGCAGGCAGCAGAAACAAATAAAATATTGAAGCCACTAGGCATGGTGGTGCATGTCTATAATCCTAGAACTTTGGGAAGCTGAGGCAGGAGGATGGAAAGCTTGAGTCTACCCTAGGCAATTTAGACACTCAGCAAAACCCCATGATAAAAAAATTAAAAAGAGATGGGGTTGTAGCTCAGTGTGAAGGTCCTGGGTTCAATCCCCAGTACCAAAAATATAAAAAGAACTGATACCCAGAATAGGAAAGGTCAGAGCTACATCTTCACTTTGGCCAACACTAGGCCAGTGATTTTTAATTGCATCACTGTGTCTCCTCTTCATCCATTCTTTCAGCAAGATTTCATGAACACCCATGCTAGGTCAAACAGAGTTAAGACTGGGACACAATAAAATATGACTTCACTTCTGCCTTCAAGAAACTTACAGTGTGGTAGGAGAGCCAACCAATGCCATGTACTAAAGGGTACCCTTCACGCCACTTGGCCATATCTTGTAATTGCTGACTTTTGGCTCAAAGGCTTCTCCTCTAAGGAGCCTCCCTCCCCATCTCAGCCAATTGCCCGGTTTCCACATGAATCACCTCTTCTTCAGCCAGCATTTTCAGATCTCTCATAAGACATTTAGCCATGAGCTCATCCTAGCAGCCACTGAGATGAATGGTGCATTTACAAGTTTGATGGTTGCCAGTTAAGGAACTAAGAGGGGTCTCAGGAAGGGGCCACATTCAATCAAAACCTTTTCCGAAAGGAGAGGCTGCTAGAGATGGCAATTAAGACATAGATAGGGGCCGGAGACTTAGCTCAGGGGCAAGTTCAAGGTCCTGAGTTTGATTTCCAGTACCAGGGGAAAAAAGTCATAAATAGGTGTTTTCCAGGCAGATGAGGAAGGAAGAGCATCCAGGCAGGAGCCACAGTACAAGTAAGGGCCCCTTGGTAGGAATGGTCTTCAATGCCACCCCAGTCATGGGATTCTGAAGCACATACCATCTTGGGCTGTGAGCTTCTCTTCCCAGCCCCCAGAAATGTGACACCACAGTCATATTCTTGTGCATGTTCTGGAGGATTTCACACAGGGCCTGGTGCATGGTCTCTGAAGACCTAATAATTAATGCCTGGTTCTCCTAGGCACCTCTTGAACCCAGGCCTCTTGGATTACTTCTCATTATCCACATGGGAGATGATCTGAATCTTTCTGCAAAAGACATTTTCCTTTTCATGTAAAACATGCCACCACATTTCCAAAATCCCAATTGCTCTCTGGTGAAAATAAATAGATAAATAAATAATTTTTCACAAAGCTAATTAGATAGGGAGATGCTAATGTGTTTTGCCAACTGTATCTCTCCAAGCTCATTCCCAGCAGCCCTGGGATGGAGGAGAGGCTCTGACTGCTTGCAGTTGGCACCATCAGAGATGATCAGCAATCGTGGGCCTGGTGCCCACAGGGATTTCTCCCCCACCAGTTGGCCAACCATTCACCTGTGACCAAGTGGACTCCCCTTTTGAGATGAATGGATGTTGGTGGAAAGGTCTGTGATAGGACAGGTCCCAGAGTCCAGAGTCAGAAAGAGCTGGGTTGGATTTTAGCAGATGCCTCTCTTAAAAATAAGGTAAGGTATAGGGTGGGGGTGGGGAGTCACCAATGCAGTGCTTGCCCCAGGACAAGGAGGGGAGACTCTTTACTTTTCCTCCTCCCATTATCTTTTTTACACTTGATTTAAAAAAATATAGATGATAGATAGATAGATAGATGATAGATAGATAGATAGATATCACAAAATGTACCATTTTGACCACTATTAGGTGCACAGTTCTGTGAAATTAAGTTAAGTACATTCAGTATCATGCAGGAATCACCACCATCCATCTCCAGAACTCTGAGAATCTGTTTTCATTAAACAAAAGCACTTCAGTCCCCCTCCCACTGTAGCTCCTGGCAGCTACTTGCTGCTTCCTGTCTCTGTGAATTTGACTCCTCTAGGTACCTCATGTAAATGAAATCATACCATAGCCATCCTCTTGTTTTTGTTTTGTTTTGAGACAGGGTCTTGCTGTGTAGCCCAGGCTGGCCTTGAATTCATTATGTAGTCGAGGGTGACCTTGAACTCATGGTGATCCTTCTGCCTCTGCCTCCCCAGTGCTGGGATTATAGGCGTGAGCCACCAACCCGGCTATAGTTATCCTTTTGTGTGTGGTTTATTTCACTTAGCATGTCCTTCAGGTTCATCCAAGTTGTAGTGCTGATTGAATTTCATGCCTTTCAAGAACAATAATATGTCCATATATTTATCCACTGGACGACTGAATTGCTTCTATCCGTCCATTGTATTGAGGAATGCAACATGGACACACACATGTCTGTTACAGTCCTGGCTTTCATTCTTCTTGGTGTATACTCAGAAATGGGTACACACACGATAATTCTGGATCACATGATAATTCTGTTTAATTTTTTTTTTTTTTTTAGGAACTGTCACACTACTTTCCACAGCAGTTGTACCATTTTACATCACCACTCACAGTGCACAAATTCTCCAATTTCTCTGCATTCATTAATTGTGCACCAATACATTACAGGCTGGGGTTTTTTTTTTTTTTTCATGTTAATCATCCTAACTGGTGTGAAGTGGTGTCTCATTAGGTCTTCTATAGTGTTTTCTTTTTTTTTAATGAATGTGTCATTTGTGTTGCATTCCTGAGTTGCCATCAGGGAGAACACAGGAACAAGAATGTCCTGAGGGAATACTGGGCTCAGCTACCAGCTGTGGTCTTGGGCTCACAGGTTCCTGTGAGGCCCAGTTTCTAGAAAGGACACTGGGAGCTGGTGCAGGGCACAGCTGAGAGTGGGTGCCCAGTGCAGGGTAGAGAGCTGAGGCTGTTGGTTCACTGAATCCAGAACCCTGGAGTCCTTGGCTTTCCTGCCTTTCATGAGGAAGGGTCATTGTTGTACCTTCCAGACTGACTAGCCGGATCTTGGATCCCAAGGCAAGTGTCTTAGTTACTTTTTCTTGTTGCTGAAACAAAATACCCAACACCTGAAGGAGGGAAAAGTTTATTTCAGTTTGTAGAGGTTTCATTCCATAATAGGCTGGCTCCAAGGCAGGGTGGCACATTGCAGAGGGAAACTGTAGAGAAAAAAGAGTTCATGGCAGGTAGAAAGCAGCAAAAGCATCCAAGCAGCAAGCAACAAACAACAAGTGCCAAGCAGCAATCCTCTTTTTGTCCCTTATATTTTATCCAGGCTACTTAGGTTGGGTAGCACTCACACCCTTAATTCTAGCATTGTACCATGGATCAATACAAACATAGCATCATTGTTCCCAGCATCACACACCCTTGATCCAGCCACCTCTGAAAAGCCCCACCTATGACTGTATGAGGCTTTAAGGGGACATCTAGATACAAGCCCTAACAGCAAGGATGGTCTCCTAGAAAGACATTTTGAATTCAAAGTTCCCCTGTCTTCCCTTGCTACCTATTGACTCTAATTCTTAAATATCTCATGAATCCACAATATTTCTCCATTCTTTTGCCACTATCTTGGCCTAAACTATCTCCCTGTCTCATCTAAATTAGAAAACAGCCTCCAACTAGCCCTTCCCTGTCTCCAGCCTTGCTCCCTGATAATCCCAATGCCACAGGCTATCCAGGATGATTCCTTGAGTGAGAATGTGTACCCTACTGCTCCTTTGCTTAAAATATGTACATGGTTCCAGCATCAAATTGGAACCCCTTGACCTGGTTCACCAACTTTCAGTCTGGCCTGTCTTTAGCTTTTGCTCTCTCAGCACCTAGAACACACTTGGTGTCAGTTAACTGTTGAATTATACTCAGCTTGTGTACCAACAGGTTCTGTATAGATGGATTCAACCAACTGCAGATGGAAAGTATTTCGATAAAAGAAGATTCATATCTGTTGTCTCCAGCCTTGCTCCCTGATAATCCCAATGCCACAGGCTATCCAGGATGATTCCTTGAGTGAGAATGTGTACCCTACTGCTCCTTTGCTTAAAATATGTACATGGTTCCAGCATCAAATTGGAACCCCTTGACCTGGTTCACCAACTTTCAGTCTGGCCTGTCTTTAGCTTTTGCTCTCTCAGCACCTAGAACACACTTGGTGTCAGTTAACTGTTGAATTATACTCAGCTTGTGTACCAACAGGTTCTGTATAGATGGATTCAACCAACTGCAGATGGAAAGTATTTCGATAAAAGAAGAGTTTCATCTGAACATATGTGGACTTTTTTTTATCCCCTAAACAATACAGTATAACAACTATTTACACAGCATTTGCATCATATTAGGTATTGTAAGCCATCTAGAGATGATTCAAAGTTTACAGGAGGGTGTGAGCATAGACTATACCCAAATATTGCATCACTTTATATAATGGACTTCAACACCCTTGAATTCTGGTATCTTCCATGGGTCCTGGAACCAATCTCCCAAGAATATCAAGGAACAACTGTACACGTCCTTGTCCTTCTACTTTTTGAACTCCAGTTTAGCCATTCTGATCATTGTTCAGTTCATTCTGTGACCCATGCTTTGCCTGGATTGTTCTTTGTCCTCCCTGCTCCAACTTTGGCCTGCTCAACCACAATGGTCCCCTAGATGTTGTCTGCAGTGTCCCCTTCTCAAGGAAGCCTTCCTCAGCCCCAGATCCACCCAGCTGCCTGCTGTGTTGAATGAGGATGCTGGTTGTCCCCACCTGTCACTGCATGTTTAAAGCCTGTCTGCCCTGCTCAGCACCTACAGAGGTGAGCCTGCCTCGTGCATTATCATGCACCCCATCATCCCTCCCTCAGTGTCAGCGGAGCCGATGACTGTGTGGGGAGGTGACCGGAAAGCCCTCCCACCATCTGGAGAGGAGGAGACAGGCTGAGAGCATAAGCACTTGGCTCTGCTCCTTTGTCTTGAAGACACTGAACAAGCCATGTGCAGATCAGCAAGGACACTTAGAAGATGGTAAAGTACATCCTGATGTGAATGCCGGAGTTGAGTCCGCACAGGGTGAAGGTCCTGTTCACAGGGAGGATCCTCCTGGGCAAGGCCATGCTGCTGGCCTGAGGGCTCTCCGGCCAGGACCTCTTGCTTCTTTGGTCTGGTGGGGGAGGAGAGGGCTCTGCTCCCCCACCTGCAAGACCCTGTAAAGCCACACAGGAGACCGAGCTTATCACTGTCCTCTGGAAAGTCCAGAGAGGACAGAATTTCTCTTGGCATCTGGTGAAGCTGAGCCAGCTCAGTTTTCGGGTAATGGGAAGGGATCGAGAGGGATATTCTTCAGTGTGGAGAGAAGTCAGGCTGAATGCGCAGTGGACCCAGTGACCCGGTAAAGGGCAGTGACGGGGAATAGAGAGCAGGACCATGCAAAGGCTTCCCTCGTCTCCTGCTGCCAAGCTCCTCTGTGCAGTGCTGGGGGCGATCTACCTGCTGGCACCCCCTGGAGTCCAGGCACATCGCCAGGGAGCATGAAAGAGTGTGCCCAGAAGGGAACATCCTAGCCATTGCTTCGCCAAGTCTCCCCCATCTTTTGAGGGGTCTGTAGGGCCCAGCCCCTGGGATCCCCAATGTGAGCCTCTTGGTGATGACTAAGATCCCTTGATGAGGGTACAGAGGGGACTCGTGTGACAGGCACTAAACACCTGAAGTCTCTGGCTGCTCGACAGAAGCAGACTTCAAACTTCAAAGCAGAAAAGTGGACAGTTGGGGGTACAGCCCAGTGGAAGAGCACTTGCCTAGCATGCAAAGACCCTGGGCTAAACCAGAGGCAGACCTGGCCCTAAATCAGTGGGGCCAGAGGAGGAGGCTCCACATGTCCGCGCTCTGGCGTCTGTCTCTCCGGCAGGAATGCGAGTCTGCACACTGTTGGTCAGGTGGTCAGAAGCCCAACAAGCAGCTGACTCACAGGCAGCACTCAGCTGCTGCCTCCGTGATGTCCCCTCTCCAGGCCTCAATTTGTTCAGCTACAGGATGAAAGGGTTGGATCAAATGGTCTCTAAGGAGCCCTCCAGCTCTGGAATTAGAAGCCCGCATACATCAGTTAGGTTATTTGGGTTGCACGCTGCTGCAGACTTGCCAAGCACTGCAGACAGAGATGTGGGGGGGGGGTGCTCCTGGAACTGGGGAAGACAGGGACAGATAGACAGAGGCTCAGACAGAACAGCAGACACCATGGCGCACCTTCTCCAGGGAACAAGGTGCCAGGAGGGAGCCACATCTCCATGTCAGCCTCCAGAGCCCCGGCCCCTTGGCCAGCAGAGGGGAGGACAAACAGTCCCACCAGGCTGCTCCTGGGACAGCAGGGCTAAGGGCAGAAGAAACCAGCACCCAGCGGAAACCAAGGCCAAGTGCAGAAACACTGACTCTGATTCTGCCAAGACGAGGATCGAACCTGGCAGAATCACATACACCACTTTTTCCCAGCATCCCTGTCTGTGCTGGTCAGGTTCCCCACATCTCTGGAAGGCCTCAGCGTTGAAGGATGGGTTCCACTTGGATCCCTGGGGTCGGGAGCATGATCAAGGCCAGCACCAGTGCAGTGTCTGGCACACAGTAGGGGGAGGGTGAGGAAGTCCTCTTTGGGAGAAATCTCCAGAGAAGCAATGGGGTGTGGGCCCCTCCACATGGAAAAGTCCGTCCTCACCCTCTCGGTTTGTCCTAGACACTCTGGCACTTGCAAGGCAGGCAGGGGAGGCCAGCCCCGTGACTCTGAACCAGGATGTGAAGGGTCGGCGTGCCCAACGCCAGTCAGGCCGAGGGAGGAAAGGGTCACAGCATTGCCAGGGAGGAAACGCATCGCAAACGTCACAAAGGCCAGTGCTTCTGCCTCCCAAGCTGACAACATCCCCGCTAAGGACTGACGGAGGGAACCAGGCCGCAGCAGCTCACCACAAAGGGGAGCAGCACAGAGAAAGGAGAGGAGCTCTGAACCAGATCTACAGTGGCCCCACCCTGCGCTGATTTCTGAGTCCAGGTACTCACCTCTGGAAAATTCACTTCACTTCTCCGAGCCTCTGCATCTTCGTTCATAGAGCGGAGATAATTACCATTGAGGCTGCATCAAGGTTGTTATGGGGTCCGATGAGTGAATCATTTTACAAATATTTATGGAGCTCCCCGTTTGTGTTGGCCACAGCTCTAGGTGCACAAGCTACAGCCAGAGCCGCAGCACACGGAGCCACCTGCCCGTGGAGGAGCCTGTGTCACAACGAACATACGCAGATGCACTTCCACAACGTAGATGCTCTGATTATTACTAAAGTGTGAGTGACTTTCCTCTATGAAGCAGAAATGGCAGAGGCAACATGGTTGGCTGGCAGCGCTGGGTCAATTCCGTAGGGATGCAGTTGTTTTTGTCCACAATGATCTCCTTCCTCTTCTTCCTGAAGTTAGGAGTGAACCGTGCTTTGCTTTGTCTGATGCAACAGAAGCAGAAGCAGTGGGCACCCTGGGTAGAGGTGTTGGGGTACACAGTTTACTGTATCATCACGTGCTCTGGCTTGCAAATGACCGCAGGTCCCAGCACAGCCTGGAGGCATCTGGCCTGTGCCCTGTTCCCTACCCTCCCACCTAAGGAGATTTCCAACCATGGCTTCCTTTGGACCACATCCCTGTCAACCTGGGGACACCAGTGAGCATTCCTCCCTCTTCCCTCTCTGCCTCCGGCCCAGCTGTTCTTCTGGCCCAGAACCCATGTGCTGTCCTCTCTTCCTATTTGCTGGTGGGGACCATTATTTCCATAAACAAACTCCCTTATGGCCTCTCAGCCTCTTCACAGACAGGTGGATGCATTAGGGTCCAACCAAGAGAGCAGAGCGTTTCAACAGAAAGGATCTAATCTAGGGAACTGGTGACACATCGGGGGGAGCTACTGAGAAGCCAAACTGCAGCAGTGAGGTCAGCAAGGGTCAGCACCTGGAGGAGGATACATCCCTCCAGTTGGGAAGGCCCGGAGAAGCAAGCCTGGGTCAGCCAGAGGGAGGTGGAACCACGGCAGGCCAGCAGGAAGAAGCTGGAGGTACAGCCACTGCAGACAGGGCAGGGAGAGATTCCCACTGTTCCTGTGGTCTCTATCTCCTGCCAGGGCCTCGCTGAGTGAGATCCAGCCGACCAATTCAAGAGGCAGGGAAATAACCCTATAGAAACAAGGAGGACCAAGGGCAGATCTGAGACCACGGGCCCAGGCCCAGTGCACCTGCTCTGCTCTCACCACCCAGCACCTGCTTCCTCAAACCCCTTTGGATAGGAGCTGTTTCTCTCCCACTTACCCCAGCACACAGGGCTGTGCCGGCCACTCGTCTTTATTCTTCTCTCTTGGTTTAGTGACACTGCTAACTCATTTCCTAGTCCCAGTCCCTTTCTTCCTTGCCTCCACTACAGGTGCTAGCAAAGTAAAAAGCCTATTTTACCGTTCTCTCTGCAAAGATGACCAAATATTTTATTTTCTTAATTAAATAGAATAGACATGGCTGTGGCTACCTCTTCTCCTTTCTTCTAGCCTTGAATGCTATGAAAATGTCCAGAGCTGCAGATGCCATCTTGCAACTGTGAGGCAAAAAGCTAGTACATAAGGTGATCTAGCAAAAAGAAAGACCTTAGGTTTAAAATAAAGATGCTCTTAGGACACCTCCAGACTTCTCAACACATGAAATGGCTAAATGCCTGTATTGCTTAAGTCACAGTTAGGGTTCTGTCTCTTATGACTGAAGGTGTAGTAACATTACCTCACCCTCTGTGCCTTGTAAGGTCTGCGTGCTGAAGACTCAGTCACCCTGCTGTCTCCCTCTTCCCCTCCTAGGATGATCACTGCCCCCATCATAGGCCAGGCTGTCCTGCATCCCCAACGAGCCTCCCTTCCCAAATCCCTCTCTGTTGCAACCAGGGGGATCTTGCTTCCCTGTTTCTTTTTGGTTTAAGAACTTACTTACGTGGTCTCTTCATTGCCTTCAAAATAAAATTGAAAGTGCTTAGCAAGGCAGGCACAGCCCCTGTAATTTAGCTCACCAAGCCCCAGCAATTCCTCCCCTTGAGCTCCACACTCCAGCCACAGAGCTATGCTACAGCTGCTCCATTCCCAGGCCCCGGGGCCTTCCCAGATCCCCTCACCGAGCCCTCCTCCCTCCCCACTCCCTCCCTAGTGTCATCAAGCTCCAGTGCTCTGTTATTTGCTAGGATCTCTCTCTCCCCTACCAGAAAGTCAGTTCCTTGACAACAGGGCCGCGAGTGTTATTCATTTCTGTGTCCCTAGTGCCTGCCACACTGCGGGGACGTGATGAATGTGTGTGGAGTAAGAGAGTGAATGAGTGAGTGAATGAATGAGGCCATGCATTCAGGCACCTGGGAAGTCAGCTGCTGGGAGGAGCTGACTTGCTGTATTTTTGCAGGGAGGAGAGACCGGCGATGACCCAAGTCTTTGAAAACCTGCCTAATGCCCTGGCTGTCTGGAATTCTGCCCAGCTTGCTTCAGGGAGAAGAGCACCCTACCCCACACCACCATAGCTGGGTCCCTTCTCCTGAAATAAATTTTATTTCAAGCCACCTACCACCAGGGAACCATCGTGAAGGGTGATTTATTTTTCCCCAGAAATGTTCTGCTTGTCTTGCAGCACGAGAGGAAAGGTGGTTGCGACTTCGGATTCATCTCTGAAATCCTTTGAGGCATCTCATTCTCTTCTTTCTTCTCAGTGGGGGAAATGAGTTCCCCCAAAGCTCTGAGGTTGACACCCCCAACTCAGATGGGAACAGAAGAGGGACAGGAAGACAGCCACGTGTGCCATTTGTCCTGCTGGTGAATACATGACTGTCGTGTGGATTACACAGCCTTCCTGTTATACAACAGCTCAGCTCCTGAGCCTCCCAGGTCGTAAAGGAAGGCGTAATAAAGAATTATGGGACCACGTAAAATGAAAATTGGAATCAATTAGTTCCCTTCAGAGGAGAGCTGTTTGTGGCACATCCATTAGCCTCGCCTGCTGGGGTAGGGATGGGGTTGGGGGAGGGAAACTATTCTCTGACAAGGGGCTATCATCACCCTTTACAGAGCCCCCCTACACACACACACACACACACACACACACACGCGCGCGCGCGCGCGCGCGCGCACACGCACACACGCGCACACACACAGAGCTCATTGCTTCCTCTGTGCCTCCCCTTGGGGGAAATCAAAAGACATTGGGATCAAAGGCACAGTGACTAACTCCAGCTACTGCCCCAGGCGACCCCAGTGCCACCTTCATGTCTGTCTTTGCCCTGTGGGAGTGACGTCCTTCTCTGTTGCAGCTGTGGGGCTCAGGCAAGTGCAGATCCCATTCAGGAAACAGCAGTACCTTAGCCAATGTATTAAATCAATTAGATTCTGGTGACCACGGAGGCCACGCCAGCTTCCTGAGCACCAGTTACAGGGACGGTGAATCACACACGTGTCGGGAAGTTGTAGCTCTCTCAATCCCGAAAGCTCAAGACTGGCCACAAAATGTGTGTGGCCAGCACTGGGCTCCTTGCCTTCTGTTTCCTATCTGGTGTAGTTTTCGTGGAGGGTTCTGTCAGAGAAAATGCCCAAAGCTACCACGGGAGCCCAGACCTCTCACCATCCCTGCCTTTCTCTGCCTCACTGTGGGCCCAGGACACCTCCTTGGGCCCGTGGCTTCCTGGATCCCTCGGATCTTCCCTCTGCCCTGCTGCTGGATTCTCCCTGAAGGGAAGTCTGTGCAGGTTGCAGAGACTCTTGCTTCTCATCCCCTTCCACGGCAGGCTCGCTTTCCAGAAAAGATGGGAACTCCTTTGCCACCCAGTCCTGCCTCTACTTGGGCCTCAGCTCTCTCTCTTCGGTCAGTCTGCTCCCATTGAGCCCTGGGTGATTGCCCGGATGTGCCTTCCTCCCTCCGGCAGGTGGAGGCCCTCTCTGCTCCCCAGGCCCAGAGGCGTCATCTCTGCTCCTCTCATTATTCTGGGAGCCTGGGTAAAAGTCCCCTCCTCCAGGGGGGTCTCCTGGCTCTCCCAGTCAGGGAAAGAACCCCTCTCTGGAAGCCCTCGTCCCCACGTGCTCGCTGAGTAGATCATGACCTGTTTTCCTGGCGGATTCGGGCCTTTGACTCTGTGTGCTTAACTCAAGTGTCCTGTAAATGGCACACAATGCTCAATCTGTGTTTGCAGTGGGGACAGATGAAGGAATACGGCTTTAGGCTCAGGAATGTTCGTGTTTTCTGGGCCCAGTGTTGCGGTACGGGTGAGAGGGGTACGTGCCAGATGAGACAGGAGAGAAAGCCTGGGGGACAGAGGGTGCCAGGGGAGGAGACGGGCCTCACATCTGCATTTTGCTGTTCGGTTTGGCAACCACACACTGACCAGGTGAGGTCGGCCTGGCTGGGGACAAAGCAGCTCTGAAAGCAGATGGAAATGTTGTTTCCGAAAGCGATCGCAACACACCAGAAATCTCCGCTCTCGGTTATCACGGCCCCATAACAGGACTCCAGTGAGGACCCTCGGAGACTCAGGGGCAAAAGCTGGGACAGTGGCCAGGGACGCAGGACAGAAGTGATTGGCTCACAGGCCTGAATGTAAGTCCTGACTCTGCCACAAACCACAAGTTAGTGGGAACCTGGTTTCCTCTTTGAACCTCAAGCTTCACACGTGTAAAATGGAAACTAAGCAGGCTCAGTGAGGGTGTTCAAAGACAGCATGTTTCAGAACATGTGTGTAGCTAGGGGCACAGTGGATTTTAAATAAAATGTCGCTATCTTCCTGATTACCTAGGAGGTCGTATGAGTTGGGAAACAGGGGCCAGGCAACATGCAGACCTTGAGAAGACAGTGGGACTAGGGAAAGAGTGGGGATCCCCGAGCTCAGTCTCAGGAGCAATGAATGTGGTCTCCTCCTCGAAGCCTGTCTGCCTTAGGCCTGCTCTGGCCACAGAGACAAACGTAGGAGTGTTTGGGGCCAGAAGTGCCCTTGGCTTGGGCTGAGGACAGGAGGCTTAGCTAAGTGTCTGAACTTGACCTCAACCTTCCAGGGCCCAGATGCTGGTCTTCCTCTGGCCTCCTCACTACTCAATCAGCTTTCCCGGCTGTCAGACAGGTCCAGACCTGAGGCTAGAGTGTCCTGAGAGCCCCACATGGCCTGGTGGCACCAGGGCTCCTGACCTGCATTCCCCCACACCCTCGCCATCCTATACCAGCCCAGGCCTCATCCCAGTAGGGAAGGGCTCCCCCAGGTGGGCCCCAGCTGGGTGGGGAGGTGCGGTGAGGAACCAGCTGCAGTCTGGCATGGCTGAAGGCAGCCCTCGGTTTCACAGTGATTGCTTTTGCAGCAATCTCGTGGAATTAATTAAATGCCTCTCTTCATTCTGGCTCAGTCATCTATCACGGCATTTATCCCTGCTTTTTTACATTAGAAAATAATGGCAATTATCCCTTAAATAATCAATTTTTACAGTTTACATTTAATTTATGAGAGGACGACAGGCCCGGTGCTTTGCCTGTGAGCACAGCTTCGTTTTCCGTTTGCCTATTTTTCCTTGGTGCCCACATCCTGGGGAGAGGGGAGCATATGGAGGCAAGGGCGAGGTTTGGTGATTTCTCTGACCCACGGACTCCAGACTCAGATGAGGGGACAGAGCAGAGGGGCAGGAAGAGCCCTCAGGAGAATGGGCCCTGGGTGCAGCTCACTCGCTGTCTTCTGGGAACGTGGCCTCTCCCTACTGAGGATCCTCATAAGCTTTCATTTTGATTGCTTGGCTCTATTTCTGACAAGCTCTGCTTCTGGCTGATTTATCTGGTCAGGTTGATCAAAACACGTCAGCCCCACTTGAAACCCTTTCGAGGCTCCCCTGGGGCTCAGGCTGAGATTCCAGCTGCTTGGCTCAGCTCCTGAGGCGGCCCGTGACCTCTCTGCAGCTGCGTCAGCCTTCTGCCCTGCTGGTTTCACACCACGGCCTGGCCACATCCCTCCCCTCTGCCTCCCGTGCCCTTCCACAGACCCTCTCTCACTAGCTAATCTTTCAAGCCCACCTCTGAAAATATATAGCAACAATAAACAGTTTCTCCTATATTCCCACGACATGAAATATTTCTGTGACCTCTGGTCACCAAGATATGTGTGGGGACTTCTCTCCCACCAACACCCAAGCAATTCTGCAGTAGACACCACTGAGTGTCCTCTGATGTCATTGAATCATGGGGCTATTTGTCTGGAAGGAGTGACAGACCCCTCAGGTGAGAGGCTCAGTCCCATAAGACTTCCCCGCCAATTCCCAAACCAATCACAAGCCCTAGGTGGCTTAACCTGTGCCTCTGACTAAACAGCTATTCTTGGGGCTTCCCACACCCTCTCCTTGGATTCCATTAATTTATTACAGCAGTTCACAAAACTCTGGGAAACCTTATTTTCCTAGTCTAATGTAAAGGCTGCAGATGGAGATGTGTAAGGTGAGGTTTGAGTGCCAAGGGTGTGAACTTCCGTGCTTTCCCCTGGGTCACGGCCCCCCAGTGTGCACATTCACCTACCTGGAAGCCCCCCAACCCAATCCTTTTGGATGTTTATGCAGGCAGCACCCCCATGAGCCTAACTAATTACGTCAGTGGCCATTGGCAGTTGACTTCAACCTCTCCCTACCCAGCACTTTGCAGACGCCAAGGATTTCAGCTGTATCGCAGGACAGGGGATGCAAATCAAACATCTAGTTCTCAATATAGCACCAAGTTTCTTTCCAAAACTTGCCTTCCTGAGCACACCCCTCAGCCACTGCTAGGGCCACCCAGAGCATCCGCAGCCCCTTGATCAGCCCTGGCTGCTGATTCCCCCGTTCTCCTCCCAGGCCTGTGAACATGGTGAGATGGACCCTGGTGCAGGGCCTGGCCCAAAAAGAGCGAGTCTGTGATGTCAAAATGACCAAACTCCAATGGTTTAAAGCAATCAAAGTCTATCTAAACAGTTTTACGATGCAGAAGCCCAAGTCTCTCTGAATTGAAGATCGAGTGTCGTCTGGGCTGTATTTCTCTCTGGGTGCACTCTGGAGCCTCCGTTCCCCCCGCTTCTCTAGCTTCCAGAAGCTACCTGAATTCAGTGGCTCATGGGCCCTTCCTCCATTCCCACAGCCAGCCATGGTGGGTCAAGTACTTCTCATGTTGCATTTCTCTGACTCTTTTGCCTCTCGTTCCTATTTTTGAAGGCCCCTTTGGCTACAGTTAGACCAAGCCAGGCAATCCAGGGTAACGTCCTTGTACTAAGTCAGGGTTCTCCAAAGAGACAGAACCAAGAGGACGCATGGGTACACGCACAAGTGGGGATTTACTAAGGGAATTGCCCACACAGTTAGGAGGCCCACGGCAGGCCATCTGGGAAGCCAGGCAAGTGACTCCCTCCAAGTCCAGAGGCCTCAGAATCACAAAAGAGATGAAGGCCTGAGAACCAGGAGTTGGCGGCTTGCTGGACTGCTGGAGTTCCAAGGCTGGAGAGACTCTGGAATTTTGTTGTCCAAAGGCAGTAAAAAGGAGGACGTCCTCCCTCCCTTGCCTTTCACGGTCCGACCTGGCCCCAAACTGTTTGGATAGTGCTCCCCACACTGAGGCCGATCTTCCCCCTCTGTCCTCTGACTCACACACCAGTCTCTGAAAACAGCTTCACAGGTGCCGGTTCTCGAGGTACTCCTTCACCTAGTCAAGGGGACGCGCAGAGTTACCGTCCTTTATCTTCAAGCCAGCCGATTAGCACCCTTCATTCCACCTGCAGCCCTAATTCCCTTCTACCACGTAACATACCATATCCACAGGTTCTGGGGGCTGGGTTGTGAGTACCTTTGGGGGAACCGTGGCTCTGCCTGCCACAGAGAGGATCCAACAAATGCATGTTGAGCAAAGATGAAGGAGTGAAGTGAACCTACAAACCTCACAGACCACCAAGTCTTTATGCCTTTTTGCCTCTATCCAAAGGGGCTGCTGAACACCTCAAAAGCCACAGATCAGCTGCTGGGAGAAAGCCAGCTTTGGCAGGGCGGCTGTTCCCAGAGCTCCACATTCATCCCCGTGTGGTGGGCGGCGGTACCTGCACACCCTGCCTCAGCCCTGCACCCCGCTGCCCTGTTTCCCCGTTCAGTGGGTTGCCATCGCTCACAAGCCCTGAGCACACAATGGAGAAGCACCTCGGAGTTCACGCCCCGCTCTGACACCTCTGCTGAACCCTCCTGGCACGGGTGGGTGGCTTCTCCTCTGGGAAATCATAGATAGATCCAGATCCGCACTGACAGTGAGAGTCTAGCAGAGATTGATTTCTCTTTACCAAGGGACCTGGCATGGGGTCTCTCTGAAGAGCAAGCTGAGGGAGCTGGTGAACTTGGACAGTGGCAGCAGGCACTTTCTAGGAGCTGGAAACCTCTGTGCCTACAGAAGCGAGCCAGGAAGGCGTTGGAAATGGTAAATCGGACCCATAATAATCCACTGCCAGACTCAAAAAAATGTCATTTCATGCCGGTAACGACACATTTCACAATATTGTCCCATTATTCTATTTGGATAGTTCCTTCTCTCACGCCTGGACCAGAGTTAGCTGACTTTTCCCCCTCCTCTGTTTTTTTGTTTTGTTTTAGTTTAGTTTTTTTTTTTGTTTTGTTTTGTTTCTGGGAGAGAGTGAGGACTGGTTGCCACAGCAACTGATTTATTCCTGCAAGCGCGTTTTAACTTTTGTCAGATGTTCTGTCTGACAGGAACTTTCCCTTTCTGGAAGCCGGCGATCGAAATCCTGCCCGCTCTTTACGAAGCCTGCAGCCGCTTCCCTCCTTTCCCTGATGGAAGGGTTTGTGTACACATTTATTCAATGGGGAAAACAAACTTTAAAGTCAAGGCTCTGGAAGGAGAGAGGAAAACAAAGTAATTACATTTTCTCGAGCCTGCTGCTGTGAGATATGAAACTTGGCGGCTCTCGGGGATGGAGAAGTTTGCTGAGCGACTATTGGTTTTTCTTTTCTCCTCCTCCTCCTCCTCCTCGCCCATGGATGGTTTAGGAAATATATTCATTTATTTCCATGCTTAACTAATACTTGACCATTTCTATATGCCAGGCCTATGAATTAGTCAAAAAGAAACAAAATATGGCTGCAGCCTCCCTGGTGTTTACTGTGGAGGGAAAGACAGGTGGTGGTAGAGTGAACACCTAGCATGTGCAAGGCTCTAGGTTTGATCCCTAGCACTGCAAAAAAAGTTTTCAATCACCACATTCTAATCCCTAATCCCAATATTACCTATGGGGAAATGAAAAATGAAAGGTGTGTAGGGAAGCAGAAAGAGGCCAGTCCTTCAGAGCAGGAGCACCGGAAAGGTGACGCTGAACACGAGACGGAGAGTAAAAGGAAGACCCACCTAGCTAGAGCCAAGGTGAGCTCAAAAGGAGCTGGGTGAGCCAGAGGAAAGGAAAAAGGCCAGGGTGGGTGGGCAGTGGGCTTCTTGGGGAAGCAGGTCCCGAGCGTGGCAGACAGGGGCACAACTACACAGGGTGGCCAGGCGTGCACTGGCATTCGATGCCCAGGCTGGGAAGGCTCTGATGTGCTTCTCAGCAGAAAAGGCAAGCAACTGACACGGTCACAGAGTGGAGAACGCGTGGGAGAGAACGTAGGTGGCATGCATGAGCTGGGAAGATAAATCAGCTAGAGGAGGGCTTTCCTTCATCCAGAAGAAAGGCGAGGCTGGCCCACCCAGGAGAGGGCTGCAGGCGAGGGACAGGGAAGGTGCACACGCATTTGGACGTGAGACTGGCAGGATTCATTGTGGGGCCGGCTGTAGGGTTGTGGAAGAAGACTCGGCTTCGTGGCTGGAGCAATAGGCTGATGGCAGTGCCTGAGATGGAGATGCTCAAGGAGGAGCAGGTTTAGGAGAGAGTGGGCTCTGGGACTTCCGTTCTCTTTAGAAGTTTCATCCACAACCCCTCCTCAGTTGTCTCCTCCTCTAAGTGGGACTGACTCGGTTCACGGCTGCATTCTGATGCTGCAGCCAGCGCCTGGGACCTGGGGACCTCAGATGTCCATCGCGTCAGATTCCTAGGGCTACCACACAAATGACTACAAACAGGGTGGCTTAAAACAACTGAAATTTATTTTCTCATTGTTCTAGAGGTCGGAAGTCTGCAGTCAAGGTGTAAACAGGTAGCTTCCTTCTAGAAGCTTTGTGGAGAAACCATTCCATGCTGTTCTCCCAAGCAGCTGGTGATCCTTGGTGTTTCTTCACTTAGAGATGTGTCAACTCCAGTCTTGGCCTTCATGCAGCCTTCCTTCTTTCTCTTATTTATAAGGACACTTGTCATTGGATCTCAGGCTTCTGCTAATTAAGGATCATCTCAAGATCCTAGACTTATTACTTCTGCAAAGACCTTTTTTCCAAACAAGGTTACATATAAAAGCTTCTGGGGGTTAGGAGACAGGCATACATTTTTGGGCTATACTTCAACCCATCAATTAAGAAAATGAGGGAATGAATCACATCTACTCTTCTAATCACTTATCAGAGAGATAAGCCCAGGGCCAGGCACTCAAATGCGCTGGCTGATTTCATTGGTTCACTGAAGAACACAGCATTAACTCAAATGCTCTCCAAAAAAAAAAAAAAAAAAAAAACAACCTTCAACTTTTCAAGCAGCCTTCTTTGGAGACTGTTTGTATTCACCACCAGCTTCTCTAAGTTGGCTATTTGACAACGTGTCTAGAGCACAGCATTTCAGGTAGAAACGACTCAAAGTCAATAAACCAGAGAGAATGTGAGTCATAGTTAAAAGCAGGCTTAACATCCCAAAGGTGAACATCGATCCAGCTTCATGGCTGGAGTCATGGTTGTGCCTCTTCTTGTCAAGCTGGAGAACAGAAAAGTGGCATAGCCCAGCCTCCAGGCCCTCTCCTCCCTTGGGCCTCATGCCTGGCCATCCCTACTCCCACCAGGGGCAGTGACAATCTCCACAAGAAATGCTGCTTGAAACATCTTGGTCAAGTCCTGTGACGTTATACACACCTTCGTTCCTTAGCCTCCTGTCTATACTGCCAGCCTGTACCAAAGGCTCTCTTTCATCCTAATGCCACCAGAGAGCTGCGGGAGCCTGGGTGCCAGCCTTCTGTGGGGCACATGTCTGTCTTTCCAAGTTACTCTCAGATTTAGGAAGGCAGCCTCTCCCTATCTGATGCAGCCCTCCCAGGGTTCTGTCTTTTAAGACCTCCCCGCCCCTGTCCCTGTCATTCAGCCTGAAGAGTCCACGTGCCTTGACCCAAGAGCAGTAGGGCCCAGGCCCTAAGACAGGCAAGTGATGATGGAGGACAGGCAGGAGGGTGTGTCAGAGGCCCAAAGGCTAACGCTCATGCTGCAAGGGCAGCCACTCTGCTTTGGTTCAAGTGTGCACAGGGCTGTGTGGGCGGAACTGGACATCACAGGTAGGGCCAAGGTGTTCTCTTGGGTGCTGAGTTTCTTTGGTAACCAGACCTGAGAAGGGCCCTGTTTCATTGGAGGCCTGGGACTCCTGACAGGCTGCCCTGGCCTTGAAGTGTCCTGTTTCCTCACAGCCATACCCCTGGATGCTACAGCCCATTAGTGGGCTCTGGCAGATGTGTCCTCTCCCCTGGGCCACTAGGCAAGCCCAGGACCCCTCAGTGCCTAAACCCCCAGAACTGAACATGGGGCTTCCAGTGGCAGCCACAGAAAAGCACTCTTGCAGGGCTCCTGCTACATATCGACGAACTGTACCAACCTGCCTCCTCCATCTGTTCAGTGATTGTGAAGATGCTCCCAAATGCTGGGAGCTGGGGGTTAGTCCTTTTTCTTTCTTTCTTTTTTTTTTTTTTTCTTTTTTGCCTCCTTTCAAATATTTATGAAGAGATTTCCCATTTATCCTGGCATGTCTTCTCCACCGTGGGTGTCAGCGGGGAGGACTCAAACAACAAACTCCAGAAGGTATTTTCCCCAAAGCAGCATCTGGCTTGCTTGGCAAGTGCAGCAGGCCCTTTGCTGGGAATTGGCCGAGGCAGAGAGGGGAGGAGCCATGAGGCCCAGCCTGCTCTTGGGCTCTAAGAGTCCCAGTGGACCAGGCTGAGGTATCTCCAGAGGGCAGGGTGTGCCTGCCATTTGATGTCCCACAGTCCCAAGGCCTCGTGCAAGCCAGGACACAGGACCCTTGTCAGCACCCCTCTTGCCTCTTGTGCCCTTCACGCCCTCTTGTCTTATTTGGAAGCTCCCTTACTGCCCCAGGTAAACTACCTGGCCAGTGACCTGTTCCCCGGGGTCCACTCTAAGGGCCTTCTGTGGTGACACTCCCCAGTGGGGTAGGTCACCAAAGAAAATGCCCCTGAACTCTCAGCCTCCAAAGCCCAGTCCCAGGAGGGCTTTGGAGGCTGGGCTACAACCTTGCCTGCTTCTCCTGGATGGGCACTTCCTGCCAGCAGCGCATGCAAACAGAAAAATGGGTGTTCAGCAGGACCCGAACTGGGAGTAAGGGAGTCATCAGGGCTAGAGGTAGCAAGGGAGCGTTGTAGTATCTCAGGTCACCCTGGCCTAACTGCTGCCTCCCCTGTTTGTCTGCCAGGTGACAACTCCCACAGGTATAGCTAGCCCAGCTGATGCCAGGCATTCCCAGCCCTCCAGTCCCTGTCAACAACCCACATACTAAACCAGGCTGCAACTGCCAGGGATAAATATAGTTGAAAACCAAGCACTTCCCAAGAGAATTTGGATCCAAAGGCATCATGGTCCCATGCCCTGGTTATTACCTGGGCAGCCCATTACGAATCACTAGACAGCTTTAAAAAATATTGATGGCCAGACCCTGCTCCAGGTGGCCAGAATATCCAGGAGTGAAGCATATATTTCTAAAACTCCAAGCTAATGTCAAAGGCTTGGAAACCATCGACTACAGGAAGAATATGTTCCTTGGAAACAGTCCTTGAATTTGAACCCTAGCTCTTTTATTTACTACTTATGACCTGGGATAAGTTACTTGGCCTCTGGAAGACTCAGCTGCTTCATCTATAAAATAGGGTTAACAATGTCCCTCTTGAAAGCTGGGGGTGGTGGCACATTCCTGTAATCCCAGCACTCTGGAGGCTGAGGTAAGAGGATCACTGAGAGTTCAAGGCCAGCCTGGGCTACATACTAAGTTCAAGGACAGCATGGGCTGCATAGCGAGACCCTGTCTCAAAAAAACCGAACCAAACCAAAACAACAACAACAAAATCAAATCAACAATGCCTGTCTTGTTATAAGGTGCTGGCACTTGTAACTGTTTAAGAATCACATCCTGGGCTGGGGATTTAGATCAGTGGTGCTGCCTACCTCCCAAGCTCAAGATCCCAAGTTAGATTCCTGGTACCAAAAAAAAAAAAAAAAAAAGAATCACATCCCATCACTATTTTGTCTTCTAGAACAAGAGATTATTGATGTTGGGCAGGCAGATGAACACAGGTAGCCTTTAAGGTTGCTGGAAGCAGCCTTTCCTGGTTCCAGGGATGCTTAGAGCTGTCACTCAGTCCCATCACATCCCTTGCCTGCAGAGCTGTCACCTCCCTCTACCTGCAGAACTCTCACAGGGCTTCACCTGGGTGCAATGGCTGCAGGAGGACAGTGCAATCACTTGGGAATACTATCAACCAGGTGACCACCCTCCCTACACATACAGAGCCAGTCCTGGAATTTTTAAGGACCTAGAGTATCTAAAATATCAACTCTACAGAGCCAGTGCATTTCCCATCCCATTTACCTAAGAATGGTCCATTATCAGACCCAGCAGGAGCAGAACCAGATCCAAATGTCATGAGTGCCTGGAGCCACCTTGAGCCAGAGCGGTATAGAGATGCCCAGAGGTGTGTGGGAATCCTGTCAGGGTGCAAGTACCCCTGCACAGACACACCTGAGAAGCCTCAGCAATACGGCAGGTCACCTGAAGAGGACCCACAAGTCCTGCGTGCAGGATTCATTCATACAATAAATACTATCTCTATGCTACACTGTGTCCATCTGCTGGTAACACCTGCTGATGTCAAACCACTGTGACTGGATCAGCTGGGCTCTGTGCTACATACTTCATATACCACCCCTTTCAAATCTCACAAAACTGGACAAGGGCAGATTTCATAGTGGGTCCATGCCATGGAAGCCTCAAAGGGTTGAGTCAGTTTTTGCAAGCTCTTGCATTGCCACCCATGGAAGACGGCAATGATTTAACAATATGTTTGCCACCTAGAAGATTCATGTGCATGGGTTCCCAGGGGACAATATGGGAAAGGAATCCAGACAAATCCCGAGCTTGTAGAGTGTTCTGCCTCTTTCTGTACTGCAGCCCCAGCTGAGTGCATGAGACGCACACCTCAGAAGCCATGTCAAAGCCCCTCAGCAAAGCCGGGACGGCCTTCGCCCAAAAGCAGCAGCTGCCTGTGCCCATGGCCAACACCTTTCTGGAGCACATGTGCTGCCTGGACATCATCTTGCCCCCATCATGACCAACAACACTGGCTTCATCTGTATCACCGGCCCATACTCCCACTTAGCTAAAGGAGATGGACGTGGGATGAATGTGGCCCAGCTGAACATCATTCACAGAACTCATGAGCACCATGCAGAGAACGTCAAGAATGTGCATACAGCCTCTGAGAGCTCTGCCTCCAACCCCATTCTTTACTGGCCAATGGCTGTGGCCCTGGACACCAAGGGTCCCAAGATCTGAACTGGGCTCATCAAAGGCAGCAGCCCCACTGAGGCAGAGCTCAAAAAGGGAGCCACACTCAAAATAATGCTGGACAGCACATACATGGGGCAGTGCAAGGAGAATGTGCTATGGCTGGACTCCAAGAACATCTGCAAGGTCGTAGACATGGGCAGTAAAGCCCACGTGGACAACAGCCTCATTTCCCTGCTAGTGAAGGGGAAAGGTCCCAACTTCCTGGTGACCAAAATGGAAAATGGTGGCTCCTTGGGCAGCAAAAAAAGTGTGAACCTTCCTGAGTATACCATGAACCTGCCTACGGTGTCCAAGAAGGAAATCTAGGACCTGAAGTTCAGGGTGGAGCAGGACTTAGACATGACGCTCACATCCTTCATCCACAAGGCTTCTGATATCCACACCGTGGGGCAGGTCTTGGAAGAGAAGGGAAAGAACATCAAGATCAGCAGCAAGAACATCAAGACATCTGCACAAGGGTTTGGTGAGATCCTGGAAGCCAGTGATGGCATCCGGGTGGCCCGCGGTGACCTGGGCATCAAGATTCCTGCAGTGTTTCCTGGCTAAGAGGATAGGTGGATGCTATAACCACACTTGGAAGCCTGTCATCCATGCCTCACAGATGATGGAAGGCAAGATCAAGAAGCTCCAGCCCTCACAGGCTAAGGGCAGCAGCCGGACCAGTGTCATCTTGGATAGGGCAGACTGCACCATGCTCTTCCGAGAGGGCCAAGGGCAACTACCCACTGAAGGCTGTTTGCAGGCAGCACCTGACTGCCTGGGAGGCCAAGGCTGCCAACTTCCACTTGCAATTATTTGAGGAGCTGCGCCTCCTGGCCCCAGTTACCAGCAACTCCACAGGAGCCGCCATTTGTTCAAGTGCTGTAGTGCGGCCATTATTGTGCTCACCAAGTCGGCAGATCTGCCCACCATGTGCCGCGGTACCCCCCATTGTCATGGGGACCAAAATCCCCAGACAGCCTGTACAGAGGCCTCCAGGCATCTGCCCCTGGTGTGCAAGGACGTGGACCTGCACATGAATTTGGCCAAGAATATCCGCAAGGCAGGCTTCTTCAAGACAGGAGATGCGGTCATTGTGCTGAGGTGGTTTCCCAGCGCCTGCTTCACCAACACCATGCATGTCATGCGCTCGCTCTGAGCTGCTGTGCAGCATGGGTGGGTTGGACACCTGGGAAGGTTGCATCTCTGTAATTAGCACCATTTGGGTGCTAATAAGAAGTCATACGTGGCAAAGCACTGAGAACGAAGCCTGGAACATAGGAAGTACTCAATAAACACTGGCTTTTAACATTTTTGTGTCAATGCTTTCCCTGGGCTGCTTCATCCCGTGCAACCACCCATGAGGCAAGTGCTTGAGTCCCCATGTTATAGGCCTAGTGTGGTTCAGCAACTAGTTCAAGGCCACACAGCTGCAGGTGTCAAAGCAGGACTGGGAACCCAGGTCAGCCTAAATCTAATGACCTTCTCTGCCCACCTCCTCAAAAGGCCTTGAAGAGAAATTAGCAAAGACCCAGGGCTCTTCAATGACAGAGTGAGCAGAATAGCCCACAGAGGAGACCAAATTGGAATATTTGATTGATACTGCAGTGATTCAGAAAGACAAGTGCAGTACAAAGCAACCCCTCCCTCCCTGCGGGGTAAGCCTACAGCAACCCACCTCCAGCACACCAGCAGGCAGCTGAGAGCCTTGGCAGGCAGATGGAAAGGAAGGTGTGATTCAGAAGCCAAGGTCCGTGGACCTCCCCTGAACCAAACCTTTCAATCCTCAGCCAGGCTCTTAGCAGCAAAGTTGACCACGAAACACTGCCCTTTCTTCCAGCTCCTGCACAAGGCTGTTATATTTTCAGAATTAAAAGCTCTGCTTGGGCAAAAGCACAAATGGTGCATGCACATTAGCTGATGCATGTGCTGTCACTGACCACCTTTCCCAGCCCCACCTGCACCCCACTTTCAAAGGCTCCAGACTCTTCCTGCTGACCATTTCTTCCCTGGACTTCTTGAAGCTTTGAGAGTCAGCTCTGTTTCAGAGGCTAGCTGAGGACAAAGGAACCTCTCAGCCTATTTGTCCTGGAGAGTGTTTTGAAAGGACTGTTCTCAGAATAACCAGCTAACTCTCAAGCGTGCTGGGCCGGAAGCTTTGGTCGAGTCAGGCTGTTAATATCAATATGTTCATCAGCCGGGCTGGTTCTAGAACAATTTCTAGCAGGGGCGCCCACCCAGCACAGCCACAGCTGCCTAGCACAGTGCCTGATGTGATTCAGTCTAAAATCACACAGATCCTGAATAAGTAAGTCCACAGCGACTTCATTCGCAGTTCACTGTTTTGTTCAGTATTTAACACTGGCAGCAGGGCACTGGGTTTTCCTCCCACGGACAATAAATGAAAAATGCCCAAGAGTGGATAGCTGCCAGAAGCCACAGCTGTCTCCCAGGAGATCTGCAGAGAACACCTGGTTTAGGGGCTGGTCCTCTGCCTTCAGCTCTAGCCATTACCAGCACAGATACTGGGGCTGGAGCCAGGAGGTCAAGGGAGAAGGATGCACACCTTTCTTCACCCCTACCTGCCCAGGAAATAAATGAGCAGCCTGCTTTACCCCACCTGGTTTGCAAGGTGCAGCCTTTCCTAACCTCTACACCCCCAGGTGACTTTGACAGCCCTTTGAACTTGATCTCATCTGGATGAATATGTGGGGGAGAAAGCAGAGTAGGCGCCCTCCAGAGGCTGGGGTGCAGACTGATAGCTACAGAGCATGGCAGCTCCAGGCAGAGCTGGGTTCAAGTCGTAACCCCACCTTTTACTCAGTTTAGCTGCAAGTTCAACCTTTACGAACTGTGGGTAAAGATGACAACCTTTTAGGATTGTGGTCATGATGAACCGAAATGAGGCCACAAAGGAAGGATCATCCAGAGAACACCCACTAAATGCTGCTTGCCTTCCCTCTTCACACTTCTAGGGTGCTGCTTCTGGTACTTCTGGGGGCTTGCCACGATTTTGTTATGGTGCAGCAGACAAAGAATGCTGTGTATCCAGCTCAAATGGGATATCAGTTATAAGAAAATGAAATGGAATAAATCTCAATTTATAAAGCCAAGCAGCATTTTCTGATTTGCACTATCTCTCAAAGGATACGAAACAGTGAGGGGGGAAAAAAGTCATTGCTGCAATATGCATAATCTGATAGAGGCAAAAGCTTTCAAAACCAAGATCTCAAGGCATTCTTCTCGGATTCAGAGCAGCCCAGATGGGTTGCAGATAAAGCCTTCCCTCAGAGCCAGGCCCCCCGGAACTTTCTGAGACTCATCCCAACCTCAAAATCGCTCTGTCTATTCACCTGAGATATCAACCCAGGCTCCCAAAATCCCCCCACTAAGCCTTTTGAAATCACAGGAACCATCTGCTTTGGGCATAGAAATGAGATATGACGAAAAGTTGCCACACAAAGGTCATTATTTCTGGAGGACAAAGGCGGGAAACAAAGCCTTTAATAAAGGCTTTCGGAGCCCCGCCCTCTCGTTGCACACAGCAGCCCTGCATCCCTGGCGGGTGAAGGGCCCCTCCCTGCTCCCCTCCCCGCCAGAGGCTCAGCCTGCTCCTGCTCAGCGGCTTTGAAGTACACGTTATGCAGCGTGAGCAGCCTAATACTGTATTCCTCTCCCTTGGCTGCCGCAGCAGCCCGCCTGACTGCCCCGCCCTGGACTCGGGATTGTGAAGGTTCAGGCTCATTATGGCTCCGTTGTCATCACGGACTAAGTGAAGCACCGAATTGTGGTAATTACCCAAATGATCCAGAGGAGGACAAAAATTAAGAACCCTGTGTTGAAAAATACAGTTTTGGAGGCCCGGTCCAACGGAATGTCAAATGCCCCACTTTTGCAGCTGTCTGGAAAGGTAATAACGTGTGTGCAATTAGTTGATCCCTCCCCCCGCCCCGTAGTACCACTTACACTGGATGGCTCCCTCGGGAAGATGTCAAGTATCCAGTGTCTCCAGGGCAGAGCCTTCCCCAAGCAAGAGGACGCACCCCTCTCTCAGGTTTGGGAGCATCCCATGGGATGCTGAACATCCACAGTCCGTGAGCCACAGTGAAATCCTGCCATTTCGTCCTCTAATCCGCTGGGCAGAAATTTCCAGATTTAAATTGTGCTCACCCAAGCATGATAAGTGGTCTCTGACAGTCTCGCATTTGCTCTAGGTCCTTCCGCCAGGGGTCAAGTCCTTGTTTGACTGCACAGTCTACATCCTACCCATCTCAGGATCAACCACAGCTCCCAGTTGGGTGCCCAAGGGCAGAAAGGCAAACTGCCCACCACCCATCTGGATTCCCCTGAAACTAGCAGGTAATAACAATGCAGCCCAGTAGCCCTTGACAACAGCAAAGACACTGTTTGGTGTCCTTGAAAGATTCTGGCCGAGCTAGGATCTGACCCCCGTGAGTAGCGGGTGTGAGACCTGGAACAAGTTACTCAACTACTCCGCACCGCAGATTCCCCAGGTGCACGAAGAGAATGAACAGAGCATGAAATGTGCACCCCCAGGAAACATCACAGAAAGGGCAGAAATGGCAGCCATTGCTATTCGTACCACAAATGACTGCAACGTGCATGCACCACGCAAGGCTGCTTTGGTGGCTCTCAAGGCTGGACTGGAGAGGTGTCTTTCCCCCAGGTGGGCTGGGCTTGTCCTGATCATCTTGCTAGTCTTTCAAGAGCCAGTGTGATGGCGACGACTGATCATGTGTGCTTCCTGGTGCAGCACTCTCTAAACGCTCAGGTGCTCTCTGTGAGTGCAAGGTTAGAGCTAGTTGAATATGGCTCTGATGAATGAAAAGTTTAGTTCGATCTCTTGCTTGCTTGGAGGAGGGTCCCACAGCCCACGTGTCATGGCCCCTGCCTAACCGGAGAATACCAAAGACACTCGTCCAGGAAGGCAGCTTACAGAGAGGGCTGGAGGAGATGTTCCCATGTAACCCAGCAGCTGCCTTGGGATGTAGGTTTTCACATCATGTTTCACGGAAGTGTGGGTGCTCTAGGAGCTCTAGGTGGGGTGGCTGGTACAAACTGAGTTCTTCATCTTACCTACAGGGCTAGTGGTGGAAGATCAGGTCAGAATTCTGTTTAAGATTTTTCTCTGAAACCAAGATTTGCTCCTAAAAAGAAAAGCATGAGAATCACCTTTCCCTTGGCTTCTAAGGACAGGATTCTTGACTTAATCTCAAGGAAATTAGGGATAGAGGTGAGCAGCCTTGTTCTGAGCCAATTCAGATATATATTTGGTATCTGCTGGGTGCACACCAGCTGGTGATAAGATTTAAAAAGTAAAATAGAGGCGTTGACCCTTGTTTGAAGCTTTAAAGGCAAAACAGACACCCTAAAGGCAGGAGAAGGGGGCAGACAAATGCTAATGAATGCAGCCAAGCTGGTCCAGGCAGACAATAATTTTCCAGGGGGCAAGGAGCATCTCTTACTTAGTGAATATTTGTTACGTATTACCACATAAGCCAGACCCAGGGAAGTCTGCAATCTTGTGGGAGCCAGAGCAGTGGTTCCCACGTGGAATAACTGTCTCTAGAGAGTGGTCGGGAAGATGCCACAAGAGATGTGAAATTCAAGCTTCATCTTCCAAGGACCGCAGTTCTCCGCACACCTCTTTCCATTTCCTGGGGTCCACAGCAGCACCCCACAGAACACCCTGAAGGATGCCAACGGGCTCACAGGCAGGTGTGAGCTGAAGAAACGGACCGCCTGGCGATGGTCTCCGAGGCCTCCTGGAGGGAAGAGATTGGAGCTGGGTGTTGAAGGAGAGTGGCCCGGCTCCGACAAGAAGGGAGTGTGTCCAGGCTGGGACCGTGTCAGGAGCAAAGACAATTAAGTGAAGCCAGCAGGGCTTGGGCAGAGGCTGGCAATAAAGAGGAGGCAGAAAAAGGCTGTCAAGCTCGAGTAGAGGCAAAAGCAGGAAGATATACGGGTATGGAAAGGAACTGGGAGGAAGAGAGAAAGCAGTGGAAGGTGGAAGGTTTAAATCAAATACATAAGGGAACGTTCCTGGCCTCTGGGAGCAGAACAGTGGTGAGGGGGGCCAGCCACATCTTCAGTGCCTCCAGGAGTCCGGAGCCTCAGCCCTTGTCAGGAAGCTCTGAAGAAGCCAGCAGGCCCAGGAACCACCAGAGGTCGGGTGGCCAGGGCCCAGCCCGGCCTGTCTGACTCCCAGCTGTGACCACATCTGGGACTTGTGGAAATGTGACAAGAACACTCACTCCCATTCAAGCCTATACTTCACGGCCAAGCAGAGGCCGCGATACGTCCAGGGCAAAGCAGACGCATACCGCACTCCACACCACAGAATCCCCAGGGACGAAGGGGAGGCTGGGTGTCCCTGCTTGGTTAAGAGAGGCGGCTGGAGACGCGCTTCCTTTCATTTTGCCCGGGGATACCTGTCCTGGCTTCCTTCAAGCTAATAATGTGAATGAACCTGGGAGAGAAAGAGTGCGCGCCAGAGAGTAGAGAGTAGGGGAAGCGGAGAGGAGGGGCGCGGACATTAGGAAAGGAAAAATCCGGGCCGGGGTA
>NW_022900935.1:51460823-51532960 GCF_012274545.1 Fukomys damarensis | reverse complement strand
GGCAGGGCTTCGAGAGTGTTTGGGGGAGCCTCTGCCCCACGCCCTCCAGCTCTTCCGCGGGGTCACCGGCCTGCCCCTCTCTGCGCACTGGGGACGTGGGAAGAGCGACCCAAGTTCCCCCCTTGCCGAGGCAGCGAGACCCTCCCCGGAAGCCTACAGAGACCTCGGTGGGAGCGAGGCTGGGATGCGCAAGGCCACCTGCGGACCGGCAGGGCCTGGGAGGGGCGTGTTCGCCCCGTGGGGCTTGCTCTGCGACCTCCTAGATGCGCGAGGCGGCCGTGTAGTGGGTGCGGTGAGGCTGGGATGCCCCTGGGGTCCCCCGGACTCGGGACAGCTGCCTCCGCGTAGGCAGATGCGCTCGGCTTCAGCGCCTCCCCGGCGCCCTTAAATCCAGCTGCGGAACCTGAACTAACAGGTGTCTGTACAGGGACCGTGCAGTCCAGCCAGGTTGCGGACAGGTCTGCCGCTTGGTCGTTGGCTCTCAGAGTGGGAACGAGTTGGTGGAGCGTTGCTTTGATTTCTCAAAAATCTTTGGTCAGAGTTTCGCCTTTTACTGTCACCTTTTCTGGTATATTCACTTCGCCCCTGGGTTGTTAAGTTCTTGCATCCGCCTTACCTCCCTTACTGCAGCTACAACCCTGCAACTAGTTCATCCTGGAAGGATGTGGTGGAGGTGGCAGGGAGCTCCTACAGAGACTGCCCTTTCCCCGCCACATTTGGAGTCGTGTGAAAGGAATTTTTGTGAGTTGTGTCTCGTTGGCCGAGTCAGCTCCCCCCCACTGTCCCCTCCAGGCCGTGCCTGCCCTCACCTAGAATCCTGCCCCCTTTGTCCTCACCACGTGGACTCCCAACTGGGGCTGCTCTACCCTTTGCGGTTTGGAGCTTAATTCCAGTGCTACAACGAGACTTCCGGTAACAGAAACAAATTGCAATCAACAGTTCGGGAAACAGCTACACAAAGAAGCCGGTGGGCCCACAGTCACCCCCTCCTTTTTTTTTTTTTTTTTTCGAAAAACATCATTTCGAGTGTGCAGTTGCTCAGATCACGAACACCTACTCCTTTTATCTGGAGAATGTACCCACGTCACTACCTGCCACAGCACCTGAGCCAGATACAGAGCAGGGCTGCAGTGCCCCCATGTTCTACATCGCAGACTCCTCTGGGTGCCTACTGTGTTGCACAGTAGGTCATGTCACTGTCACCCCTCACCCCAAGAAATGTGTGGACTCGGGGCCTTCCAGGTTCCCAGCGGAAACTGGAACTAACCCTGCAAACTGGCAAGCCTGGCCTACGCAGAGACTTGAATGCCTCCTTTATTAATTCCTCATCCTAATTAGGATTGATGCTGCACTTAGCATCTTGCCAGCTGCCTCGAGCCATTTGCACTCGCTGCTCATCAAGAGAGCCCTTAGCTGATCTGGGCAGCTGGCTCCACTGGCAAAGGGAGCCATCTGGGGGACTTCATGGAAAGAACGGGGCTGCCTGTGTCACTCCCTAAAGCTCCTGGGATCCAGGGCCGGGTGAGCTGGTTTAATATCCCTTGTCGAGGCTCAAATCATTATGACAGCCCCATACCTGAGTAGGAACTGCCGGCATGGCTTACAGAAACATGTCATGGAGGCCAACAGCTCCCAGAGCCAGCTGATACCTCCTATGGTGCCTGGCAGCAAGTGGCCAGGGCTGAGACCTAAACAGCACATTAACCCCAGACCACTTCCGGGAAGGGATGGAGGGGGCCTCCATGTTGGCTTTTGTGTGCAAAATGCATTGTTTCCACCTCTTCTTTAGTAACGCACCCCAAAGTCATTACATCAGAACCCAAACAGAGGGGTTCAAACCCCTGAGCTGAAACTGAAGAAATACTGCAGCAGACAGCTAATAAGGCTCAGGGAACAGCACAGAACTCAGATGGGTTTCCTGGCGACTCGTTCCCGGGTGTTTGCTATAAACGATGGACTAATTACCCTGACCTCCGTGTGCTCAATATATCCATGCAGCCGGGCAGGGATGTCGCCCCAGCCTCGTTCTGACCCCCAAGCAGCATCTGCCTGGCGCACGCCTCTCCATGGGACGAGTGTCAGACTGTTCAGTGCCAGAGCCTCGTGTGTGATACCACTGACAAGGCTCGCAGTGGCCCCACAAAGACTGAGTAATGACTTCACCCACATATACCGATGAGGACGTGAGGCCCAGAGAGGTTCTAGGACTTGCCCAGAGGCTGCTGGGCCGAGCCTCTCTCTCACTACAAAGCTTCCTACCGTGTCATCTTGCCCTTTTCCTAACAGCTTCTGGGTTGCCATTAAAAATAGAACCAAGCACTTGGCTACCCAGTGGAGCCCAGCTCTGAGTCTGGGCTGGCGGCAGCATGAAGGCATTTGGAGGTGAGGGCATGTAACTGATGCAGAAATTGTATAACATACTCTTCCCTTGTATCTCCTTCACTTTCACTTTCTTCCCCTTCCGTCTGTTTTTCTGTCTGTCTCTTAGTTTCTCTATGTCTCTGTCACTTGGCTTCTACTATCTCTTGAACTACCCTGCCCCACCGTAGTCATCTGCCCCCCAACTCCTGAGGCCCTCGTTCATTCTTTATATCTCTGGTAACACCCGGCTGAGGCTGAGGACATAGGAAAAGGGTCATAGGCATCATCAACCAACATTAATTCCCCCTCTGCTGTGTTCTAGAAAGGGACAGAGCACAGAATGTAAGCACACATTGTGGAGTGTGGACTGGAGGGGTGGAAGACCCCGTGGAAACCTGGAGGCAGTAGGGGCTGGGCATTTAGCTCGGGCATAGCACCTGCCTGGCAAGCTCAAGATCCTGAGTTCAATCCCCAGTACTGAAAAAAAAACAAAACAACAACAACAAAAAAAACATGGAGGCAATAGGAGACTCTATGCCCAGAGGGAGTGGTTTATGATCACCTGCCAAGATTCCCTTACCTACTGTGAACTCTAGAGAGCTCCCTGGGGCTGCTGGGGCTGCTGGGTGAGGGCCTGCAGAACAGTGTGAACCCAGCATGTGTGGTCCTGCAGAGCTGAGCCTCGGCAGCCCCCGCCCCGCCACACGTAAAGCTGTCGCCCAGCACACTCACGGTTCTGTCAGAGCCTTAACGAAGCAGCCTTGATCCAAGTGTGGTTACTGTACTTGGTGTCAGCTCTCTGCTGGACACTAGCATGAGAAGATTCTAGAGGCTGAGAATGAGCACATGCTTTGCGTAATTGTGCCGACCTCCCTCACCAGGGCAGCAGCTCTTACCCCGCTATTCCCTACTTTCTTCATACTGTGGTGCACACACACACACATATACATGCACACGCACACCCATACACACACATACAGAAGTCCTAGCGTTGCCCCCTGGAGGAGGGAACTGAGGGGACAGCCAGGGGTGTCTACTCCAGAAGCTCTAGCAGCCCAGAAGTAGGGAGGGTGCTCACTCTTCTTGCACATCTGGAATTCTTTCATGGTCGGAAACTGGGAAGCTGGACCTTCACCCACATTCCTGACCTAGGCCCAGCCCCTGAGTATCAGGACCTCTTTCCTTTGGGATCACGTCTGAGGTTGGACTCCTGAGTCCAGCTGAGCCATGAGTGTATGGCTAGGGACAGGCATTTGTGTAAACTGCCGGGTTTGGGAAGGAGCAGGTGTCAGTCCACCCAGGCTTATGTAGCAAAACGTGACAAACTGGGCCATTTAAATGACACTTACTTCTTGAGGTTCTGGAGCTGGGAAGATCAAAACGGAGGTCCTGGTACTGAGTGTGGCAGCTGCCTCTCGTGGTTCTCATATTGTAGACAGAGAGGGAGCTGGCTCTGCAGTCTTTCCTGAAAGCACGGATCCCAACGTGCAGACCCCACCCTTATGACCACATCTACACTAATCAGGTCCCAAAGGCTCTGTTTCCACGTACTGTTGTTCACACCGTGGTTCACACAGAGGACTGGGGCTTCAGCGTATGAATTGGGGATGCACAACAGTTAGTCCATAGCAGGGGTGTTCTTTCTTCCTGTCCCTGCTGTGTCTCTGGTGCTCAGCATTTGGGAAAGGCTCCTGGAGGTCCGTTTTCTCGTCTACCTTCCCTTAATGCCATACCCAGTGTCCTCTAGTCTCCTCTGTTCTTTACTCTTTTCTCTCTTTTCGTAAGGCAACACCAGCTCTCTTTCTCCGGAGCCAGCTGATTTAGTTGGGTTGACTCAGCACAACTCCAGTCAGAGCCTGGGAGAAAAATCCAATCCAAGGAGAAGCTGGGGGTCTTGTGGACACCAGCCTGGAACTGACTGAATGGCTTTTCCACAGAGCTGGCTTTGGACAAAAGGGCTCAAGAGCAGCTCAGTAGGAAAATCTGGGCTTTAAAATAAATCTGTGTCAGTCTCCCGGACATGCTGGACTCAGGACTTCCAGGACCATCACAGAAGCTGAGCAGGAAGAACTCTTGCCCATCAGACCCAGGGCCTCAGAGGGAAGGAAGGAAAGAATCCCACACACAAACTGGGGCAGGGAATTGTTGGGAAGACAACCTGGTAGACCTCTGTGTCCTCTGAAAAGGGGGCTTGGCTGTCTGGAACATTCCCCCATGCTCTGACTTTCTGCCCAGTGAGCCTCACCCTTGGCCCCCAGGTTGAAGGTGGTTCTGAGCTGCCTTACTTGTGTGGTGTGGGTGTGAGGTGGGGATGTCTCCAGCTAGAAGACCCCTTGGTATTCCTTAGCCCTTTTCCTACCAGGATACACCTGTGTGGGATATAAGCCACGGCCTCCTGGATAGCCTTCCTTCCTTCCACGACACACCTGGTCTGTGTTAAGCCTTTGAGACACTGTTCGTGGCTGTGGGCGGAACACATTTTAATGGCTCAGGTGACACTTCCAGGTGCTGATTTGTGTTCCAATGAAAGCAGCACAGGTGTCTGTCCTGGGAGAGGCCAGGGAGTGCTCCTGTCAGTTGATAAAAGAACAGGAAGGAGCTGTCAGGGGCAGTCACGTTTAATTCAAAACCTCAACCCCAGAAAGGACTTGGAGGAAGAGAGAGGAAAAGGCCAGGAGAGAGTCCCCAGGGCAGGAGAAACCCTTGTGAGGACAGAGGAGAGTAATCGGAGGAGAGGGTTGAGGTCAGGGGCAGAAGCCTGCTGCCTTCCATGTGGGATGGCTGCTACTGGGGCTGGGAAGGGGAGTAAAGGGATCCCGTTTATGTTTTTAGAAGATGTTCAGGCTTCATGTGGGGAACAGAGATTTCCGAAGGCACATCAGGACCTTGTGGCAGGTGACCAGACTAGAGACCTGGGACCAGGTGACAGCAGCAGAAATGGGAAATGGGGGGGAGGGCAAGGAGAAGGAACGGGGGAGCGAGGAACCCAGGGTGACCGTACAGCTTTGGGGCTGCCACAGCTGTCCACAAGGTGGCACCACGTCCCAGTGGGGGAGGAAGAAGCCAGGAGCAGTGATGGGGATGAAAAGCAAGGGCGTGTTCTTGGGGGTCCCTGTACCCACGGAGCCAAAGGAAGTGCTGGACAGCTGCACCGAGTGCAGCTCCAGAGCCCCGTGCTGACTCTCCTTGGTCCTAGGGTTCTGGGTTCATTGTCGGCTGACCCTCTTGACAAGGCGGGCTTTCTCAGCCTCAGCACAGCTGGGGTCTGGGCCCTGCCATTCCTTGCTGTGGGGACTGTCCTGAGCATTGGAGGACGTTTAGCAGCACTCCTGGCCTCCACCCACACCTCCTTCTCCGAGGCATGACCACCAAAAATGTTTTCACATGTTGCCACATGTCCCCTGAGGGGCAGAATTGCGTCCCGTGGAAAACCGCTGATCTAAAGGAAGCATGATTCAAGTTTTTAGGGTGGCAGGCGGAGGAGGACAGGCCTGATTCCTGGGAGCTGGTGAGAGCTCCACTTGTTTCTCTGACCTTGGAGAAAGTACAGGGAACACAAGGAAAAAGGAGCAACCCTATTAATGGGATGACCCAGCGTCTGTTTTAGGTGCCCCAGCTCCTTCCTTTATTAATAGTAATGCTTACCTGCCTGTGATGCCCCAGCCCCTGTCCCCTGCCTGGCTGAGAACTGCTGATAGAGCCTGACCTCAGATTGCAGGGCAAGGAAGCTCAGGCCAGTGAGGCAGAGTGACTTGCCCAAGGTCACACGGCAGCAGTGAGTCATTAGCATCAGAGGAGGGGTGGGTGAGGGTGCCATCTGGCCAGGGTTCTGTCTCCAGAACAGCCTCCCCTCAGACCAGTACTGGGCAGGGTTGGTCAGCAGCAGCCACCAGTGTGGGGTGGCAGCTGCTCGTGCAGAATGGCCCAGGGCAAGCAACTGAGGGTTTCCCTGTCCTCAGCAAGGGCCTCACTGGTTTTCTATGAGATTTCTTCACAAACAACATACTGGTTCTGTCCCCCAGGGTGGGGCCTGCCTAGATCAACCCCCAAGTCCCCACAATTCTTGCTCTTCACCCTCCATGGTGCTCTGGCCAATGCCCCACGAGACCCTCTTTTCTGGGTGTCATTTGGGAAACCCAGTGTCTCAAATGTCTACATATGAAAAAGTTTTCAAAGGTGCAAAAATTATATCATATGATTTTACTGTTTAGTTCTTCCTCCGGCCAATAAAGGAGGAAAGGGAAGGCTGAATAATAAAAGAAAAGCAGGGGGCAGGGTTGCGTGTAAATCAAAAGTAGGAAAATAGCACCTTGGCCATGTCTGTGAGGACACGCAGTATCTTCTGCAGGGCTGGCGGGTTGCTAATGGTAGACCACAGATTGGTCTCAGAGCTTCCTGGGGACCAGACCAAAGAGACCGACGTGACCAGATAGAAGGTTGGTGGGTCGTGTGCATAATAAGGGGAAATATTTTGTTAGGGAAGCCGAGCTCTTTGGGATCAGGGGGCTGGAAGGAGTTTAGTCTGAGATCCCTTACACAGGGACCATCCTATCCCACTGCACTGGACTCTGGTGGAAGGAAGAGGTCAAGGATTGGGGTTGTGCCTTGGGTTCAGGGCCCACTTTTGCTGGTAGCTGTGAGGCTTTGGGCAGGTGTGCTAAGCTCTTTTGAGTTGTTCACATGCCCGGAACAGTGTGGTAATGAGGCACTGAAAGGGGAAGCAGCCCGCACACAGCTCCAGAGCAGGTGCTCGTCCAATGGACAGACCCGGGCTCTCTGCTGCCTCCTGGACAGCCAGAGTGACCTCACACTTGCCATGTCTGGCATTGGCTTCTCTCTTTCCTTACAGTCAGGGGGGTGGGAGAGAGCTCGTGTGAAGGCCCGGGAGACAGAACTGCACCTTGATCGAAAGATTCCTCCCCTAAAACATCAAGACTGCTGTGTCCCGATGTTCATACTCTGGCCTGCTCCCCAGACTTCCTTCATCCTGCATAAAGCCCAAGCAACCCCTTCCTTGGGCTTCTAATGCATCTGCCCGTGGGTCCTCCAGCTGCAGGTGGCGTCCCTGTGAATGGCCTTGTAAGGGCTCGGTAAGGGCTGCGGGTGCCCTCACCACCGTCTCACTCACATGCGCACACGCGCATGCCTTTGCCTCCCAGGACCACAGATGCGGGGCAAGGTCTGCTGTTGGCTGCTGCATCCATCCGATCCTTTACCACATTACCACATCCGGTGCTCAGCAAGTGCTGTGTATTTGTCCCTGCCGTGTCTCTCGCCATTGCATCATCTCAGAAAGAGAAGGAAAGGCTCGGCGGAGTTCCTTCTCTCATCCCAATTCCAGGCAGAGCCTGGGAGAAAAGCCAGTGACTGAAAACTCAGTCTGCCTAGCTCATCTGCCATCGGCTTCTGTCACCTCCCGCCCCAGAGGCAGAGGCAGGGGCTGGCACTCAGCCCAGCCCACCCTTTTCCCCTCCAGGACTCACCCAGAAATAGGAGCTGCAGATGCTAGTCTTACCAGTGCTGGTCACGCAAACCTGGATGTGAGTCCAGACATCCAAACTCTGCCACTTGTCAGTGCGTCTCTGGACAGGTTACCTGCACCTCTCCGAACTCCAGTTCTTTCACTGTAAAATAAGCATATCATAGGATAGAGAATCTGAGGTTGTCACCCTTGTGCTTGCTACCTTTCGTTTTTCTGTTTGTTTTTATTTTTTCCTTTCTTGGTGACCTTTGCACTGAGCTTAAATTTTGAGACAGGGTCTTTCTAATTCACTAAGTCGTCCAGCCTGGGCTTGAACTTGTGGTCTGCCTCAACCTCCCAGAGTGCTGGGATTATAGTTGTGTGCCACCATGCCTGGCTTGTGCCTGATTCCTTGTAGATAGATACTTGAGACTTATCAGTGTTTTCTCCCCATTTCCATGATTCTTGAACCTTGAAAGTTTTTAGAAGAAATAAGTCACCTAAATTTTACAGCTGGCCTGGGCAGGGACTCGGGTCGTCTCCCCGACCCCCAGGATCTGGAGATGGAAGAGAAGGACCATGACACTATTTCATACCTTGCAGAGGCAGGGTTGACCTAAATGTCTCCTTTGAACTTTAAAATTGGAGGCTGAAGTCTTCAATTAGGTCTTGAAAGAGGGCCTAACACCAAGGCAGTGCCTGGCAGGTGTGACAGCCATCCGTGCATGTGTTCTCCGAGTCACATTTGCTGTCTAGATGAGTTTGTCAAGTGCCCTGGCCCAGCTCCAAGGAGGCCAGGAGGAGCCAGGTACCTCCAGGAGCCTTGGGAGCCAGAGCTCGGGGGCCTCACTGATACCCAGGAGCAGCAAGAGTACCTTTGAGCCACCCCCACCCCACTCCAGCTATCTGCCATCCACTGGAACCCCAGCCTTCTGCTCAGGCCACAACTATGAACTTCTGGTGTCAGGGGTGAGGGGAAGATAAAGGATTACAGGATGCGGGAGCATGGAGACCTCAGCAGGGGAGGCAGGAGACATCCTGATTCTGCCACTAATCATCTGGGCCATCTTTGCCTTGTTCCCTAACCTCCTAGAGCAGTGGCGGTGAATCTATGGCACTCATGCAGCAGTGGGCACACACAGCCCTCTCTGTCGGCGCTCGGTAGCCAAATCACCCCAGCAGCTGAGATCTGGATATTCCAGTTTCATTGCAGTGTTGGCACTTTGCAAGAAAAAAGTGGGTTTTGGGTTGCAGCTTGGCCACTCAGTCTCTAAAAGGTTCACCATCAATGTCCTGGAGCCTCCTTGATTTGCTCAGCATCGATTGGAAAATGATACCCATCCCTCCTCCATCCTCCCCGCTCCCTTCTCCCTTCATCTTCTCTCCATCTCTAACCACTCACCCCTCCTCCCTCGGTCCCCTCCCTCTTCCTAGCCTCCCTCCATCCTCTCGCTAGCTCTGGCTCTCCCCACTGCCCCCACAGGGGCCAGGGTTGTGTGATTATGCAGTGGGGAGGCACCGCAGAGACACCACGGAGAAGCCAGGGACTTCAGACTCATTTTCTTGTAAACACTCTTGGCTTTTCCCCTTGACACTGTGGTGAGGAGCCGCTAGCAGGTGAGGAGCTGTCAGTTGCCAGGGTCTCTTAAGGGCATCACCCCTTCCCTTGGCCACTGGCTGCATCATCCATCCTCCATCCAGCCAACACTGGATCTACCTTTCAGGTGACCTCCCTAGTCTTTTGGGCTCCCCTGAAGGACACACCCCCAGCACTCCCCCGCCTTCTCTAAGCTCACTGCGGCCCCAGCATCTCCACCCGGGACATCTGCAGTGCTGTCTTAACCATCTCCCCGCTGTCTCCACCCACAGCCACAGAGATCCCGCCCAGGTATCAGCCTGGTCATGGTGCTCCCCGGCTCGACAGCCTTTAGTGAGACTGCACCCTGTGGGTGAAAAAGTCAGGCTCAGTCCCTGGCCTCTGAAGCCCAGTGGCTCCAGTTCTACCCAGCTCTTGGTTGTCTCCCACCAGGACCTTCACTGGGCAGAAGGGAGTTCAAGTGACAGTCGGATGACACATTGGGGGACAGTCCTAGAGATGTAAGCTGGATTCTGCCTTACCCTGTGTTAGCACCATGACCTGGGCTAATAATTCCTTAGCTTCCCTGAGCCTTCTCCTGTGCAAAGTGGAGATGTGATAGACACCCCCACCTGCCCTTCACACATTTGTCACAATGGTTAACTGAGCTTGTGCCTGAGGCTGAGCAAATCGGGTTCCATCCTGAAAGCTCTGAGAAGATGGTGCCTGTACATTGTGAAGCTTTCCCTCAGCCTTATATGGAAGGAGCAGCTATTAGCTAGCAAGGCCAGGGAACCTGGGAGCAGCAGAAGGCGATGCTGGGAAGGGAGCTTCATGGGGTCCCAAGGGGCCTTCCCTGTGGAGCTTTGCATTATGGCGTGATCCTCAACGCAGTGGGCAGCCATCGAGGGGTTGATGCTGAGACTCCTCCCACGGAGCAGATGGACCAGAGCCAGGAGATCCTCCAGATCACTGCAGTTGTCCACACATTGAAATGATGCAGGTCTGAGCAGACGTGCTGTCCTGGGGGATGCCCAGGAGGATCTGATGGATTCTAAAGATCCCAGGAGACCCAGCTGACTGACCGTTCTGGCGGGTGGAAAATGGGAGGCAGATGAAAAAGGTAGGAAGCCAGGAGCACGTCAGGATCTCAGCCTGGGAAACCAGTGGTGGCGCCATTTCCCAGGACACAGTACGTGGAGGGACCTCCTCTCACTGCGGGTTGAAGCAGCACTGGTCTGGGCACACTACAGGGATGTGGGAGTCACCTGCTGGATGGATGTAAGCAGCTCCCCCTTGTGGTGACACACCAGGTTGTAAGTCACACACACAACAGTGCTTTGGGCTCCCTCCTGGAGCAATGGCAGCTGTATTTTCTGAACTAAAACTTTGGCTAAGAGACTAGATGACAGATTTTTGCTGTTATGATTGTAGATATAAGTGGTAATACAGGAGGTGCTATTGGGACCCTGGGATGTTGGTAGTCCTAATTTTGGAGGGAGGGGAGAGGGGAGATATAGGAATTAGAAATCAGAAGTGCTCTAGAAAAATCCAGACTGCAGTCCTGTGTCGCATGCAAAGGGTTTAAAATGACTGGTGTCACTCAGGCCAGCACTGTGGTGTGTGCAGGGTTAGGACTTGTGCAGTTATACAGGGCCCTGTGCTCAGAAGGAACCCCCCGCCCCGAATTTGTTTCATGGCCTGCTGTCACTGTCTTGAAATTCTTAATCATTTTTTAACAAAAAGATTGAATTTCAATTTTGCACCAGCCCTAGCAAATTACATAGCTAGTCCTGGTGTCCATTGTGCCCCGAAGAAGACTAGTCAGAAGAGTGTGTGTGTGGAAGCAAAGGAGATTTGGGGGGGTGCAGAAGTGTGTACCAAGCCAGTCCTCACTTCTCTCTTGCTTTTCCGAAGAGCCATCACCTACTCGCGCCCCAGCCCCCCAGCCCAGGGCTGCCTTGGAGAGTGCTATCACCCTCAAGCCTTTATGTGGCATGTGATAAGTGCCTGGCTTCAAGCTGGGCACTGTAGGTACAGATCACCCTCAGGGACTCATCTCTGGTTCTGGAGCACTGGATGCATGAAAGACACACCACGGTGTAGGTGTGTCCACAGCCTCAGAACTCGCTCAGGGGTGAGGGGCTCCTCCAGGTAACTTGTCCCAAAGGATTGTCAGCAGGAGTGGATAGAAAATACCAGCAGGGCTCCATGTACTTGCACGTGTCTCGCAGTGGACCTGGAATAAGCCGCAATTAGGTTATTGTCATCTTCGAGACCAGGTAGGACTTGGTGATGCAGGGCCCAGCCCCATGGTGAGTCAAGGTTTGAATCCAGGCTCTTCTTCCTTCTGGCTGGAGAGTTCTAAAGCAGTCCTGGAACCTTCTCTGAGCCCCCTTTGCTTTGTCTGCAGAGTGGGATTAGCACTACCTCCTGTGCACATTTGCTGGCAGGAGTGGTTAAGACAGGTAAAGCTTGACTTGGGACTGGGAGGAAAAGCAGACAGTCCATGGTCATCTTTCTCGTTTGCTAACCCAAAGAATGCACTTCAGCGTGATAATGGGTGTCCAAAGAAGGGAGTCTTTGGTTCTGACTTCACAGGGCCCCTACCCAGTCCACTCCGATCTCACATACCAAACTGCGCAAGGAAAAGAACTCAGGTCCCTCAAGACTTCCTGAGGACATCTCAGGACACCCAGGCTCCCTTCCAGGGGCTGGATGGCCAGGCCAAGGCTGTGTCACCAGCTCATCATTAACATGCAGTTGGGGGAGCCTGCCCCATGCTCGCTTCCGGCCCTCACTCTGAAAAGCCTTGATAACAAGTGCACATTGATGGCCCAGGTTCCCCAGGGCTAGCACGCTGTCCCCAGCTCGCATCTGAGCCCTCGCCCGAGACATTTTCTCGCTTCAGCAGTTTGGCATGTCATACAAAGGGGCTCTGATTTTTCCTGATGTCCCCCTCCTCTTGCATGAAAAATGGCTTTTGTTGTCTTTCTGCCCGTGGATTCCTGAGTGTGAGTCAAGGCCAGATGCCTGATGGCAGAGGCCCTTTTGGCTTCACTGTTTGGAGGGTCTCCCTTCTTGTACCTTGGTGGCCACTCATAGCCTGTAGCCTGTGCCTCTGAGGTTCTATCTTAGGGAGTTGCCTGCTGGCCTCTGGCCTGTTCACCCTCATACTGGTGGACTGGTCTTCCCACACAGTGTCTATGCTTTATGTGTCCCGAGGATTCCTTTTAGGGTGGCTGCCACTCCCACCATCTGTACCATATACCCACCTGGCAAACCAGTGGGTTCCCTTCTGTATGCATCAGTTTTCCCCCATTTTCCAGCACCACCTTGTCTTTTTGTCTTCCTTTTTGCCTCTCCTTTCCTTCTCATATTTCTACTTATTCTTTCCTGTTTTCCTTTCGAGTCTGCCATATTTAAATCCCTCAAGCAAGCCCTTTCCTGCCTCCCAAGCAACGAGGTCTTTTGAAAGTTTCTGAGGCATTTCTCAGATAAAAATGTATCATTTTAACTCTGCAATGATTAGAAGGGTTATTAAACATGGAGAGAATTCTATTAAATAGCAAATTGAGTGAGTCAAAAACCCACAGACGTGGAACCTTTAAAGATCATCTGGTGTGGAATAGATGTGACTGTGACAAAGGTTGTTTTATTAGGCTGGAAAAAAACATTGGAAGGAAATTCACCAAAATGTTAGCATGGTGGCCGTGGGGACTGGGAGTGATATATCTCCTTCTGTCTTTTTCAATTTTTCTATAAAGTCTAGGGGGAAGAAAATAATAATCCTGATGCTTGAATGAAAAGAACAGGCCCTGTCTCCAGATAGATGGATAGAGATCACCGCTGCAGTTTGATCCCTTTATTCTTCAGCTCACCCGGGCACCATGCCCATGACTTCTTGCCAGGTTCTTTTTTTTTTTTTAATCACAGGCCACCCTTGACTTATAACCAAATTGATTGCTGGAGCAAAGCCATGGAGGGCCATCCGTAGTTGAATCTTTATTCCCTGTAAATTACAATTTACACATTGAGTTTCTATCCCTAGAAATCATTCTCCTACAATAAATGTGCCAAAACTGACCACAAAAGTAAAGCAAAGAGAAAATAAAACCTAGGCATATGCTCTTACACAGTTTTATCACATGTGTAAAACTAAGTACCTAATAGAAAGTGCTGTTAGGAGGATGCTCCCAAGGGGGGATTTTTCTGCCTGAGCCAGACTAGCCAAAGCTTTTTAAAATATGGATCTGATGAAGTTTGACAAGCTACTTTCTTTCTTACCCACCTCGCCCCTGGAAATCTCCTGTGGCAAGTTTAAGCATTCTTCATTGCACCAGAAATCCTCACAATCTTCCGTCTCAAAAAATGTCCACTGCCAATTCTGTTTGTGTAAATTCCTTAGCAGAATCATTGCGTGGAGAACACCAAAGGGAAGGCTGTGTCTGCTGTGACCTGTAAAGCCTCTGACCTGACCCCTTGCTTTTGGGGTCAGAGACAGCTGACCCTTCTTCAGGGCCCACTCAATGCAGAGCGGTCAGCTCCCTAGGGGTCCTGGTGACCAGGTCACTGCACTGGCACTGGTGGAAGCCTCCGGTGAACTCGAATGAAGGCGACAGCAGCGTCCCTGTTCCGGTGTTCTTCTGAGCATTCAGGACTTGGATGGGAAAGTTACTGCTTGATTCTGATCATAATCCCTGTGATGCCAGGGGTAGCGCCATCCTTCCTTTCTCCCTCTTCAATCTTTCCTGGAGCTGAGAACAAAGGACTCATCTCCAGCCCTTGAGAGCCCTCCATGTTCTTGGCAGTGGTTTTAATTTCTCTTCAGTCTTCTCATCTCTGGGGGAAAGGAGAGGAAATTTACCTGGATTTCTGGCTTTTGAGTTTTTTGTTTTGTTTTAACCTGGTTGCTTTCTGCAGATCATTTCTGGCTTGAAATCAACAAGCTTGCAGAGTGACTGCTGGTGCCAAGCGCTGGGGTGGTATGGGGTCCAGACAACCCCAGAAGACCCTTCCTGCTTATCACAGGGGGCTGACGAGTCACTCTGGGGGAGGGAGGTGCCCAGCTAGGCCCTCACAGCCCTAATGGTGCCGTGTTCCTCTCCACCGCTAGCTGTTAATCCAGCTCACTTCTCTCTTCAGGATCCCTAATAGCAAAGAGTTTAAAAACTGACATCAGTTATGCATTGGGTACTCACTGTGCCAATACGATATATACTATGTCATATTCTAAGGGCTTTCCTTATGGTATCTCATTCTATACTCCTAACAATTAGGATTTAATATTGCTTAATTAATTACCAAATTAACTGTTTCATCAGGTGTATATCATAGAAAGAGAGCTGTACTTCCTGTGCTATGTTCCAGGAACGTCCCTGAGCATTTTATATAGACGTCAAGGTGGTTAATTCTCAGCCTCTGTATGAGGCAGGGACTGTCGACAAATTTCACTATACAGATGGGGAAACTGAGGCACAGAAAGGCTAAGTAACTTGCCCAAGGCCGCAGAGCCAGCAGGTGATGAGGTCAGGATTCTAATCCATATTTTAGCCCGGATTTCCCCTCTGCACTGTGCCTCCTCTTCATCCTTCGTAGCACCTGTAGTGACAACTCACTGAAAAGCTCCTCTGTGCATTTTGCGGTTTACATCATCCTGCTGCCGCGTGAGGAACACATCCATTGTGGGGACTAAGGAGTCTGTGACACCTGCTGGCCCCAAAGCCCTTTCTGAGCCCTTTGTCATCCCCTGGTAAAAACTGTCATGTGCCTGGTGCCCATGAGAGAAGAGAAGAGGACAAGGATCCCTAGAAACCGGTTGTGATCCTGTGGGCCCAGGGGCCACAGTGCAGGCCACCAGGACTGGAGGGGGGCCGAGTGGGTGTGAAGAGAGGGCAGGACCTACCCCTCAGGGCATCCCAGTGGTTGCCAGGTGCTGGCTCTGCGCCAGGCTGGCACGGTAGGCTTCTCAGAGGAGGAGGTGGGCACAGAGTCGTGACCAGAACAGTGCACGATGCCAGCTCTGGATCTGACTCACACAGCCCGGAGAGGAAGGATTCTGTCAGACTGAGGGCGGCTCTTAGGATGAGGTGCTCTCAGCAAGGAAGGGAGATCATTCTGCTCAAGACAGCTCTTTTGAGGAGACATTCACCACACGCTGCAACCCCCACCCCCAGCGCCCGGCACTCAGGTCTCGCAGGCAGCTCCACCCACCAGCTCACTTCCACACCCAGGTTCTGATCGTTGGCATTCACGTGGCGACTCCGGGCTCACACAAAGCGGATGGAGAAGAGTCTGATCATTACTGTACGCTTCCATTCATATCAACCTCAAAGAGAGGCGAAATTAATCTGGGGAGATGGAAGTCAGCAGAGTGGCTTCCTCTGTGGGGTACTGATGGGGAAGGGGCCTCCGGGGCTGTGAGCACACTCTGTGTATCATCCTCAATAAAAATTACTTGCCCAACAAGTATGGGTCTGAGATGACTGAGCCCAGTGCCCCCTCACATAGCCCCATCGGTTCCTAATTGCTGGCCTGTGTTTCCTTGGATCCTGGTCAATGTAACATGTACTCCTGGGAATAGATACACCTGTCCCTTGCCAACTTCCGGGAATTCAAAGGCTTGTTTGTTCATTTATTCAGTGTTTGTTTTTGTGCCCCATCTCTGGAGAATGCTGTGACCTGCAAGGAAAAGATACTCCTGTATTGGGCTGGGAGCGATTCAGAATGCCTTGGTCTCTGGCTTGTCGTCCCTCAGGACCTGGGGTCTCGTGGAATCGTCACAACCCCACAGGAAGGAGGGTTCTGTTGTCCTCAGAAGGGAAAGCGGCAGAGGCAGAATTGGACTCATCTCTGAGTTGAGCCCACCTGAGCTGCCCCGCTGACTAGGTCCCTACCCTCGCCCTTAGGACAGGGCTCCTGAGCAGGAACATCTGCCAAGCAGAGGCCAGTCCACAGCTGGCAGAAGCTGACATGTTTTGTATGAAGAGGGCCTGGTTCACGGATGCAGAGAGATCTTGCTGTACTGAGATGGGTTTCTCTCAGCTCGGGCCACCGTGGCCTGGAGAGACTGCCTGGTACCTCTGCCTGGGGGAATTTCAGCACCAGTCCACATCTTCCTCCTCCGCCCCTAACCCCCCGTAGTATTTTCTGAGTCTCTTCAACATCGGCACATAACGAGACTCAATGAGAATTTGCAAACCAGACCCCAAACTGAGCCCGGAACACCCAGAGATTCATTGACAAGTACGTTCCGAATGCCTACTCCTTACCACACAGTGCTGAGGCGCTGGGGAAAGTCCTTTTCACGTGGGGAATATGACAGACAGCAGTCCTTACAGGAAGTATTGTCCAGGGAGATGAGCAGCGGGCAAGAGAAGTCAGGTGCTGCAGGACAGGGCACAGGCTCAGAGTGGCCAGGGAAGGGACCGCAGCCAGGGTGAGGACTTGGCCTTTCACCCTGAGGGAAAAGCTGCTGGAGGGCATTCACAGGAGCGCCAGCAGTATCTTTCCAGCTACTATGTTGAGTAGGGTGGGACCTGTTCTTGGGTGACCCCTAAGTGGGAAGGGATCTGTCCATTGGGATCTTTGCTTAAGAGGTTTGTCCCAGGCCTTTCAGTTCCAGGAAGACTGGGCTTCTATCAGCTGGAGAACTCAGGGGCTGCTTCTCAGAGGAGGCGACGTTTGCTTTTGGTCTCGCAGAGAATGCTAGGGTCACAGAAGTCTTTTTAGATGGTGAGATGGTCCGGGAGGATGCCGCTGAGTTTGTCAGGAGAATTGGAAGGAGCAAGAGCTCCAGGCAGGGCACAGGTGAGTGAGGGTACAGGGACATGGTGTGCGCTCTCAAGCATCACCTAGTGACCTCGTGCCTGCTGTGTCCAGGGCCCTGAGCCAGCCCTTTGTGAGGCCTGGAATGCAGGGTGTGTGGGGATTCGCCCAGGATCGGGGCAGGCATGGGCCAGGGGTGGGAGGGAGGGCAGCAGAAGCCCTGCCCTTCTGGGGAGCCTGCCCAGTCCTCCTGGCCACGGCTGTGGGATCAGTCGCTGTGTGCCTCGAGTGCTCACTGGTTCTGCAGTACGGGGTGTAGTGGGGAGAGAAGGCCAAAGGTGGGGAGGAATCCAGAGCAGGGGGTGAGCCCGATTTGGACGATAGAGAACAGGAGAGAGGTCTAGGCCCATCTTGGAGGCTGGATGCAGTGATGCGGAGGACACCATGAGTGACAGAGTGGATGGTGTGTCACTGAGCAAGGCAGGAACATGGGAGAGACGAGGCCTCAAAGCCCAGCTGCAGAGAGGGTGTGGCCGTGTGCCCAAAGCTGTATGAGACCCCCACAACTTACTTCTTTACTATGTGACGATCCCGTTTCGTCCCCGTTTTACAGACAGGAAAACTAAGGCACAGGGCACGACAAGGAGTTTGAGTGGTAGAGGTAGGACTGGGATTTGAACCCACAACCCAAACCACCGCACTGAGCTGCCTCTCATGTCAGGCAACCCCAGGGATTGCCGCCTTCTGAGGCAGGGTTAGAGTCTGGACTCCTCGGGGGCAGTGAGAGGAGCCATACAGGCTGATAACCTGTCCTAGGAGGACACACCCTGGAGGTGGCTCTGCATTCCTGGGACCACAGCTGTGACCTTAGGGAGGACTAAAGTGCTTCGCTGTGGCTTGTGCAGCTTTGTCTCCTGGAAGGACTGTGGGTGTCCCATGTCTCAGCCCACCCCAGGTGTCCAGACAAGTGTCCTTCCCACAGCGCTCCCCTCCCCCTCCCTGCTGTCCAGAGACCGCTACCTGTCGGCACCCTTAGGTGAAGCCTGGAGGACCCAAGACACACTGCCGCATGGGTGAACTTCCAAGACATGACGCTAGGTGAAACACACCAGACGTGGAAGCTTGGGGTGTTCTCCAGCCAGCACTGCTGTGACAAAGAGCTAAGACTGGGCAGCATGAAGAGCAGGCACCTGTTGTTGCAGCACCGGGCTAGAAGTTCAAGGTCAGGGTATGGGCAGGGTGAAGGCTGAGAGAGGGATCCTTCTTTCTGAAGGCTGAGAGAGGGATCCTAGCTTCTCATGGTTTGGGGCAGTCCCTGGTGTTCCTGGCTCGTAAAAGCATTGCTTCGGTCTTCCTGTGGCACTGTCCACTTGCATGGACGTCCGTGTCCAATTTCCCCTTTGGTAAGGACTCCAGTCATTAGATCAGAGCCAATCCAAATGAACTCATCTTCACTGTGTCTTCAATGACGATATTTGCACAGAAGGTCACACTGCAATGTGCTGGAGTTAGGACTTAAACCCATACATGTGGTGGTGATGGGATACAATTCAACCCTTAACAGCCACATATTGTATGTTTCTATTTATATGAGGTTCCCAGAATATTCATGGAATAAAAACAGATGAGTGGTGGGGGTCTGGGGGAGAGGTGGTGGGAGCAACTGCTTAACGGGGACAAGGTTTCTATGTGGGAGAATGAAGAAGTCTGGAACTGGGTGATGGTCTTCGCAAGATGAGGTGACTTGCTGAGGCCGTGTAACTGCTAAAGGATGAAAAGGGACTGATTGCAAAATTTGTTTTCTTTCCATCGCAGCGAGGTTTCTCACTGCTTCTCTGAGACTCGTTTTCCTCATCTACAGCATGGAGTGAATAGATCATCTTGCTCCCGCATCCATGTGAGGATTCAAGGCGATAGTGGATGGGAGAGTCACTGGTACCCTCTGAGTGCTTCATGGCACCCTTGCTCTGCTGGTCGTGGCCCATCTGGGAAAGCACAACCACTCTATGTCTTTCAGACAGAGGGAATTGAATAGAGGGAGTTGATTGTCCGGGTGGTGGCAGAACCGAGAACCCCACAGATGGGGGAGACTTCGGGCACTCAAATGTGAGTGGCTCTGGGAGCCCCTCCACGGCGGGCTACAAAGTGCAAGGAGGTGGGTTGATCACAGCCAGAGGCAGCTGGATAGCGGAGGACACTGAGACCACAGAGACCTGGGTTTTCCAGAAGGAGCCAGACTCCCAGAGGAGACGCGGCAGGGGCACAAACACTGTCCAGAGGAGAGGAAAGCAAGCATACTCTGACTCTTCTTTCCCCTTCCCTTTCCTTTTCTTTTCCATCACAGCCTCCTCGTGGCCAAACCTACCTAAAGCCAAGGGCAGAGTGCCTGATGTGCCGCTGCCGAGGTGCAGGAGCTCTCAGCTGTGTGTGTGTTTGGTGGACAGTTTCCTGTTGGCCTCTGTGTGCTAGTTCATGCCTGCTACCGGCAGGCCCCAGATGGAACGCGTCCCTCGTATGTGCATGCAAAGTCTGCACCAAGGGGGGAGAAGCAGAGCTGAGCTACAGGACGTGTGTGTGTGTGTGTGTGTGTGTGTGTGTGTGTGTGTGTGTCGCGCCCCCCGCCTATATATCTTGTCCGGGTGGTGGCAGAACCGAGAACCCCACAGATGGGGGAGACTTCGGGCACTCAAATGTGAGTGGCTCTGGGAGCCCCTCCACGGCGGGCTACAAAGTGCAAGGAGGTGGGTTGATCACAGCCAGAGGCAGCTGGATAGCGGAGGACACTGAGACCACAGAGACCTGGGTTTTCCAGAAGGAGCCAGACTCCCAGAGGAGACGCGGCAGGGGCACAAACACTGTCCAGAGGAGAGGAAAGCAAGCATACTCTGACTCTTCTTTCCCCTTCCCTTTCCTTTTCTTTTCCATCACAGCCTCCTCGTGGCCAAACCTACCTAAAGCCAAGGGCAGAGTGCCTGATGTGCCGCTGCCGAGGTGCAGGAGCTCTCAGCTGTGTGTGTGTTTGGTGGACAGTTTCCTGGGGGCCTCTGTGTGCTAGTTCATGCCTGCTACCGGCAGGCCCCAGATGGAACGCGTCCCTCGTATGTGCATGCAAAGTCTGCACCAAGGGGGGAGAAGCAGAGCTGAGCTACAGGACGTGTGTGTGTGTGTGTGTGTGTGTGTGTGTGTGTTTCGCACCCCTCATGGCTATATATCCTTTTTGTGAGCACATGGAATTGCAGCTGCACAAGTCACCCACAGAGCCAGCACCCTAATAGTGCCCAAGCTGGCCACACAACTGCCCTTGTAGACATCTGGGAGCATGCGTCACACCGCATCCTTTGGCCGTGCTGGAAGAATCTGTGTGGGAGCACACACACTAAGATTCAGCACTCTGTCCCCCAGAGTGCCCTGTGACCTGGCCAGTCTGGTCATCTGAGCTGTTGTGTAGATACATCTTTATCCTCCAAACTGCCACCAATGGGAAACGGGCACGGGATCCTGGAGAAAGCAGAGAGCCCCAGAATCTGCAGTGTCAGCTTCTCTTTGAAGTGAGGAGCCAACTTTTACGTTCTCCTTAGAAGTCAGGCTACAGATTGAGGATTTAGCTCAGTGGTTCCGCTGTCTGCCTCATATGTGTAAGGACCTGAGTTCGATCCCCAGTACCCAAAAAATCGGCTATAAACATTAGGAATGCTGTGCATCTGCCTCGAGGCTTCCTGAGTTCACCCGGCCTCCTGAGGGGCTCCTCCCACCTCACATACATACCTGCTGCTGGTCACCTGTCCCTTGCCTCAAAAGTTCATTCGGCCATCATGTCATTGTCTATTCCGACAGCAGCCTGTGGTTTCTGCTCTTCTCCAGAAACCCTTGGAGTATGTGGGACATCAGAGGGTGCTCTTTTTCTCCCAGGCCAGAACATTTTAGAAATGTCTTGGTGTAGAGGCTTCCCAGTTCTGGTTCCATTATGTGAAAGACATTGAAAAGGCAAGAAAGTTGGATGAGCAGAGAAGAGAAGGATGCCAAAGGCTTTTAGGTCTATCTCCTTTAGCACTGAGGAACGCTGTAAGTTGAACTGTGTCTCCCCAAGATATTGGAGTCTGAACCTGGGTACCTGTGAATGTGGCCTTATTTGAAAATAGGGTCTTTCAAGTTACAATGAGGTATTCCTTGATTAAGGCAGGCCCTGATCCAACACGCTGTCCTTATATGAGAGAAGGGAGACATGCAGGGGGGAAGCCTTATGGAGTTGGGGACAGAGGCCAGAGGCACACAGCTGCATACCAAGGGCAGGGAGAGGAGCTCCCAGCACCAGGAGCAGGAAAGAGGAGCTGAAGGGATTCTTCCTACATCCTTCATAGAGCCTGGCCCCGCTTATACCTAAGGCTCCAGAACAGTGACATCCCTAGGAGGCTATAACACAAGGAGATTCATTCAGCCTTCCCAACAACTGCCCAATTAACCAGGCTTCTGAAAGTGTTCCCATGTCAGCATCCAAGAGTGGGAGACCTCTAACAAAATACTTGCAATCTGGTTAGCCACCATGTATGGAGAATTTGCCTTGAGGCCGAGGGTGTACCTGCACTGTCTCTTCTAACCCTCCCACTGACAGGGTCCCTGCTTGCACTTGAGGAAACCAAGTCTCAGAGAGATGAGCCTTTTCCCAAGGTGACATGAATATGTCCAATGGCCCTTTTCAAGGCTGGACAGGCTACTTTAAAATAAGATGAACTTGTTGGGATGAGGAAATACTCATTTTCCAGGATTCTTAACATATTGCCTAAAACTTAGTGGCTTAAAATAGCACAGACTTGTTCGCTTGCTTAGAGTTCAGTGGACCGAGAGCATCAGGACCCACCCAGCTGATCTGCCCGTTGTCCCAAGGCTATAGTGACAGTGTTGGTTGGGCTGCATTCCTTTCTGGAGCTAGGGTGTGTTTGGGGAGCCTCCAGGGGTTGGTGGAATGCAGTCACGTGATTGTGTGACTGAGGCCTGGTCCATCAGCCAGGGCCTAGAAGCTGCCGCCAGTTTCTGGCCACATGGCCCCCTTGACAGTTCACAGCAGGGTTATTTGCCTGCTTCCAGGCTGGCAAAAGCACACTTCTCCCCATCTAGTCTGCCGCAGGGGAGTCTTCCATTACATAACCTGATCAGCATATTCCAGGTTCCACCCACACTGCAGGGAGGGCATTACCCAGGGGTGCACACCAGGGAATGGGTAACTTGAAGCGGCCTTAGGAGTCTGCATGCCAGAGATAGAAGGGGCTTTGAAGCAAAGGGTGATTTTGAGTCAGGTGAGCTGGACTTTGAGTTCTGCCAGTCTCCAATTAGGAGGGTGATCTTGGAGAATTTTCTTCTGCACTCTTTAAATCTGAGTGCCCTTATTTATAAAGGGGCACAGTAAGGCCAGCTCCATAGGTTGTTACGGAGATTAGATGAGCTCAGCCCTGAAGCACTGGCAGTTGCTAGATGCTCAGGAAAATGGAACCTTCCCCTCCCTTCTGCAAGCTGATTTCTTCATGGAGAAAAACACAGGGTGGGTGGGCCATGTGGAAGGCACTGGGGTCCTAGAACTAGAAGGCCCGTGTGGCTCCAGGCCTTCCCTGATCCACGGAGCACCTACCTCAGTTTCTCCTGACCCCTCCCACCCGTTCTCCCAGTGGTGAGAATCACAGCAGTTTTGCCTGGGGAAGGTGAATTGAGATCTCCAAACTGAGAACACGTTTAAGGGCCTCTCCTTTCTGGGCAAGGGAAGGCCCTGTGCTCTTCCTCCCAGATGCCTGAGATCAGAGGAAGCAGCCCCTCCCCAGTGGGCCTAAGGCCAGGAGGCCCTTGGCACATGTCTACTGCTGTGGGGTCACAGTGTCGGTCCGTTTTGCAGCTGCAGCGCCTTCTCTTGGCCCGGACCCTCAGGAGAGTCCTCTGCAGACTAGTAGCGGTGCCCCCTGCTCTTGTGGGTAAGGACGCTGCGTGTGAGGGAGTATTGCTGGTGCCCATCCTAGCGGAGGCTTTCCTGACAACTCCCAGCCTCACGCCCGTGATTCCTGGGTGTGTGAACACCCACAGCACCTCGCAGCCAGCCGCCAAGACACTTGAGAATTTCAGGGTGAACTCCGGCCCTGATGTTGAAGGTGCAGAACGCAGGTCTGCAAGCTGAGCTTGCTTCCTGCTTCCAGAAGGATTCCAGTTTGAAATTCCACTGTGTGGTCCTAACTTCCAGCCTCACTACCACGGATCCTGCTGGGATAGACCTTCCTTCCCCTGGGAGCTGTCTCCCACCGGACTGTTTTTCCTCCAGGACTTGCCTCAAAGGCGACAGACCCCACAAAGCCTGGCCCATCTCTCTTTGGGGTGACAAGCCCCTTCTCTGCACTCCTGGTGTCCTGAGTTTGAGCCTCAACTTGGGCTTAATGTATTGTGCCATGTCGTGGGGTACCTGGTTGTCCCCTCCCAGCTCCTGAAGGGCAGGGACGGTTGCCTCCTCTTGGGCCCCTGATGCACCAAAATAAGTAGACTGAGGAAATGCTTGCTGATGGACAGTTATGGCCACTGCTGGGGGTGAGAGCCCTGAGCTTGGTCTTGGTCCACTGTACAGTCAGCCCTTGGCATCAGCAGAATGAGTTCCAGGGCCCACTTCAATGCCTAAATCAGAGGATGCCCGAGGCCCTTGACAAAATGGTGCGGTGTTGCATGGATCCTACTCACATCTTCTGTGTACTGTAAATCATCTCTAGATGACTTACAACACCTGGTATAATGTAAGTGCTGTACAAATAGCTGTTGTGCTGTACTATTTAGGGAATTCATGTGTTTTTGGTTTTTTGTCTTTAAGAGGACCTGTCTAATTATGCACACTTTAGGGCCAACGAAATCTGCCCTTGTCCTCAGTTTCAAAATAAAGACATCGCCCAGTGGGGTATTGCATGAAGCTGGGGTCTTTCTCTGTGGAGCACTTTAGAAAAAGGACACAAGTGGCCAGAGTGGAAAAGACCCACTTCTAGGGTGACTACCTTCTTCTGTCGGATTTCCCTCAAGCAACAGGGAAACAGGGTCCATGAGCTTTTGGGACCCAAGCACAACAACTCTCCAGGGATGGAGTCTGCGACCTGTTCTGGATGGAGCCAGCCTGCTGGTCCTGACCCCACTGTCCCCTGCCAAGCAGGCTCCTGCACAGAGGACTTTAAATTTACTTTCTCTGCTCTCCAGCCCCTAGACTGCCCGGAAATGTACCTGTCAGACGGGGGAACCCTGGGGAGAGGGAGCACCTCCCCTGCCTCTGGCTTTCTCCCAGGCCCCACCTCTGTTCACCCATCCAGGTGGGGCTGAAGTGGAAAGCTTTGTAGTGCTCCTGTTGCCCGCGGGCCTCAGCAGGCCGCCGGCAGGGTGGGGGTGCTCACCAGTTCCAGTTCCCCAGTTCCAAAGGCTGCCTGGCTCCAGTTTCTGGGGACCTAAGGTTCGCAGTGGGGCCTTGAGACTCCTTTGCCGAGTTTGGCATCTGCTGAGAGGTTTTTCATCATTTATGAATGAGCGCTGGCAGCAGCCCCGTGAAGTAGGGCTCGGCTGGAGACGAAGCCTCCTCGAGACTGGGCAGCAAGGCCCAGCTGCAGAGCTGTATCATCTCTGCCCTGGAAAACGCTGTGCGCTCCTGCTGCCTGCGGCCCACACCCCAGAGCGCTTCCTCCTCCCAGTGCAAAGATAGTGTATTTGGGGGTGAGAGGCAGCTTCTCACCCCTGTGGAGCTGGGCCGGGCCTTGTGGCCAGGGGCCCATGATGGTCCATCTGCCTTCACCCCCATGGCTGTGCCAGATGGAGCTCAGTCCTGCACCAGCTCTCCGGTGCCCCTGCTCACACACAGGAAGATTGTCTGCCCTGTCACTCGAGGACAGAAGCATTTGAAGGATGGGGCTTGTTATGGTTGAGAGCTAAAATGTCCCCCAAAAGTCTGAGTCTGGGGTGGTGGTTTGGAAATGTGATTGGATCATAGGGGCTCTATACTGATCAGCAGATGAATCCACTGATGAGTTGATGGCTGTTAGGAGGCGGGACATGGCTGGAGGTGGGTCACTGGGGGCGTGGCCTGGAAGGGTGTGTTCTTGTCTCTGGTTCCTCCCTTTTTAGTCTGCTTTCTGGCTGCCGCGGTTTGAGCCCCTGTCCTCAACCATGCCCTTACATCATACTGTTTTTTTGCCTTAGCCAGCCAACCATGGACTGAACCCTTTGGAACTGAACCAAATAAATCTTGCCTCCTTTAAATTGGGGGTGTCAGGTATTATGTCCCAGCGATGGCGTTGTGATTAATGCAAGGCTAAAGTAAGTGCTCCTCCTCTACCAGGGAACACAGGAGAGAAGGTATGTCAAGCACCTGGCTCTGTGTGTGTGTGTGTGTGTGTGTGTGTGTGTGTGTGTGTGCCTCGAATGAGCCCCTACCCCTTGGCCTTGGATGGAGGTCCTATAATTATCCTGGCTGTCCCAAGCAGGAAAGAGAGGTCCTGTGAGGGGTTAAGCAACTGCTGCACTGTGAAGCACATCAGCCAGGTGTTGCGTGAGCAAAAAGTGTATGCTTTGGAGCCAGGTACAGTCGGATTCAAACCCTACTGTACACACACTCCGTCACTTCCTGGGGCCTCAGTTTCCTTTTCTGTGAAATGGGAACAGCAGTCCCCCCCACTTCCTGGACATGCAGAAGGGTTCACTGGTACAACCCAGAGTGTCACTGAGCCTGTACACAGTGGCACCCGGCTTCTCCTCTTTCGGTGCGGGTAGAGCAGGAGAGAAGGACATTTCCAGGTGGAGGCCAGGATAAGGCCTGGGGAGTCAGGCATCGATATGAGAAATGCTGGTGCCATTCGGCTGCTCTCTGGATTGTCCCGAAGTCTTGGCATGTAGGTATATGCAGCCACTTTGCAAAGGACATTAAGTTCCACCTAACATCTTTATTTTCTTAAACAAATTTCCCCCAGGGCCAATTTCCAATCAAGTTTAATCTGGTGTCTAAAGGTATAAAGCCCATAGCGCAGAGTCATTAGGTGTAAAATATTCAGGCCTGTGTGGACATGGCCCTGGCTGCCAGCCACGATGTGGCCCCGCTGACCCGGGTCGTGGCACTCTGACAGGCTGCATTTTCCAGCTGCTACTTGTAGCTCTGGAAATGAGTGCTTCCATCCGTGACAGGGAGAGAGGTTCTGCCAGAGAAGCGGAGATGCGCCATTCGGGTGTCTGGGTTGGGGTTTTTAACAGGGAGGAAAAATGGCTTAATGAATAATGAAAGCTTTGCAGTCACGTGGCTCTTCCTGGTGCCTGAATCTTCCACCCCAGCCAAGAAAGAGTAGAGTCAGGGGTGGGAGCTCAGAGTCCACACTGTCTTGCTGTATCTTCTTGGCATGGGCCAGATGTTAGGGCTGAGGACCTTATCCACATGGGGGTTGAAAGTAGGATCTAGACAGACCTCCAGGATTTTCTTTTTTGGGTCTCATTCTTGTTGCTCTCAGTTCCGCCTTTTTACGGCACAGTGATTTCACTTTGGCTTTAGAATTAATTAACATAGAGTGTGCCTGGTACCTGGTTACTCGAGACCCTGCACTGTGGTTTTCAGGGTCCTGCTGGAGCCACCCCTCGCAATGCATATTTATCACTCTAGTATCAATACAGGCTCCTCTGTATGATCTGTGGGCTCCGGAGGGTCTTGACAAACAGCTCGTTCCATTAGCGTCTCAGGGACAGCCTGCCCGTGGCTTTCTGCCTCCACGCTGAGCGTCCTACTGGACTTCCTGGGGTATTTCACCTGCCGGAGGGGAGGAGGACGAGGAGAGTGCGGCATGGATATGTTTTTTTGTGCCTTTCGCTTGTGAACATGGGAGCCAGGGGAGCAGGAGAGAGTAATGCTCCTTACATCCCCAGACCCACAGAGGGCCTTTTTGGAGAGAGAACATCAGTGCAATTTTACCAGCATGAATTGAGCAGAGATTCAAAGATAAGTAAGTGTCAGACCTGGCCCCTGGCTCAAGGAGGAGCTGCGATGTGTGAGCCAGGATGCCTCAGTGACAAGGATGTGCACGGAGCATGAGGAGGACCGGCGCTCGGCACCACTAAGCCTGCTTCAGGGTCCCCTGTGGGTACCGAAGTCAGAGATGTTCAGGTCCCTTCTCCAACGGCGTTGTATTTGCACAGACTCTACCCATATCCTCCTTCACACTTAAACTCATCTCCATATTACTTACAATACCTAATATGGTATAAATGCTCTGTAAATGATTATTATGCTGTATGTTTAGATTGAATGTTTACGGAACAATGATGAGAAAAACCTCTGCACATATTCAGTACAGATAAAGTTTTTTTCTGAGGTGGGATCTTGCGTATTTGCACAGACTCTACCCATATCCTCCTTCACACTTAAACTCATCTCCATATTACTTACAATACCTAATATGGTATAAATGCTCTGTAAATGATTATTATGCTGTATGTTTAGATTGAATGTTTACGGAACAATGATGAGAAAAACCTCTGCACATATTCAGTACAGATAAAGTTTTTTTCTGAGATGGGATCTTGCTTTTTTTTTTTTTTTGAGAGAGAGGATCTCACTATGCAGTTCAGGCTATCCTTGAATTCACTAAGTAGCCCAGGCTAGCCTCGAACTAGCAGCGATCCTCCTGTCTCAGGCTCCCAGGTACTGGGACGTGCATCACCATACCTGGCATTTTCCTGAGTATTTTTGTTCTGCAGTTCATTAGATCCGTGAATGCAGAACCTGAGGATAGAGGGTTGTCTGTACACAAAAGAGAGGAAGAATCAATCCAGGAGGCTCCTTAAGAAGGGTGGCACCTGCCCTGATGACCTTTGGAAGTTCACAAAGGGCCAGGGAGTGGGAAAACCAGAGAGAGGGAAAGGAACATCTGGGAGCAGATCATGATTTAGAATAGCTTCCTGTGATGAGAAACCTGTGTAGCTTAGCCAGGTTGGAGCACGTGGCCAGCAATGACTCTGAGGGGGAAGGAGAATTGGCCACAAAGGTGACATGCCCAAACCTTCTTCAGGAGGTACGCAGTCATGGCACAGAGTCCTGTGTCACCGGATCTCCGCCGCAGCTGATTTGGAGGTAAGCAGCCAAATCCATGCAGCTCCAAACAAAGGCAGGGTAGTGTGGATAAAGAAGAGGGATGGCTGTGGGGCCTCAGCAGGACATGGAATTGCACCACGGCTGACTGAGGGATGAGCTAACTAAAGGTAGGATGCAGAGGAGTCAGGACGCTCCGGGAAGGGCCTGCCCTGCCCAGAGCACTGGGCAGTGAGATGATCAGAGGAGGCAGAGGTAGCCAAGGGTAGGAAGGTGGTTCAGTCTGGTGCTTTTGCTGGGCATCCAGGTGGAGATGTCCACTGGGCAGCTGATGCCCGGATCTGGGAGAAAGCCATGGACCAGAAAATCATAGCACAGAGAGCATGGCTAAAACCACAAGCACACAGGTGTCCCCAGCAGGAAGGCGAGGATGTGAAGTAAGGGCAGAGAAGAAAGGCTGGACACCCTGAGGAGAGAAAAGGGAGCCTGTGAAACCCGGAAAAGGACCCATCAGGGAGAGAAGAGGGACATGCAGAAAGAAAGGCCAAGGAAGCCAGGAAAGTAACCATGCAAGAGACAGTTGGGAGGCCCAAGGAGGTTGAGCGGTTTTCCTTGAAATGCCAGTGTTCAGGACACATCACAGCTGTTCTTTTTTTTAATTGACACATAATAATAACACGCTATGATGACTAACTCATTTATGGGGTACCCTGTGATGTTTCCGTGCATGTAGACAGTGTGTAATGATCAGATCAGGGTAACGACCAATCCGTCACCGTATTTACTGGCAGAGACATCCATCTGTGTTATGAACTTGGACCCTCTGAGTTGAGGCGGATTTCCAGGATGCGGTCACTGGCAGACTCCTGCGGCGTCAGCATTCCTCACTGGCCTGAAGCCAGTTCCGTGTCCTCCAAAGTGTCATCCGTTGCCCTGCGGGTCCCCCCACGTGGGCAGCCCCTTTGCAGCAGGTTTGTACAGGCCAAGCCTGGCCCCTCAGGCCCCCCATTCGGTCCCGTGCCTGCCTCTTGCTACGTACGACCCCACATTTTCCCCCCACCCAACTCAACCTTCCCTGCCAAGTCCTTCCAGGCATATTTCCAGGGAGACGCGCATCACCTGGATCTCTCATGCCCAGTGTGGCTCAGACGCCAGCAGAGAAGCTCCTGAGATGGTCTACAAGCTCATGGAGCATTCCACTGTGAGAGCCAGGCCTCCACCAGCCCTGGAATTGCCAGCAGAGCCCTGTATAAATGTATTTCTATTTGGCTCACAGGATGGTAGAAAAGAACAGTTTGAGCCTCTCTGGTTCCAGAGATGACTGCCTGGGTTCTAGTCCCATCTCTGCACTCAGTACCTGGGCAAGTCCCTTATGAACCTCTTGGGCCTCGGCTTCTTCACCTATAACAGGAGAGGGCTGTAGTGAGAACCAGAAGAATTAAAACAGTGCACTTACAACTTGGAGCCCCCTAGTAAAAGTTGCCTGTGTTATTGTTATTAGTATTGGTGGCGACTACACCTAACCCCCACAGTCTTCCATCCCTTGCCCCTTGCTCAGCTCTGCAGCCCGATGAGAAACGAGAAACCAGGGCACTGCGAACTGCTAGGATGGACGAGACTCCAGGCAGCCTCCTGAGAATGGGCCTTTATTTTTATGAATTAGAAAGTCGGTGCTCCCAGCCACCCCAGCTGCTACTGGTCCTGGGAAGGGAATGGTGGGTAATAGATTAAGAACCCTCTTGGGAGTTAGTGAGGTCCAAGCCTGGAGAGCCCTCCTAACCAGGTGATGAATGTGGCTCCCTGCCACCTCCACCTGCTGCCTTCCCGCTTCTGTGCGATGCTCTCTCTTCCCCAGCCACCTCTCTCTCTTTGTGTCATTCGCTCGCCAGCATTTCTCTTGCTTAATGGTGGGGAGCTGGAGTACAGCTTCTCATTAACTTTTATCCTCCCCATAAACGGCCTGCTTAACTCACAATGACAATTGTTCCGCTCACTTCCCGGGGGGTTTCTCCGCCATGTGGCTCCCAGCCAGCCAGTTCTTGCTGCCTCTCAGCCCACCAAAGCCTGCCTGCTCTGGGCCCTGCTGTGTGTAAGGGGGAGGGAGCCAGCTTGTACATTTTATTTACTTTTTTCTTTTTTGGGCAAGTGAAAGCTTCAGGCATTAGCTCTAGAGATTCTGGAGGAAGCTAAGGCTTAGGGAGCTGTGCCCAGGGATTAAAAAGCCTGGAATGTCAGATGTGGTGGCACACACTGATAATCCCAGTGCTCTAGGAGGCTGAAGTAGGGAGTTCAAAGCCAGCCTGGGGAACTTAGCTGCTTGGCAAGGCCTTGTGTCAGAAAGAAGCTGGGGATGTAGCTCAGTGAGAAGGCCCTGGGTTCGATCCCCAGTACTCCCTCAAAAAAATCCTAGAGAAGGGCCAAAAGTGCAGGGCAGGCTGGCCTCTGGGAGGGCTAGTAGCCAAGGCCCTCAGATGCTGAGAGTGAGCAGACATGAAGAACTGAGTGGCCCAGGGAAGGCACTCCAGGAGGATTGCTAGTGTCCTTGAACCAGGGCTGCTTTCCAGGGGACGGTGAGCGGTTGGTCTGGCAATGGGCAATGCTAGAGGACACATTAATTAACCTTAAGGGTGCCTTAAAGGATCTATGCCCCCAATCAGCAGGTGACCTTGAGTAAGAACTTCGTCCCCGAGCGTGGATTCTGCCTGGCCTCCCTGCCTCTATTCTGTCGCCCACCTTGGAGGACAAAATCCAGTCTGATCTTGTTACATTACACTACTGTTTTAACACCTCCTGTGGCTCCCTCTTGCCCTCAGGCCTATAAGTCTCTGCCACTCCCATCCCTGCCCACCTCCCAGCCCTGTCACTCCAGAGCCCCGGCCTCCTCTTGCTCCCCAGATGTGCCAGCCTCTTGCCTGTGGACATCGACAATGCTGTTCCCTGTTTAGGATGTCAACTCTGTCTTTACCTTGCTGATTCTCCCCTTTGGGCTCAGCTTGAGGGCCAGCTCCTCTGGGAGCCTCCTTGACCTGGTCACAGGTGCCCAACCTCCTGGATGCCAACCCAAAGGCAGGGATAGGTCAGCTGTGGTTCCTTCACCACCCTACCAGTGCCCCACCCTGCCTAGCCTGGACCCAGGGCTGGGCTGGAGACAGAGCAGGGAGCTCCGCTTCAGGACTCCAGGGGCCCTGTGGGCAAGGTGAGGGGGGACGTTTCTCTCTGGCCTCACAGAGAATGGATGGCTCAAGCTCCAAAAATAGTGACACTCTTGCTGAGAAGCTGCCAGCTGCCTGGGAGCCTGCAAAATTCTGTGTGTTGGGGGTGGGTCAGGACGGGGACATTGGTATCAGGTGTGGCTGATACAGGAGCTCCGAGGCCGCATCTATGCCCATGATCTATCTAATGGCTCCTCGCCGAGAGACGCACACTGCTAGGGTCCAGCAGGTGCTGCAGCATTTTCACCTAGCGCTCTGGAGCATAGGGGTGCAGGGATGGGTCTTGAAAACTGGGTTTGAATTCAGTATCTGGTTAGCCCAAAGAGCTACCCCCAGCCCAGGGGATACTCGGGGAGCAGGTGTGTGCTCATGACTTGACAGGTGTGCATGGTCCCGGATGATGTTCCTCCCTCGCTCCCTCTCTCCCCTCCTCCCTCCCTCCTTCCCTCTCTGAGAGCTCTGATTCTGGAGAATCCTTGGATTCTTGGGGCTCTGCTGTCCTGAACAAGTTCCTCACCCTCTCTGAGCCTTGGCTTCTGCACCAGTGTGATGGGTTTGTAGGAACTCCTGCTTCTTATTTTATTTTTGAGGCATACATGAGAAAGTGGAAGCCAGGTGTGGTAGCACAAGCTTTTAATCCCAGCCCACCGGGAGACGGAGGCAGAAGGATCAAAAGTGTCATCCCAGACTAGGCAACTTAGTGACTTAGCAAGATCAAAATAATATAATAAAAGGGGGGGGCGCCGAGGGTGTAGCTCAGTGCAAAGGCCCTAGGTTCTATTCCCAGAACTGCAAAAAAGAAAGCAGAAATGGAAAGAGTTTAGTGCAGGGATTTGCAGGGAGTTCAGTGCATGACTCAAGTCAGGCCTTATTAGTAGTAATGGGCTAAGGGGAAAAAAGGTCACTTTGCTGGGCCTTCTAGAGTCAGGGACACTGCTCACTGTGCCAGTCACAATATCCTGGGCACGAGAGAGCAAGGAGGAGCTCGTGTGATAAGGGGACAGACCTGGCTCACTCTCTTCTGGAGTAGACCGGCTGCCTCTTTGTCACTCTTTGTCAGAGTGGGGCTGATTATAATAACAGCTGACATTTTCAGTGATTTGCCGTGTACCTTGCATGGTGACCTTTAAAGACTGCCTTAACTTGTTTCACTCTCAAACAGCCCTCAGGGCTTCTCTCCATTTGCTGTCGCCATTTCACAGATGAGAAAAATAAGGCAGAGCAAGGTTAATTTACCAGCGAGGAGGTAATAACAGAGCTAAGACTCAAACCCTAATAGAAAATATAATTTCCAAACCTACCTCCTCTGTGTTGCCCACCAGAAGAGTAATAGGTATCATCTCAGCTAGTAATCTCTGAATGGAGTGTTGTGTTGAGAATGCGGACTGTGACAAGAATAGTGAGAGTATTAGCAATGTCTACCATGGACCCGGGAAGGCAGTGCTCAGCCTCTTATTCACCAAGAACCAGGGCATTCATGACAGTGAGACCAGGGCCAAAGGGGTGGCTGTCCTGTGTACTTGGCCTCTGCCCACTGGTTGCCAGGAATACCTGGAAGGTAAAGCGCCCCCTGGTGGAGACCCCTTGCACAGACCGGACAGCAGTGAGTGAGCAAAAGAGCGCTGAACTTGGGGTCCAGAGCAGCAGCTCAGGCTTGACCGTGCCTCCGACCAGCCTGTCACCATGGAAATGGCCTTTCACCTCTCCGGGCCTCCGGTTCGGAATGGAGAAAGCAAACAAGATGAAGTAGATGGTCCCCAGGGTCCCCTCTAGAAGTTTATGATTCTCCCTCCCTTACCCAGGCACTTGCGTAAACTCTCAGGTTACTGGAGCGTAACTTTCCAGAGATCTGCAGACACAAACCAGCAGAAGAGTCTGGAATCTGCAGAGAGCCGTTTTGCCCCTTGGAGCTTCATATTTGCTCCTCATTAAGAAAAGAAAAGAAAAAAAAAAAAAAACAGCCCTTGATACTGAGGTTTCATGCAAGCAGGAGGCACCTAGCAGAGGCAAGGAGAGAAATCAGAGACAATAATGGAACACTCATTTCCCCGTGTTAGGGGAGAAGAGAAGCTACTGGTTGGGAAAATCTCCCTGGCTCTGTTCAATTATGAATCTCGGCAGGAAGCCTGGAAAATCCCAGCTTCTCTAGAGCCAAGCATCATCGTCAGAGGCATGAGGCTGGTGCTGTGCATTCTTGAAGGCCTCGCTGAGGGAGAGGAGGGGTGGCCAGAGAGCGGGCCCAGGGTCAGGAGCCCGGCCGGAGCAGCAGGGTCTCTGGGACCTGAGAGTCATCCTTGGGAATCCTCTGGCTGTGGGTGTTTCCTGATGCGGCAGCTCTAGGGCAGGAAGATGGAAGAGAAGCCTCACCCTCCCAGCCACAGAGTCTTGCTTCCTGCTTCCTAAGAGCAACTCTGTGAGGTCCACGGATGTCCTTACATTAGGGACAAAGAGACTGGCATTAGCTCTAGAGATTCTGGAGGAAGCTAAGGCTTAGAGAGCTGTGCCCAGGGATTAAAAAGCCTGGAGAGTCAGATGTGCTTATGTGAGATTAGCTGACTGCCCAGTAGGTAACACAGGTCACACGGCTCCTCTGTGATGGCACCGGCACTGGCCTTCAGCCTTCCCCGATACGGCATCCTTCTCTCCCCTGAGCTCTGTGGTCTCTTGGGAGCCTGTGCTCATCGTGTTCCTGTCAGGCAAAAGCATTGCACCCCACCCTGGGGAGCGAAGTGGAGCTGCAGAGTGGAATCTCCTTGGCCCAGCAAAGGTACGGCTGGCTGGAGGTTAGAATTCTCCTGATTGCCAGCACAGAAACCAACTTCTGGCTTGATCTCCAAAGAGGACTTAAATGGAAAGATGTGGAGAAGTGCAGGGGATGGGAGTAAAGGAGAAGGGCCAGGGACCTCCAGGGCCAGTGTGGTGGGTGACTTGGGAACACCCCATTTGTAAATTAACATCCCTTGGCCCCTGCATCTCTGTCTGTGACCAAAAAAAAAAAAACTCTCAAGGGATCATCTGGTTGATCTAGCTTGGCCCAACAATCTACCTGGACCTCTGGCTGGGTGCAGGGCCCTGTACCATGGCCATGGTGGCTGGTTGTGTGAGAGACTCATTCTGAGAGAAGGGTTTCTTAGATACGCCCTAGAGGGACAGTGGGGCCACAGCATGGGCTTAGTGCTAGGCCGGAGGCCCACCCTCCCACCACCTCTGCCCCTCTCCATCACTGCCCAGCAGCCCACAGCACAAGATCCTTGGGGTCCATATCCTAGAGAAATGACTATTTGCCAAACTAACTTTGGTGTTTTCTTTTGTTTTATTTTTGTTTGTTTGTTTGTCTGTTTTTTGGTACCGGGCATCGAACTCGGGCCCTTGCGCTTGTGAGGCAGGCGGCAGAACCACTGAGCAATCCCCGGCTACCAAACTAACTTTGATATCCAGGTTCCAGGTTTGTAGAGACAGAATTTAGAGGCAGAAATTGATTCTCTCCAAGAATCCACTTCCTCAGGGAAAGGTCAGGAACTACCCTGAGTTCCAGACAGACCTTGTCCCCTAGCTGACTTTGTACCGGGATCCAGCCCCACTGATTTAGGTGCTGTATCAGCCAGTGTCCATTGCCATAACAAAGCACCTAAGGCCGGGTGCTTTATAAAGAAAGGAGGCTTATTTAGCTCACGGTTTGTAAAGATGAAAGTCTTAACAGTATAACACTGACTCCAGAGAGGGTCCCCTTGGTGACATCACACCGTGACAGATGGCATCACAGCACACATATGAGGGAAAGATCACATCCTGGGACTGGAAGCTGGACAGCAGCTGGGGTTCCCCAGGAACTGTGTTGATCCCTCCCAAGGACACACCCCCGATGATCTAAGAACCCCTAATAGGCTCCACCTTTTAAAGGATTCACTACCTCTTAACGGCACCATGATGGGGACAAACAACATCCGAACTGTAGCAGGTGACTTCTCCCTGAACTATAGGTTTCTTTTCTGTGGGGTCTGGAGTAGTGCGGTTTAATGTCAGTGCCCCTGAAGATAGCTTTCTCCCACGAGTGACAGCAAGTCAGGGGTGAGGCAACACGAGTCCAAGGAGCTGGGCATCTCCTCCACTCCCCTTCCTGTCCCTCCCTGACTGTGTTCCTGGCAGCAGCAGGCAGCCTCTGGCAGCTGCAGGAAGCTGCCATCTCAGAGCCAGAGTTTAATGTGTCCCCCTCACAAGGGGCTCCAGTGTGAGGGGCAGCGATGAAGAGGGACCTTGTTAATCCTGGGAGAGTGGAGTCTGCGATCTTCCAGGCAGCTGGGCTCCCCCAGACTACAGGAAGACACCCAGGGTGGGGCCCTCAGACACCAACAAGCTAAATGACACCGAGACCGGAGCTCCGTGCCCAAGTACCCGAGTCCCAAAGGGGCTTTCCCGGCCCCTGGTGGGTCACGGGGTGGGGGGGTGCTCTGAGGGATTACCGTAATTCTCATGGGAGCCCAGCCCCTCCTGCATTCCTGTCTTGTCACGTGCTCTCCTCAGACTGGCATCTCTGAGCATTAAATGACATTAAATCCAGTCCTCTTAGAGGGAAACTCAGGGCAGCTCCATGACTGCAGACCCACCTGCCTCCCCCACGCGTGACCTCTTTCAAACACTGCCTTCTCAGGGCCTCTGGTCCTCTTCTCTGCTGGAGCTGTGTGTCCAGCCCTGCTTATTCTTCAACTCTGTAGGTATTCAGGCCTCCCCAGCTTCCCCGGGCGTGTTAGTCACTCTCCTATCACTGGGACAAAATGCCCAAAACCCACAGTTTAAAGGCTCAGTTTCAGTGGATTCAGATCAAGGTTGTTTCCAGGGCAGAAGAAAGGCTTTCACGGTGCGGCGGCCAGGAAACAGAGGAAGAGGGGAGGAGCGAGGGACAAGAACACAGCCTTGAAAGTCCTGCACCCCAGTGACCACCCCTTCCCACCACACCTCTCAACGCGTGACTCTGGAGGGGCGTTTTCGATCCAATCCATTAACACCCCCTGTCCAGCATACGCCCCTCCTTCTTTGGAATCCGTGACCCTGCGTCTTCCCCTCGTGGCTCTTCGGTCTCGGGTGAAGTCGTCACTCCCTGTCTACCTCCTTGTGGCAGGCTGCGTGTCCACGGGTTTCCCCAGGACCTTGTATTAATATGTGAATAGTGAGTTAAAGGAAAGAACGGGCAAAAGGTGCAACAGAGGAACGATGTCTGTGACAAAAGAAAAGAGCTCCTCAGGACGCTAAGCTGTGGCTAGAAAAGAAGAAAGCATGAGCAAACGTTCCACGGGCACCAGCGGTGGGCCCCACCATTTGGCCAAAGGGACTTCCGGGCCCTGGTCACAGGCATCTGCTGTGGAGAGGACATGAGGCCCCGCCCTGAAGCCCAGCCAGAAAGCGGTCTGCTCTGGGGGCATCTGCAGCGAATGAGCTGATGACAGTGACCTCCCCCGATAGCATCACCATGATTTATCCCTGTGAGATGCTTTGGCCAACATGGTCTCCCTTCGGCTCCGAAGATTGTGGGGTTCCCTGCGTGGGGGTGCACACCTGTAAACCAGCCCTCTGGGAGGCTGAAGCAGAAGGAACACAAGTTTGAGCCCAGCCTGGGCAATTTAGACCATGTCTCAAGATAAAAAATGAGAAAGAGGTTGGGGGTGTGGCTCAGTGAGAAGGCACTGGGTTCAATTCTCAGTACTGCCAAAATAATAATTTTTAAGAAGACTATAAAGGTATCTTTTCTCGCTTTCTGGACGAGGAGAAGTTTTCCTGACTTCAATTCTGCCTGGATGATGCTCTCCCCCCAGCCCCCGACAGTCTGGGCTCCTCCTTCAGGACCCTTCCTTGGTCACCAGTGAAGAATTATGTAGCTAGAAATCTAGAAGGGCAAACAACGTCTGTCTTGTTTCCCCCTTGTATTAATGATGACTGCTGTAACTGAAATTGGCCTGAATGGAATGCCTTCCGCATTAGTAAAAGTTGATTTCCTTCTCAGTCCAAAGCAGCGTTCCTCTTAGCAGACAGCTATCCTGCCCTCCACCGTGACCCAGGTTCCTGCCGTCTTGTGGCTCCACCATCCCCTGCAGCTACTGGGAGAAGGACTGGAGGTGGAGGGACACACTCATTACCCCAGCCTAACCCCAAAATGACACACATCAGTTCCACTCATCCTCCACTGGGCAGCTAGGTCACATCCCACGGCCACACCTGACTGTCGGGGAGCTGGGAGGGAGATCAACTGTAGCTCTGTACCCAACCAAAAGAGGAAATGTGCTTTAGAGAGTAGACTCTGCGCTGTACCTCTGAGATCCCAGAATTGGGTATACAGTAGGTACTCTGTAAATTCAGTGAAGGAACTGAAGGCCATAGTGGCTTAACAGGGTTTCACAGAGAGTCACTAGCAGGCCAAGAGCTGGGGCTCCTCCAGAAAGCGCAGCTCAGCCCACGCTGTCTCTCTAATCTTGGGGTTGCTCCATGGGAGCCGTGGAGAGGTTTCCCAGCAGCCTGCCTCGCTGCAGCTGGAGATTGGCCAGCCCGCAGGAGTCCAGAGCAAGCCAATTGGGAAATCACAGTTATTAGGAGAGTTCTCTGGAGATGAGCTTGGAGGGGGAGGAATCGTGAGGGAGCAGGAGACAGGAAGAGAGCCACAGGGTGAAAGAAGCTGGTGGAGCCTTGGGTTTGTTGGTGGCATCTGGGAGCACTGGCCTGTGTGCCTGGCCTATGTGTCCGCTCCTAACCCTGTGTTGTGGGTTACATTGGGCCTCTCACCCCTAAAACCTCTTATGTTAAAATCCTCACCCCAGTGCCCTACTTGGATATAGAGTCTTTACAGAGTTTAACAAGTTAAAATGAGGCCACTGAGGTGGCCCTGTCTAGTGGTGACCTTCTGAAAGAAGGAAATGTGGGAACACAGACGACCAGTAGATACCTCAAGAGTCCAAGGAGCACCACGGATTGCCAGCGACTCCCCGAAGCCAGGCAGGGGCAGGGAGCAGATTCCTCCTCTCATCACTCAGAAGAACCAGCCCTGCCAACACTTCCATCTTGGACGTCCAGCCTCTAGGGATAGGACAACGACGGTACATGTACATGTCTGTCATGTATGCCACAGTCTGTGGAACTGTGTTATGGCAACCAAGACAAATGTACTTGCTCATGTGTGCTGGGATGGTCTTGGGCAAAACACCCCCATCCTGACTCCATCCCTCATCTGGGAACACACCTGAGGATGAATCAGAGACCCTTGTGCCCATGTGAGCCTGCCTTCCCATGCATAGCACCTCCCTGCCACCCATAAGTCACACAGTCGTGTGTGAGGTACAATAGTATAATCTGTGGCCAGGTAGCCTGCAGTGGACTCCTGGCCAGGCCTCTCTGGGCAGAGTTATTTGTGATCCTGTCTATTCCTGGAGTTTATGTGAAGGTTTAGTGGGGTTATAAATGTTAGGTGCTTAAAATAGTACCTGGCACGTAACAGATGCTAAGTAAGTGCCTGGGTGTCACTTCTGTCCTGAGGGAGCACTCTTCCACCCTCTTCTGCTCATCACCCCAGCACAAGGCCTGCCACCCTTTCAGGTCACCTCCTCTGCCAAGTCCCAGATCATTGTTGAAATGACCTTGGTCATGCCACTTACATGCTGGCCCGAGTCATCTGAGAAATGGTCTGTGTCTTGGAAACATAGCCTTCCAGTCTTGCTAGGCCGTCCCTTCCTTCCCACGGGGCTGGGGTGGGATCAGCGGCCCAGGCTGTTGGTGGATACCTCCAGGGAGACACAGGGGGTCGAGAGGACAGTGCGTCAGGCTCTTAGTGCCCCAGTGCCCCCTCTGAGGTAAGAATGTGGATCAGCGGCCCAGGCTGTTGGTGGATACCTCCAGGGAGACACAGGGGGTCGAGAGGACAGTGAGGCAGGCTCTTAGTGCCCCAGTGCCCCTCTGAGGTAAGAATATGGTCGACTGGCCCTTGGACCCAGCCTGGGAGCCCCATTCCACAAGACAGGATCTTGTTAAGCTGCCCAGGCTGGCCTCAAACTCTGAATCTTTGGGCCAGGCATTTAGCTCAGTGGCACCATGCCAGCCTCACAAGCACAAGGTCCTGAGTTCAATCTCCGGTACCAAAAAAAAAAACCAAAAAAACTCAATCTTCCTGCCCCAGCTTCCTGAGTAGCTGGGATTACAGGCATGCACTACCGCACATGGATAAATTTTTTTTTTTTTAATTTCCATCCCTGTGACTATTCCTGAGTAGCTGGGATTACAGGCATGCACTACCGCACATGGATAAATTTTTTAATTTTTAATTTCCATGCGACTGTACATATTTGTGGAGCACAGTGTGATGTCTTGACACGTGCAAGCAACATGTAATGATTAACTTGGAGTAACCAGAAGACCCTTCAGCTCAAACACCATTTCTCTATGGGGATGTCGAGGGCTCTTTCCCACTCTTGGAGGTGAGGGGGGATGAGGAGCGACTCTTCCGAGATCATGCATCTGAGGGCGCTCAGGTGTCTGAGTGTCCCCTGCAGAGGTGTCTGTCAACTTCCCGACTAAAGTCCACAATCTAAGGCCTCAGACCCCTCCCTGCCTCTTTGTCCCTGTTACCACGTGACGTGGCGAACATAGCCGTTTTTGCTGCCTTGTGTCTCCGCTCACACTCAGATGGGGAGCTCTGTGAGGGCGAGGGTTCCCTTCCTCAGGCCCGGCACCCGCCAGCACATTGGGTACTCATTAGGTGCTCAGTAAAAATACAGCTGAGGAATGAAAGAGGACGCATGCAGTACAAACACTGTTGAAGAATAAAGGAAATGAAAGAAGGAGCCCGCCGGAAAATTGCTGTTGAGCATGAATGAATGGAACATGAATGAACAGAAAATGCCCCGTGAACCAGTCTCTTCTGTGCTGTGCAGTTGCATTCACCCTGTCCTAGAGCTGGAGGTAGCCGGAGAGGCCGGGCTTCCTCCTCTGGTCCTCAGCGCCCTGGCTGGAGCAGAACTGCCTTCTTTCCAGACCGCCTTCGCTCAGGGAGCCGTTTTTGTGACGCCCGCCCTGAGCCCTTGGCCACCATCTGGTTTCGGCTCCTGGTCCGTCCTGGTGAAGGTGGCAGTCGGCCCACACTGCCCGGGAGCTCTCGGGGTGGGCGGGAGCACTGGACAAGGAGTCAGGTCACCGTGTGCCAGGGGCGGGCCCACAGCAGGAGCGTTTACAGCAATAGGACGCCACTGCAGTCAGGCTCACAAGTGTGCACTGGGCCTCTGTCTTCAGTGGAGTTGAAGAGGGCTGACAGGTCTAGGATGCCCTGCACATTACTTTCCTTTGCGTCGGAGCCCCGGAAGTATGTGCACACGGAGAGTATGCGCATCTCCGGTGGTCATGCACGGGGGACAGGCCTCGGCCCGCACCTGTCGGGACGCACCCTCCCAGAAGACACGTAGAAGGATTTGAGAACTGCCCGTCCGAGACACAGAGGCTGCGAACATTTATCGTCCAGCTCCCATCGCACCCTCTCTGCTCAGAGATCACAAGAGATGACTCCCTTGAACAGCAGGGCCCGATCCCTGCAGAGGCATCCCCGGACAGCCTTCCCGCTGCCGGAGTAGAATGCCGGAGATTGCTAGTGCTGCTGAGCTGAGCTCTCGCCAGGTGAGACTTGCACGAGCTGGTTGCTGTAGCAATGAGTGGTCAGCGTGAAAGGGGGCCCCAGAGGTGTGCATTAGGCAAAGGGTGTCCATGCGCTCTCAGTGGCTGTCCGCGTGTGGGAATCAAGGGAATCAGTGCACACGGAAGTGCTTTGCAGATGGTAAAGAAGGGCGTGAATAATTGTCACGAAGTCCCCAGCTGACATTCTTTTCTCCAGGATTCCCACAATTGCCACAAGCCTCTGAGGTGCGTGTTACGGAGGCTACATCAGATGCCAGCACCTTTGAAATGACTCCAAGGGCCATTGTTTTGTTGTTTTTGAGGCAAGGTTTTACTATGTAGTTCACATTGGCCTTGAAATCACTACGTAGCTCACCTCGAATACGTAGTGATCCTCCTGCCTCCATCTCCCAAGTGCTGAGATTTCAAGAAGGCACCACCACGCCCAGCGCTTTCTTTTTTTACTTTTAATGAGATTGATTGGTTCACTTGCAGACATTGTAGAATACTCATAAAATACAAAAATGTAAAGAACAGTTTAATTCACTCAATACCCTGTCACCCAGAAATAAAATACAGGACCGTGTTAAGAAACTTCTTTCTAGATGTTTCCTTGCCCACAGATCTGCCATCAATGGAAGAGGCTGGTGATGGGTGTGGCTGGTGGTAGATATTTGTGTGTGTGTGTGTGTGCATGCACAGGCGCATGTGAGCGCATGTGCACACACTCCTGTGCCTCTTCTTCTCAGAACAGTCCAGAATCTCAGAGCACAGGCAGCTCCTCTGACCACTTCCTGGACTTTTGTAGATGAAGCAACTTTCCTGGAGCTGTGTGGCCAAGAGGGCTTTTTACACTGGTGGTGTCCTGACCCTCCAGAAGGTGGGGACCACTGTGTCTCTGAGAGTTAGAGCAGCACTCCTCACCTCCAGCCAGCTCAGCCTGCATTTGGTGTGGTCAATCCGGGGTCTCGAAATTAACCATCCTAAGTATCACTTATTAAGTAACAGCAAAGATCCTGTTCACCCAGGCAGAACACATGAGAGATGGATCAAACATTGTTTCCTGTCTTCCATCTTGCACCTGCCATTTATTTTATCCCTATAAATATCTTAGGACCATGCTAATAAAATTAAATTTGACAGGGATAAATGTGAAATCCCCAGGACTCAACACTGCATTCCACAAAAACAGGTCGGAGGACTTGAGAAAACACTTGTGAAAAACTCCCAGGAAACATTCAACAGTAATGTAGATCCCATTAACAGAAGCATGAAGTTCAGAGGCGAGCAGGGGGCAACTTTGGCTGTGCTCTGGGCTCTTTAGACCCAGGCTGAGTGTTGGGTTTGAGGGGAGGTACTGTGCTTCAGGACACTGAGAGTTTCCCAAGAGACCCTGGTAGAGGAAGTGAGGGTAAAAAGGGCTCTTAGAGCCATCAGCAAACCAGTATCAGAAAATATTTCACATAATGTTTGAGGGAATATTTCACAATCTTGGCTCAGGGGCAGAAGTAATCTCTTTCATTGTCCGTGAAGCCCTGGACATATGTCCCCTGCTGTCTCACAGGAACCTCACTTCTGCAGACTCCAGTGGGTGGCAGTGAGGTCAGGCTTCCTGCCTGTCAAGAAGGGGAGCCCCATCCTGATCCAGTATGACTTCCTCTTGGCCCGATCACATCAGGTACTGCTGTAGTTTGGATCTAGAATGTCTTCCCAAAAGCCCATGTGTGAACAACTTGGTCCTCAGGCTGTGGCACTGTTGGGGCGTGGTGGAGCCTTTAAGAGGTGAGAGTGTAGCTGGAGGAAGCTAGGCCATGGGGGGCCGTGCCATGAATGGGATTTTGGGACCCTGGCCTCTTCCCCCCTTTCTTTGATCCCTGGCCTCTGTGAGGTGAAGTGGCCTCGTCTGCCATGCTCTCTCACCATGACATACTCTGCCACCAGCAATGGGGCCAAGTGACCATGGACTGAAACTGTAAGCCAAACTAAATCTTTTCCTCCTTAGAAATCATTTATCTCCAGCATTTTGTTACAGTGATGGAAAGCTGACTAACACAGTTACCTTCATAGATACCGGGGGTGAGGACTGCAGCATATCTTCTGGGGCAACACAGCCCAGCCCACAACAGCGCTCATCTCTTGGTGTCTGCAAAAGAACTTGGTGTATAAAGAAGGATTAAAAAAAAAAAACAGAAGAGGAGGAAAGAATGAAGGTAGTTTGGTGGAAAAACATCTGCAGAGTGCGTGCATTCAGGTTACCTTTGAGCAGAATCCCCAGTGGTGGGGTTCATCATGTGGACAGAGCCCCCAAAAGTGGAAATGATAATTTTATGCATAAATGAATTGATGCATTCTTAAATATGGGCAGTTACACAACCGCTAAAAAGAATGTATTTTAAAATGAGTAAATGGGAGATCAGGGATTTAGCTCAGTGGTGCTGCCACCTGCCTCATAAGCACAAGGTCCTGAGTTCAATCCCTGGAACCCCCCAAAAGAATGAGTAAATAGGGCTGGGTGTAACTCAGTGACAGAGCACTCACCTAACATATATAAGACCCTGAGTTCAATCCCCAGATCCACATACATAAATACTGTAGTTAAAATGTTGGACCTTGTGGTTTTCATTTATAATTTCTGTTAAAAATATAATAAAATAAACCATAAATGTAATGTTGGACCTTGTGGTTTTCATTTATAATTTCTGTTAAATATAATAAAATAAATACCATAAATGTATGATGGAAGTTAACAAAATATATTCAAGGAATATTTAGAGCAAATATTTCGGTGTGAAAGCTAATGTTCCAAAAACTGAGTTTTGCTTTGAGTTTGAATATATAAATGTATGGTATCCTTATTTCTGCCAAAGCATGTTTTTCTTTAGTATTTTCAATGGTGGAGAATGTTTTTGACTCCTTTAATTTCTGTGCTATTTCCTTTTAGGACTTTCACAACTTTTGGATTGATATCAACTTGTCATTTTTTAATTAGAAAAGTTTTCTAAAAATTGAAATTTTTAACTGGACAGATGTTGGTAATTATTGTTAGGTGAAAAAGGCATTCTGTAAAGCATATTGCATAATAGCATTTTAAAACTAGGGGACTACAGCCAGTCTAGAAACCACTTTGGCTGTCTCTTACAAACCTAAACGTGTCACCATCATTTGACCCAGCAGTTGCACTCTTGGGCATTTATCCCAGAGAAATAAATACTTACACTCACCCACAAACCTGTACATGAACGTTCATAGCAGTATTGTTGTTCATAGCAGGAAATGACAGGTTTCCTTCAGTGGGTAAATGATTAAACCAATATCTGTTCTGTGAAAGACTGCTCCCCAACGGAGGGAACCAACTGTTGGTAACACACACTGGCTTGGATAGATCTCAGGAGAGTTCTATTGAGTGAAAGCAGCCAATCTCCGAAGGTTATGTGCTGTATGATTCCATTGGTAGAATATTGTTTAAATGGCAAAACTATCAAAAATGGAGACCACTTGAGCACCAACCTTGGGTAGAGGAGGAGCTGCAGCAGGCAGGAGGTGAGCGCAGTTGGAAAGGGGCAACAGGAGGGGCCCTTGTAGTAATGGGACATTCTGGATCTTGCCTCTCAGTGTCATTATCCTGAACCTCATACTGGGGGAAACTGAGTCACGGGCGCTTGACCTTTCCATATTATTTCTCACAATAACTTGTAAATCTACAATGATCTCAAAATAAGGGTTACCATTTAAATATAGAGCCTGTGGGCGCAACTCACAGAGTTGTGAGTTAGAGCTTGTGGTTAGCATGAGTGAGGACCTAGGTTTGATCCCCATGATACCCCCCCAAAATGGAGGAGAATCCTGTGTAATGTATGTGGGTGTACATACAAAGGAAAATGAGAGAAGATACACAGCAAACTTAGCAAGTCTTCTGCAGGAGAGCAAATCTGAAAAGAGAGATTATTTACTTCTTGCCAACCTTTTATCATTTGACTTGTTTCAACAAGCAGGTATGACTTGCTGATTTTGTTTCGACCCATGAGGTAGCAATAAAAATGGGGGACAGAGAGTTTCACCTATTCTGCCCATTTTTGTGGAAAGTGCTTATTCTGCATCTTACAAACTTTTCAAGTCCGTGGTGTCGAAGCCAGAGGCGAGGCGAGGAGTGAGGAGAGGAGCTCTGTGAGCTCGCCACCCCTGGCCATCCCGAGACACTGGCACTCTGTGCTCTTACTCACAAATACTCATGGTTCTCCACTGGCCATTCATGAAAGCAAGTACAAGTGAAACAGAGAATGTGGGACTGGGCCCAGCAGCAGCAACTCTCTCCTGAGCTATCACCATAAGCCAGGAATCATCCTAGTGCCTCTCCACTATCATTTCATACCATTCTCCCAATACCCCTGGGAGATAAGGGCTGTGCTTGTACAGACGATGAGACTGGGGGTTTAACTCTGTTTTTCATGTTGGATCCCGCACTGTGAATACTGTTGGAGGATACACACCCACTCGAGATACCACTTCTAAGGCCCTCACACTTTCTCTACCATCCCTGACCAAGCCAAGCCTACCCACCATTGGCCATCAAGGTCCAGTGGCCTTCAGGAAGCAGGTTGTTCCTGAGCCCCTCACCCAGCTCTTTGGAGACAGTGGCTAAGGAAGTCCAGCAGAGGGAAAGCATGGGGAGGGGCAGCTGGTGCCTAACTTGTTAGCGGCCAGATGCAAGAGCAACAAGCTCCCAGCTTGTTAAGGGTACTTCTTTGTTAGAAGCACCAAGACACAGGTGTGGGCCCAGCAAAGAGCCTGATTCCAACATGGTGCTCTTGCTGACCATGAGGTCAAGATGAGCTGTGAAGGCCAGCAGGACACTTGGCAGAAGTTGTGGAAAAGACTTGGTCCAGGTTGGAAATGGCCCCAGAACAGGCCACACAAGAGTATGGAGAGCTCTTTGTTCTTCAAGAATTGAAAGGCCGACCCAGGTACACGGAGTTGGCTGCACAGGTAGGACATGACAGTGTCTCTCCATGTGTCCCCTCCTCACCGTCCATTTCTGTGGTGGGCATCCCCAAGCTGTAAAGCAGCAGGGAACTGGGAGAGCTAGAGAAGATTCTGGAAGGGAGAACAGGCCTGTCCAGTCACTAACCAACCCAAGGGTCCTGCCTTCTACCCTGTGCATAACGGAGAGGAATGAACAGGCAAGAGACGTTCTAAGTCCTTCTGGAATTTTCTCTTGCTCCATGTTCTCTACCTTCAGTCACACTGAGTGAGGGAATTAGTATCTGAACTAACTGTGTACAGATTCAGTGCCCACTCTTGAGAGGATTCACTGTACCGTGTGTTTGAAAGAGACAGAGTAACACAGACAGACAAACCCCTAGCCTCACCCTTGCCTTTGTCAATCTTGCTTCTCTGCCTGGAAGGCCCTCTTCACCCTGCTTTCGATGGACAAATTCTTTCTCATTTTTCAAGATGAGGCTTTAATATCTCCTTAGATCAGGGGATAACACATGCTGCCTCCCCAGGGAAGTTCCGCATGGCATCTCTTCTCCTGCAGAGTTACCGATGGCGAGTCCTTTTACTCTTTTGGGCGTCCAGACTGGGAACATAAAAGGTGTGGTCTCCTTTGAGGCCTCCTCTTGTCACCATTTGACTGAGGGTTCTTTTGTGCAACTGGATAGAAATCACAAATTGGCAACATGCAGCTCCCTTGATGTCCCATCTCCCTTGACGTGAGCTTTGAGTGCCGGTGCCTCTTAGCTCTTCATAGTACAGCTCTTAGCAGCTTTTAGCCATCCCGAAAGCTCCTCAGCAGCCAAGGCTCATAACCCCCTTGGCAATTCCCTGGGGTCTTTGCAGCTGGGGCTCTTCCTCTCTGGAGCTTTTGCAGGTCACTGCAGGTCTCTGGCAGTCTCCACCTATCTCCGCTGCTGTTCACTGCTCGGCCACTCTGGTGTAACCAGCTCTTTTTAGTGCAACCCACTCATCCCACTCTACTTGAGATAAAAATCATAAAGTAGGCAGTACAGAAGGGCAGCGCACTGGAGGAAGCCCTTCTGGACAGATTCGAGGAGGAGCAAGCACACGTATGCTCAGTCTCCTGGGATTCATGGACCTATTTGGGGGCTTCAAAGTCATAACAGGGTGGGGTCATCTGGAGTTACAAGGTACAGCCATCCAGAGTGCAGGGTGTAATAGGAATAGGTCCACGTTTGAAGCCTGCTGCAGCCAAGGCAGATATTTTCTGGAGCAGCTGTGCAGCACCTGGGACAGCCACATGGTGAAAACCCTGCTGAGTACAGGAGAAATGACTGCTTGGTTGACAGCTCCTATATTTTTGTAGAAATGATAGGACTGAGGTCGCAACTGTCACTGCGTTGAAGGAGTCACCAGAAGGGTCAGCTGTATTGATCAGGGACCACTAGGGCCTGAGGATTTTGAGGATATCGGCAAAGTCCCAGGTCTCTGCCTCAGGCACTGTTTCCGCTGCTAGGCCACCCTGCGGGTGGTAAGGAGGACTAAGGAGGAGGATACAAGGCAGCTGTCAATCAAGCCACACCCACCTTGGCCATCAGAGGGTAAAGGGAAGGCTCGGCCTTGTTTTTCAAACGATCTCATTCCCACTGTGCAAGTTTTCTGTGTGTGCCTGTGCTCCCACGAGACTGGCGTTGCCAGAGCTGCCTTCTTTCTCTCTGTCCCCAAGGCCTACGCAGAGTATTACACACATGCAATTACGGTGCCTGGAATGAACGGATGCCCTAACCCTTAGAATGTTTACAGTGTTCTTTTCCTCTCCTTCTCTCCAGGGATCTATAAAGGGCACTGCTTCCGGATCAATCACTTCCCAGAGGACAATGATTACGACCACGACAGCTCAGAGTATCTCCTTCGTGAGTGTGGCGAGTCCTTTGTGCACGTGGCAGGGGCAGTGGGAGGCAAGAAGGCCGCTGGAGAAGGGGGCCCTGTGAGGGGCGTGGCCGAGGGGCGGGTCTCTGCAGGCTGTGGACCCTCCCTCTCCATGGAGAACTTGTGAATTCTGAGGGTGAGGTTTTGTGCCGCGCTGCTCTGACAGCTGGGTATCCTCTGGGGAGACTGAGGGCTGGGCTGAGAGGATACCGCTCAGCGGGGCTGATGGGCGTGGGCCAGCTTCAAGGGTGCTAGTGGCTGGACCCAGGGCTGGGCAAGGGAGATTTAAGACACAGTCGCTGCTAAGGCCACCTGCTCCCGAGGGGTGTGCCTCCCCAAGCAGATTGTGTACTGCCCTCCTCTCCCTCTCCACTCCCCAGAATTCTATTCTTGAAAACCAAATTAATCAGCAACCGAAGTCAGCTTCATGAGGTGCTCGGCAGCGTGAGGGAGGTGAAGAAGATGGCAGAGCGGCCTCTAGGCCATGTCTTTCATGCCCCAGTTGGAGGGCCCGGCACCTCTGCCTGTGGGCTGCCCATGTCCCCGCCCCCACCCAAGTGAGCCCCCAGACTGTGGCCCCAACGTCACAGCACATATCGAAGCCCAGAGAACAAACCCAGCCCCACCCTAAATCCGCATCGCATCCCTGGTGTGATTGGTTTCCCTGAGAAGGAGGAAGGAGCTGCAGCCCAGGAGGAGCCTGGCAATAGAAAAGCCAGCAGCATTTCAGTGACGCAGTCCATTTCCACGTTAGCCGAAAGACACAGAGGGCTGCTCACCGCAACACCCTGGGGGTCGAGGCCAGCTTCGTTCACGGAGAATCCATACCAGTTCCCTCAGAGGGAGCACAGTCCACTCTGCACCTGCTTGTGGACCTTTTTTTTTTTTTTAATCTCTCTCTCTCTAAGAGAAAGAATTTGGATTCTGAGTCATCTGGCAGAATAGAACAGCGTGCTGTTCCCATGGAGCCCAGGCCATGACAGGCTGCTCCTGCCAAACCCAGAACCTGAAATAATTCGGCCAGAGCTCTGTCCCCATCCCTCCTCCCCGCTTCTACTCCTCTGCTGCCTGTCCTCTGACTCTGCTTCCTGGAGGCCCCACATTGAACCAGGCAACTGGAACTCCCGTAGGGCTGCTACAGATAGTTGTGTGGGTTGCACACTGCATAACTTGAGGGATGTCAGCTGCACAGAGTGTGGTATAAATGACATCCTTTGGGTTCTGCAGTGCAGGGCAGGTGTGAGGACTGGGCCACGTGGCAGGAACGAGACCCTTCAGAAGAAATGCAGCCTCTTCATCCCCCAGCCTGGCGGAAGGAAGCTCGGGGAATAACTCCGTGCCCAGCACTCTCCTCCAAAAGCCAGTCTGGATCCTTAATGCTTTGGTCCGCACAGTCGCCCTCCTGTGACCCAAGGCAGGATGGGGAAGGATGGAGTGAGGATCTGCAGGGGCAGATGAAATATGTGCCCAGCCAGCTTCAGTCCCTCTTTGGGGTCCTCGAACTCCACCACCAGTGTCCCCAGGGAGGACCCAAGGGCTGGGAGGGCCACAGAGTGATTGTCTCAAATAAAGTGATGGTAGCAGTGATGAACAGTTCAGGCTTCTTTGGGACACAGCCAAGGTCATCACCAAGCCCAGGAACGCCCACAGAAGCCAGGGTCACTGGCTTTCAAGTCTTTGGTCTCCAGGGCCAGTGATTTAGCTCAGTGGTTCCACCCCCTGCCTTGCAAATGCAAGGTCCTGAGTTCTATCCCCGGTACCAAAAACAAGTATTCAGTCTCCAGCAGGTTGGGAAGGTGGGCAGAGCTGACGTCCCAACGGGGGTGTCTTTCCACTCGGTGGCTGCAGAGAAAGGGATATTTGGCCCTGAAAACTGAGCTCTGCTTTTGTCTCTGACCATCTTTCCCCTTCAGAGAGCAGGTGAGCTCAGAGGCAGAGGGGGTGGACACCTCACTGAGACAGGTCAAGGTCACAGTCCCCACAGCCACCTGGCCTGCATTCTCCAGGTCACGTGTCCCCAGTATCCAGCCTTCTGGTCTCTGTTCATGTTGTTGATCTCCAGAGCAGGAGGAAGCACAGGAGAAAGATCTCACAAGGGGCTGATACTTGGAGAAGGTGAGGGTTTATCTTCGTGGGCCTGCTGTGTACCAGGCACTATATTCAGCCCATTGGTCACAGTAGCAAAGGCAACAAGAGTTCTGGCGGAGAGCAGGGCTGTGGAGAAAGTTCCGTGGCAGAGGTGCCTGCTGGTAGCCTATTACAGCGGCAGCTCGGCTGTCCAGGTGTAGAACTCCAGAAGGCCCAGGTTGTGTCTTCACATTTTGTCTTAGACAATTCCGGAAGGAACCCAACCCTGAGCCACGCGTTCTGAAGCCTTCCGGAGAAGCCAGGCTCGCACCCTGGGTTGTCGTTGTCACTGGGCTCCTGAAGGCCTCGGAGCTCTTGCAGTGTGCCCGTTGGTGTGTACATCCTCAGCCTAGGATTTGGGGGCGTGCACACCCTGCCTGCTAGCTCTTCCATGGGCCCTGCTGGCTCCGAGGTTTCCAGCTCATTTTGCCCTGAGCCTGGCGCCCCCCTCCCGGGTCCTGCACTTCCAGTTAAGTGGATCGTGTCGGTGCTGAGCCACAGAGAGCGGGTGTTCAGGCTGCTGGGAGTCCGAGGTGGCGTCCATCCTCTGGGGAGACACACACCATCACCGGGGCTTGACGTGGCCAGCCAGAGAGGGGCTGGATGCCAGCCACGTCATCTTTGAGACACTCGACCAGCACCAGTGTCCATGTCAACCCCGACTGCCATCTGCACATCCTGACCACAGGTGCACGCGCAGTAGGGTGGATGGTGGCTCTGTGCCAGGCCTGGGCCTCGGGTGACCCCGGAGCCCGTAGGCTCCATTCTCCCCGGCTGCCCTGACCAGTCTGCAGGAAGAGGGCACCAGGTGGGGAAGGGTCCTGGCCCAGCCGTCTAGCCAGAGCAGCTCAGAAGCACATTTCAGAAGCACATCGGAAGCCCACTCCCAGCGCCTGCGGCTGCAAGGAGGAAAGAAAGGAACTGGGGAGGAGGTGGTGGCACAGAGAAGAGGTTCATTTAACGCCCCAGACAATCCCTCATCTATGAAGAGGGCCCGCACTGGTGGCTGTGCAAACAGGAGACAAATGCAGCCTTCAGAGGCTGTGAGGCCCCAAGCCAGTCAGCTGGCCCAGGAGGGGCATCTGCCTGCACTCCCTGACTCCATGTCCCCACTGAGACCACCAAGGCCTGTGTGGCCGGATTTCTCCAGGGCTGGAAGGCGCTCGGGCTGAGCTGTGGACTCCTCATGTCCCTCCTGCCTCACACTAAGGGAGGGGACCCTCAAGCCCTACTGTGTGCTCAGTGTTTTCTCACAGTAAGTCTCTGAGTAGGCGTTCATTTCCTATAGCTGCTGTAGCCAATAATCACACACTATGTGACTTAACAGAAATTGACCACTTACGTTGTGGCAGCCACAAGCTCAAAATCAAGGTGTCAGTAGGACCCTGTTCCCTCTGCAGGCTCCGGGGGGGGGGCTCTTTCCTTGGTGGCACTGGCTTTTCCTGGCCCACATCACTGTACTCCCTGCCTCTGTCTCCGCACTGCCACCCCCCCCCCATAAGAGCTTTGTTTCCTCCTAGAGTCAGGGACCCGCTGGCTCATCCAGCATGCTGTCCTCTTGACATCCTTAATTGCATATGGGAAGATTTTTTTTTTCCAGTAAGATCAAGTTCACAGCTCCTGGGCATTAGAACCTTCACACATAAGCGGGTGGGGGATCCACCCTTAGAAGTTGGTGTTATTACTATTTCCTGGGTACGAAAGAGTGGATTCCAGAGGACACTGAATCTGTCTGCCTCAGCATCCCTTGCTGGTCAGTGGCAGAACCAGGGTGTGTATCTGCTAGACGTCACGGTCCACAGGCCTCTCACTGTGCCTCTCTGCCTCCTCTGTGGCTTCATGCATGGCACGAGTCTCCCCATCCGCGTCTCTTGCCAGGGATGAAGATGATCATGGTGATGATGATGATGATGGTAGAGAGGAAGAAGATGAGCAGAAGGCATATCATTTAGGAAGCACATACTATGGCCAGGCCCTGTGCAAAGAGGGGCTTTACATGCACAAAACCAACCACAGGACATCGGAACGACAATGTGACAATGAACTGCCCCACCGCATTCTTGGTTTCATTTTGAGGTTTTAGCCAACTGCAGTTCAGAAATATGGAATGGTATCTGGGGATGTTGGGACGCATCTATAATCCCAGCACTCTGGGAAGCTAAGGCAGGAGACCTGCAGGTTCAAGCCGAGTCTGGGCTACTTAGCGAGAGCCTGTCGCAAAACTTAAAAAGGGCCGGGAATGAAGCTCAGCGTGAAGGCCCTGGATTCAGTTATTTAATTTCCAGGACTGAGTGAGAGCTGGGGGTTCCAGGAATAAGTGATCCCTATGTTTTCAATAATTTTATTATATCTGCATAATCGTTCTATGTTATTATTGGTTGTTGCCAATCTCTTACCTCACCTAATTTGTGAACGTTATATATGTACACATAGCCAAACACAGTACGCAGACAATAATGCCTCAGTTCCCAAGCACTTCTGTTTGCAAACAGTTTGGTTTTCAGCCAAAAGCACTGAGCAAAACCTTGCTTCCATTCCTAAACTCACTGGGGGACAAACACACCCATGGCTATCTTCCCCACACAAACACAAACACAGGCATCGTCCCTGAAGTCATAAAACAAATTAAGTTCGTACACTGAGGTACCACAGCATGTAGGGCTCGGGACTGTCCACGGTTGCAGACATGTTCTGGGGGGCTTGGAATGTAGCCCCTGCAGATGGCGGGGAAGACGCTGTTATAAACCACGTCTCATAGGTGGGGAAAGTGACTCTGGAAAGTGGCTTAACCGAAGCCGCACCACCACCACGTCACAGAGCAGGTCTGCACCCCGTCTCACCTGGGAAGCCTTGCCTCCCAGCCTCCGTCTGGCTTCCCCTGCGACCAAGGCCCCGGAGCCTGTCGGTGACGGACCTCAGCAGGCTGGGAGGTGTAAAAAGCATCTGGTGCAGCCCGAGATCACGGCTGTCACTGTGGCCTCCCCAGTGCCGCTGTGGGACTCTGCTCCCTCCCGGTTGACTGAAGTATGACCCACGCCCAGGGAGAGACTGAGCCAGAGGTGGGCAGTCGTAGCTCTGAGCCACTCGGTGCCCGAGCAAACTGCAGGCTTGGGGCTTTTGCTGCCTTGGCCCACCCGGCCTCAGGGGGAGGACCTCAAGCTGCAGAGTTCCGGGGAGATGTCCCTGGCTGTGGCCCGGGAGGGCGCTGGTCTCACGGCCTTCTTTGCTCTGTCCCTTCCCTGGCCCAGGCATTGTGCGAGCCTCCAGCATCTTTCCCATCCTCAGCACCATCCTACTGCTGCTCGGAGGACTCTGCATTGGCGCCGGGAGGATCTACAGCCGCAAGAACAACATCGTCCTCAGTGCTGGCATCCTCTTTGTGGCTGCAGGTGAGCGACCCACCCAGGCCCGCTGCCCACCCAAGCCAGTGCCAGCAGAGGAGCTGGGGACCCGGAGGAGTCCATGCACACGCGGTCCCCATAGCCAGGGCGTGTGCATCCTGGCGGGAGGGACAACTGAAATTGACACATGTAATTAACTTTAAAAATCCAGGTGTATGGGGCCTGGGGAGTCCTCGGCCTAACAAGGCTTCCTTCTGGAGTGACCAAGGGTCTTGGACTTAGAGGTGCTGGTTACACACATTGTGAATGTACTAAATGCCACGAGTTCTGCACTCCCAAAAGAGCAAGTGTGCAAAGTACAACCAAAGCCAGGTGCTGGGTGCCTTATGAGCCTGTAATGGGGGGCCTGGCCAAGGTGGGGTTCAGGGAGGTACCTGAGGGAGTCGAGGGCAGCCAAGACCTGAAGAAGCTGGCATGGTACAGACAGGGTGAGGGCCCAGAATGGAAGCAAGTGGCCTTTGAGTAGAAGAAACGGTGTAACTATTTACACAGCACTTACATTGTACCTGATTTCTTATACCTAACAGTGCACGGGACGACAAACACCACACTATTTTATAGCAAGGTCTGCAGCATCTGCAGATGTTGGTATCTGCAAGGGGGTCCTGTGGATACCAAGGGACAACTGTTCTTAGAAGGAAAATTAGGTACCAAGGTCAAGAAGTACTCAGCAGGGAAGGAATGGCCACCAGCCCCTCCTCTGGCCACCTGTTCCCCGTCCTGTTGCTCCAGCCTCGGGTCTAACCCCTGCCTCTCCTCCTCCCCAACCCCTCCTTTTGCTTCCTTTCAGGCCTCAGTAACATCATAGGCATCATCGTCTACATTTCCAGCAACACAGGTGACCCCAGTGACAAGCGAGACGAAGACAAAAAGAACCACTACAACTATGGCTGGTCCTTTTACTTTGGTGCCCTGTCATTTATTGTGGCAGAGACCGTGGGCGTCCTGGCTGTAAACATTTACATTGAGAAAAATAAAGAGTTGAGGTTTAAGACCAAACGGGAGTTCCTTAAGGCTTCTTCCTCTTCTCCTTACGCCAGGATGCCGAGCTACAGATACCGACGACGGCGCTCCAGGTCTAGCTCGAGGTCCACTGAGGCCTCACCCTCCAGGGACGCGTCCCCCGTGGGCCTGAAGATCGCCGGGGCCATCCCCATGGGGGAGCTGTCCATGTACACGCTGTCCAGGGAGCCACTCAAGGTGACCACGGCAGCCAGCTACAGCCCGGACCAGGAGGCCGGCTTCCTCCAGGTACATGACTTCTTCCAGCCGGACCTGAAGGAAGGCTTCCACGTGAGCATGCTGAACCGGCGGACCACCCCCGTGTGAGCTGCCTGCTCTCCTCTCAGCGCTGGCCTCCCCCAGCACAGCTGTTTGTGTCACGCAGGAGGGCACGTGGTCTTTAGGACACATGGACGATGAACTGAAGCCAAATGTAACCCTTCCTCCTCTACAGACAGTGTCATGGGCTGGCTTAGAGGGAAGGAAGCCAGGAGCCTGAAACAGGGGCTGCCAGAGAAACGGAAGGCTGACTTTACCGCCCCCATAAAAAAAAACAGTGCTTGGCACCCCTGGGGTTTCCAAAACCTCCGGGAGGTCCAAGAGCTTTCCTGAGGCTGCGAGGGAAAACTAAATTGAGCCATTATCTCCTGCTGGAAACAAATCTTACCAGAAGAATGGGATTTTGAGGTCTTTGCTCTCTGCTGGACACTGGGCCACCAAAGGCCACTCTGGGCACAAGGGGCTTCTGGACACTTTTTGGCTGCTTTTGAACCAGAAGTTCCTGTGTCTTAGAGCAGAAATGAGGATGGCAAAACTCATTCCCTCCTCTCCCCTTTCTCTCTCTCTCTCTCTGGTACGCCGGCAGGGGACTGTTGGTGAGAAATAATCATCCTGAAGAGAAACTCTGCAGCCAACTGGTGCTTTGGCTTTGTGCTTTCCTGAGGCTGCTTCCCTCACCTGAGGAGACTGAGGCCCGTGGAGGTGCTGAGGAAAGACTGGGGCTGTGGATGGCTTTCCTGTCTGCTTCTGCAAGTTTCTGCCTCACTCAGAATGGGCAGGACACACCAAACCTGAGTGTCTGGAGGACTCCACCGGTTAGAGGAAAGGTGGCTTCACGCCCTCCTGCAGTGTCCTTCCCCACTGGCCTGAAGAGCAGTTCTGTCCCTGCGGGAGCACGGGAGGAGGTGGAGGCAGACTCCCAGGCCCCCAACTGGCATTTGGCAACAGAAGCCTGAACCTCTGTGCAAGAAAGGAAGACTCAAGAGAAAACAAACCAAAAAACAAAACAGAACACGCATCCATTTCCTGGGTAGTTATGTATCCCGACCCATCTCAAATCAACACCAGGAAAACAAATTGTGTTCATTTCTTTTTCTTAAAAAGTAGCAGCATCATGTCCCCCAACTCCTGTAATTGCAATCTAGTCTGCCACCACCAGCAAAGACGCAGAGGAGGAAGTCTGACTGAATAGGCCAAGCTGAGCTTTCCTTCATCCTTAGGGGAGAGGGACCTCTACACTGTTCAAAACTGAGCAAGTAGGCTCTATGTTTTGCTGTTTTCCAGCCATTTTCCCCTTTCTGAAACAAGCAGAGAACATGAAAGTGTGCCCGGGTTCGGAAGAACTCTGAAACATGGAACTTAGCTTCTTTTCTATAAAACATGTGCTTTCTAAAGAGAAATCGTTTCTTACTTTTTGAGACTTCTTAACCAATCCTGAACAGTCATCTGTGATCCTGGTAGGTGTCGCACTTAGACATGATGAGCAAATTCTTACCTCAGCCATCTGCTCACCAAGCCCCTGGGCCGACCCAGCCCTAGGAGTTCAGAACCCAGTCTGTGCGGCCTGACCTTCGTCCTTCCCTGCTCGCCCTTCACACGCAGGAAAGGACATCTCGTGTCACATCTCCAGCCAATTGCCCCTGTGTGCCGATGAGCTGAGATGCGAGGCGTCCAGGGCTCCTTCGTGGTTGCTCTCTCCTCCTGGTGGAGTTGGCTCCCGACGGTGATGTGTCTGCGCATGCGTAAGAGTGAGCACCGCAGCGTCTGGGCTTGTGGCCTGTCCCCGCTGCAGGCCACCCCTGGCCTGCCTCCCCGCCACCCTGGCCTTTCCTCCACACCTCCACCACCGCACTGGTTTCTTTCTTACCAGGCTGAAGAAAGATCCACCGTCCAGCAAGGCCCGAGGACTTGTCTTCTCTCTCTTCCAAAAGCAAGGCAGCCTGGCTATTCCTTGCACCCAAGCTGCCCCAGACGTTTACTGTGGTTCCTTAAAGAAAGCTGTGCTCCAATGAATCCTACCTCTTGCCCTGTCCCAAATGGAGAACGCAGGGCCCACTCTGGGTCCAAGAAAGAGTAGAAAGAAAGGGGAAATACAACGAAGAGGGACAGAAGGAAGGGAGCAAAACAACCTCAGTCGCTCCAGCCTTCACAGCCTTTCTCCCCACTGCCGTCCTGGTTCAGGGACCCTGGTCTCTGGCTCGCCCTTCCTCCAGCCAGGCCTGCCAGGCAGAGGGACAGAGCTGGCTCCCTGCTGTGGCCAGTCTCAGACCTGGCACCCTTCTGGGAGATGTGTGGCCTGAACCCTCTTCCCACCTCCCTCCCCACTGTGTGCCAGTTAAGCACCTGTGATCCTGTACCCACTATTGGTTTGGGATTAGTTCTGTCTTTTTTTTTTTTTTTTATTAAATAAAAAAATTTTTAAAATGTTCCCCTCTTGATGTAGGGAGATGGGAAAAGAACCCCGCTTGAGTTCTCTTTGCGGGCACTTGGTGTCCCGGCTGTAGGGGACACCAGACCCTCCAAGAGAAGTTGGAGGCTGAGGGTTGGGGTGGACAGTATCTGGCCAAGGCCGATTTCTCTGAGTTGAATCTTGGTCCCTGGTCACCTCCCCCAGGACTCTAGCTAATCTTAGACTTCTGGATGATACCATCAAGGTGATTTCCCAGAAGACAGGCAACCTCATGGTGTGGTGTAGGCATCCAGGCAACAGAGCAAGCCAGTTTTGTCCTCAGAACTTGTGGTGGAGATGGCCAGACTAAGTCAAGCCATGGAGATGCTAGGTTACCTAGTGGGGTTTTGAGGAAGTCTACTCACCAGCCTCCTTTCCTGAGAAATTCTGCAATGAAGAAGTAGAGGAGCCCCAAAACCAAACTATGAGCAGTGTCTTGGGCTTCCTTCTGCCATTACAGGGCCAAGCCATCCAATCCCAAGCAGAGCAGCTGACCACTACTGTCCCCTGGAATAGGGAGGAGCGAGGTAAGGGATAGACAGGGCTCAGAGTGGCCGCGTTGACCTAGGCACTCCTGGACAACTACTGTCAGCTGCCAGGGTGGGCCCACCTTGGGGGTGGGCCCTGACTGGACATCAGCCTTCTCCTCAGGACTGAGGAAGGAGAGATAGTCAGAGACTCTCTGTTCTTCCCATGCTGTGACTCAGGGGATCCAATTGATCCAATTCCACCTTCCCCTTTAAGGAATAAGACTGTGAGTCTTCCTGAGAACTACAGGCTTCAGTGCCCCTCCCAGAACCAAGAGAACCAAACTTTTGAGCCTTCTTTGAGGACTTTGCTCCCATGCAGGCCTTTGCACTCTGGTCCCAGAGAAGGGTGGTGACCAGGGAGGCAGTGCCTCTGTGTCCCTACACCCTCACACTCGTGCCTATGGCATCCTCTGCTTCTCTGAACTTTCTGCTCTGGCTTTTTAACCCTCTTTCTTCCTGCCTAAGAAGGGCAGCTGGGAAATGAATGTTCACATGCATATGTGCTGAGCCACCAGGTCTCAAGGCCAGGACAGACCTCTGTCAGGTCCCACCAACAGCCCCTGGCCAACCTGGAGGCTGACTGCGCGGCCAGCGTGGAGCCAAAGCTGCCTGGAGTTGCCTCCTCATGCCAGAACTTCCGTGTCCCCTGTTTATTCTTACCCCTGAAGAAACTCTTGCTCAGCAAAAGCCTCACAGCCATCCTGGGTAGACTCCCATTCCAGTCTGCATGCAGGGCCTGACCACCACCCCACAGTCTCATGATCACATGTTTCCTTCAGCTAAAAATCTGTCTCTGTATCTTCCAGAGTTAGGTCTGTAAGAACCCACATGGAAACCAGTGTTCCAGCTCCTAATGAAAATACTAGTCACAACCCCCTTTTACCCTTCACTCACAGGCTAACTCCATAACCAGCAAGTATGTAATGGCTTATCACATTAGACGTTCATTTCTCATTCATGATACCCACTCAGCAGGGCGGGGAAGCAGTTCCTGCTCCCCATGGCCATGCAGATTCAGAGTTCCCTACTGTGGAAGTTGCCCTGAGCATGGACATCTAGTGGGCATATAAGGACAGCAAAAATAAATTATCTTGTGGGTAGAGATCTACTGGGAGATTTTAAGAGATCATCAAGTTGTGATTTTGCCTGTGCACATGCCATTAGACAGAATCTAATCATGTGACTATATCTGAAAGCAAGGGGAGATGGGAAATGTAGTCCGGCCAGGAGGACAAAAATAGTTTGGGGGAGTGGTGCTCAGTCTCAGCCCTTGGTGGGTATCTTTCCATACACCCTTCAGCTCCAACGTGATGTCTGACCTTGTCTCTGCTCCAGATGCCCCATTGTGAAGTGAGTCCAGGGTACCTTCGTCCCAGGTTGGGGGAGCAACCGTGACTGAACAAGAACACAACATCACTGGACATTGTGACCAGCAGGACCAGCAGGTCTCTTACGTCAGTGGATCTGCTCATCATGAAGATTCATAGGGTAGGGGGAAGATGCATGGTTGGAGAGAGAGGAAATGGAAGGAAGAATAAAAGAAAGGCAGCACCTTTGGGGAAAGCAACCATGAAAAGGTAGATACTGCTAAGTCAAGGGGACATTTGTGTCTCCTACATCTGGAGACATTTCAGTTGTCATAACTTGAAGACAATGCAATTGGGTTTACTGGGTAGGGGCTGAGGAGGCTGCTAAATACCCTGTGAAGCACAGATCGGCTCTCACCCCACCCCCACAAAATGATCTGCCGCCAGCACTGATAATGCTGAGGCTGAGAGTGCACACCAGCCTGATGCCACAGTGAGAGAAAACAAGAAAGGAGGAGGTCATAAAGCAAGAGCACAGCAGGTGTTTGGCACTGGCACCTAGACTGGGGGCCTCTTAGGAAAACACCTTGATTTATTCCTAGAATTCCTTTCCCCTCGATGTGTTTAGACTTCTGCCTTTTTCCCCCCCTTCACTTTTGACCTATCAGTTTCAGAAATAGAATTTGGAGGTTGAGGAAGAAAACAGAAAAATGGCCAATTAGAGCGGAGGGCACAGATACCTCTCAAAGCTTTGTCCGTGGGCTTAGGGGCAGAAGGATGATAGAATTCAGCAGCCCAGAAGCCTGGCCCAACTCAACACAGGAATGGGCTGCTCCTGGAGTCCTCCTTTTCCTGCATCCTGGGAGCTGTGGTGCCAACTCCTTCAACGAGAAAACAAAGATACCCCAGCTCGATGACCGGCATCAGAGTGAATGTTCAAGAGTGCTGATGGCCCTCAAGACGTTTTGCATGATGGATTGCTCTAGAACAGCCCTTGGAGGCGAGGCTCTGTGGGTTTCCTGTGCCCATTGCTCTTTCGTTTGGGAGAATCCCAGCATCCCCCTGCATGGCTACACCCAGGAGAGGCCTCCTATTGCCAGTTCCTCCTCTTGCTGGTGCCCATTTATGGGAACCTTCTGTGTCCCCCAGTCTGCCAGGTGGCCAAGGTACTTCACCATTGCTGCTTTCTTTGCAGGCCCCAGCAACTCTGACACCCCCTTGGGGTGGCCTTGGCATCACAAAGGTGATGCAGGTTGCCAGAGCCCAGTCCTAACCAGCTCCCATGTGCCCAGCTGTACCAAGAGGGCCTTTTCCTCAGTCCCTAGTGTGAAACCACCTGAGCTGAGGCTGAGGGAGAACAGGGAGCTCCGAAGCAGCTGTGCAACTTTAGCTCCCTACACAGAACCCACTGGAGCACTCCACCAGCCACCCTAGAGGTGAGAGGCAGGGGAGGGGAGGAAGGGCAGCTCAGGGACCTTCGAATGCACAGGGGAGATGGGCTGAGGCTCCTGGTTGAGATATTAGTAAACTGGCAGCATTTAACAGATGTGCCGAAGCCTGCTGGAGCAGAAGTCTGCTGCTCCGCTCACACCCTTGCCCTTGTCCCTGCAGGGAAGGGGAGAGGACGCCTCTTTTCTGACCTTGGTCTCCGTAAAAGCATTCTAGGGAACACAGTAATGCCCATGGGACATCCAGAGCACACAATTTAAATTCTAATAGCCAGGTTCATTTTACAAATAATAATATACCCATGCTTTCTTGAGCCTAAGACGAATACGGTTTGCCTTTAAAAAATTCAAAACACACAGGAAAGTTAAAGAAGAAAATAATCTCAGCCAAAATCCTATAGCCCAAGAGATATGTGCAATTAACATTTCAATCCCCACAAACATGGGGTGTCAGGGGGTTATGGCTTAAGAGTCTACCTCTGCTCTACTCATCACGAGTCATCTTACATCTTTAAATATCCCTCAAAATGTACATTTTGTTTCAGTGCTGAGTGAGGGTGAAAGCCAGGGCCTTGTGTGTGCCAAACGTGAGTTTTACCACTGAGCTGCACATGCAGCCCTCAATGAGAGCATCGTTTTCAGTGACTACATATGGTGGAGATGCCACTATTTACCTAAGCAGGGTCCCATTGCTAGACACAGCTTATTTGCTTATCCCTAGATCTTAAGTGACAGCTGAATGGCCACAGTGCCAGGATGCTCAGGAAGCGTTTGGTTCAGATTTCATGATTCCTCACTCAGAGCTTCTGGCCCAGCTTTATCCTAGAAGCTCCACCTTCAGACCTGGTCAGGAACTTGTCCTCATCCAGGGCCGGAGGGCTGGGAGGCTGGCAGCCGTGCCCCAACTACCCCTCTCCTTCCCCAGTATCTAGTAAGCAGCTTCCTACCAGGTTTCCCTAGGAAGGCTGAGATGCTTCATCCGAGCAGATCATGACTTACCCGCCACATAAGGCCCCGCAGGCACCTAGTATATCAGTCAGTAGCACTGTGTAACAAATTACTCCCAAACCTCATAGCATTAAACAACCATGAAGCATTCTCAGAGAGTGTTGTCTCTGCTCTACACAGGGCCAGGATGCTTTTCCTCTGCTCCCAGTCGGGGACTTCAGCACTGGGCTAGAGTCCTCTGGAGACTCGAGGATTCACACATCTGGTGGCAGAGGCTGACAAACAAATGCCTACCCGCAGCCTCTCTGAGTGGCCCGAGTCCAAGGGCAAGTGTCCGGAGAACGGGCGAAACGTGTGGCTCACGGGAGCCACCGAGCCTCCTTCTCACTGTCCTTCCAGGCCTAGGTAGTGGACAGCGTACTTGGTTCCAGGGGAGGGGAAGCAACTCCAGCTCTGCGTGGGGCCTGACAGTGCCCTGGAAAGCAAGTCCAGAGCAGGAATGGTCGTCCGTGCCGTCTGCCCCATCCCTGCCCTCGCCTGCACCCTCTGCTGACTCGGCTCCTTCTCCACCTGCGGACCCTTCCTTCCACCCTCCATCCGCACCTCCCGTCTGGGACTCCCCACGTCTGTGCTTCTCTTTGCTGACGCCTCTCCCTGCCTCCTGGGACGAATGATCCCACACCCTCTTCCCTCCGGACGCTTCTCCCCTCAGGCTTCCCCGGAGAAAGCTGTCTGCTCTGCAGAGCTTCCTACGCAGATTCCCAGTGCAGCACCCCGGCTGCCCGGCCCCATCCCCAGTTCCAGAGTTCCACGGCGGGCAAGGGAGCAGCGAGGCTGGGGAAGCTCGGCATCCTGCAGAAGGCTGGCCCGGAATGCCCGAGACAGATCTTCTTAAGCACGCAACTGCCAGCAAAACCGCTGGCACAATCTCAGGCATAGAATTCTGACGGGAGACAGTCATGAACTCGGGGAGCGCCCCTCCCAGCCATCCCTCCTCCAGCCTCGGGGTAGAAGCCTTGCGGGAGGGCCTCGGTGAACCGTCCTGTAAGCCACTTCTACTGTCATCCTCCAGCTTCTTCTTGGCCACTCCCTCGTGTTTGTCCAAGGTGACACCTCTGGTGTCTCCTCTTTGTCCCAAGTCCTGCCACATCGTGCGAAATCACATCAGCACCCACACAGCCGACCGCTCCGTCGACTTCCTGGCCTCAGCTCTCTGGCCTCGTCACCTCCTCTTCCTTCCTCTCCAACCTGGGCCTTGCCCCGTTCCTGCCTGTCCCCTGCATCATCTCGAAGGCCGTTGTCTGGCTCTCTCATTCCAGCTTCCCATGCTCCACATTGCTCCCATCCTTCCCACCTCTGTGCCCGGTCCACACCCTCGTCAAGCCTCCGTGTCCTGACCTCTCTCCTCTCTCTCTCTCCTTGTATCTGCAGGGCCAGCTGCACTCCCCAGACCGCGGAGAGGCATCTCTTCACCCTGCATCACGGGCACTCCAGTTCGCTAGGCCTCTGTTCCTCCTGGCTTTTCCCCAGCGGACCAGCCTCAGCCCTCCTTCAGGGTCACCTTCCACCGCTCCTCCCCACAGCCAAGCTGCAGGATGACGTCAGAAGAACCACACAATTAGCAAAGACAAGCGACAGCCTCCTGGGAAGTCCACATCCTGCCCCTGGAACCTGGCTCTGTCACCTTGTGTGGAAAAAGGGGCTTTGAGGCTACAGTTAAATCAAAAACTTTGGTATTTATGTGTCAGTTAAAATTAATTGTTGTGAGGGCCAGGGATTTAGCTCAGCGGTTCGGTGGCCTGCCTTGCAAGTGCAAGGACACGAGTTCGATCCCCGCTACCAAAATTTTTTAAAAAATTAATATTGTGAGATAGGGAGATTCTCCTGGGCTCTCTAGGTGGACACAGTGTAATTACCAAGATCCTTGTAAAGAAAAGAGAGAGCCAGGCACAAGAGTCAGAGGAGATGAGATGGCCAGAGCAGAGGCTGGGGAACGGCATTGCTGGCTTTGGAGATGGGAGGGACCATGAGCCAGGGGAAGCCACCAGAGGGTGGAAATGCCAGGGGAAGAGTCTCCCCTCAAGCCTCCAAAAGGAACACAGTGGACCTGACACCTTGTTTTTTTTATTCATTAATTTTTATTGGTACATTTTAGGTAGCCGATATGATAGTATTCATCATCGGAATCTTGTACCTTTACATGACGTATCTTGGTTCTTATTTCTCCCCCATTCCTCTGCACCCACCTCAATTCCTCCACCCTTCCCTATTTACAAAGTCTTTGTCTGCAGTTTTTTCCCTTTCTCTTACTTTTTCCTTTCCCTTCTTTCCTTTCCCCTACTCCTCCCGCTTCCTCTTCCCCTTTAGACCTTTTCTTCCTGTTTCACATTATCTATTATACATTCTGATTCTTATTCACACTTTCAGTTTCTCACATCAGAGGAACTATTTGGTATTTATACATGTGTGTCCTATTTATTTCACTTAAGAGTATGGCCTCAATGTGCAACCATTTAGCTATAAAGGACTCTAGTTTCTCATTCTTTATGGCTTTTATTTTTTTTAATCTTCTTTATCCAGTCTCCACTTGATGGGCAGTTGGGCTGTTTCCAAGTTTTAGTTGTTGCCAACTGCCTCTATAAACATAGGTGAGCGTATGTCGCTGTGATATAATTCTTTTAATTCTTTTGGAAAGATACCCAGCAGAGGGACAGCTGAGTCAAATGGAACCTCTAATCCTAGTTGTTCAAGGTATCTTCATATTGATTTCCACAGTGGTTGCACTAGTCTGCACTCTCGCCAGCAATGAAGAAGGGTTCCTTGTTATTGGTTGATTTCTTGATAGCAGCCATTGTTTCTGGGATGAGATGGAATCTCAGTGTTGTTTTCATCTGCATCTCTTGAATGACCAGTGATGTTGAAAATTTTTTTCATATGTTTATTTGCTGTTTTTACTTCGTTGTCTAAGAAATGTCTGTTCATTACAGACACCCATTTTTTAATTGGTCTTTATATTTGGAGGGCCTGATTTTTTTTAGTTCTTTATATATTCTAGATAATAGACCTTTGAGGAACAGCTGCTAAAAATTCTTATCCACATTGTAGGTTGTCTCTTAGCTTTGTTGTTGGTTTCTCTTGCAGTGCAGAAGTTTTTAATAGGATGAGATCCCAGTTGTTGATTCTTTGTGCTAGTTCCATGCTATTGAGGTTTTGTTCATAAAGTCTTTTCCTACACCAATGTCTTCAAGAGTTCTACCTAGCCTATCTTCTAGCAAGTTTAGTGTTTCTGTTTTAATATTTAGATTTTTTCATCCACTTCGATTTTAGTTTAGTGCATGGTGAATGATAACGAGTCTAGTTTTAATCTGTGGAAGGTTGAAACCCAGTTTTTCCAGCACCAGTTATTAAAGAGGCCGTCTTTCCTCCAGTGAGGGTGTTTGGCTCCTTTGTCGAAGATGAGGTGGCTGAATGCGTCTGGAGTTGCCAACACCTTGACTTTAGCCTGGTGAGACATCTGACCTCTGAAGTGTAAAATAATAAATTTACCCTGTTTTAGGCAGTAAGATCATGGCAGTTTGTTCCAACAGGAACAGAAAACTAACACAGTGCCCAGAGATATACACCAGACCGTGGTCCACTGCTTCCCAGCAGTAACTCTCAATGCCCCTTCCCGGCTCTTACCCCAACCTTCACCCTGCACCCTCAAACTCCTACCTTCTTACTCTCAGAAGCTGACACCCCTCCCAGGTCACCAAGGAAGCAGAAGCCTTTCAAAGGTGACTCAGCTCCTAGTCCCCCGACCTTCCGCATACAAGTTTGCTCCATGACTCGCCTTGTGCTCCATCCTTACCATCCTGGTGCAAGAGGAAGGCCTCCTCTTCCTGTCTGACTCCAGCCCTTCCATCTGATTCTTCCCATCCCCTCCCCTAGAATCTTGCTTGAACATATAACACACTGAAATCATACCACTCTTAAGACTGCAGATGAGCCCTCCTCCAACCTACATCACCCTCTAGCTTTCTGCTCCATTCTCCGACTTTCTTCCCAAGCTAAGCACTTCATAAGAATGATCTGCACTTGCTCTCTACCCTTCCTGGCCCTCCTCTTCCCCTCAACTATGGCAGTTGGCCTTGCTTTATTACCTGCCAACTGTTAAGACCAATGGATACTTCAGTCTTCATCTCTGTTGCAGCTGACCTTACTGGGCGCTCTTGCCTCTGGAGGGGTCCTCTGTTCTCCACCCCAACACTCCCCTCTTGGTTTCCTCTACTTCTCTGGCTTCTCTTTCTCAACCCCTTTTGGACTTTGCTTCCATTCAGAATCCTTTAAATCTCAGACTACAGCACCCCAGGGTTCTGCGGTTATTCCTTCCCTCTTCACCTGTCAAACTCCTGGAGCAACCTCATTCCCTCCTCTAAGTCCATGTTTCTAACTTGGCTCTTTCCTCCACCTCCACCTCTTCTCTTGGTGCATGTATGGAAGACTATGTTTGTCCTCCCAGATTTGTTCTCCCCTCTTCCACAGTGAGAGCGTTCTTACCATGTGGCTACTCAACTAATCCCTGAGGCTCTTAGGTATAAATCTTAGGTCATGGGCATAAATCCTGCCAGCTCAAGTGCTCTGTGCTGCTTCTGTATGTATGGCTTATAGGGAAACTGTTCGACTTAACCCCCACCTCTTCCCCTTCTTGTGTACAGGAGCTACAGCAAAGGAGCACGGAGTCTGGATTTGAACCCATCACCCCAAAACCTAGTTTTTCTCCCTAACACATTTTGTCTTTGTCAACAGCATCATCGTCCACCAAGGTCCCCATATCTGCAAACCTTACTCTTTCTGTCCCATATTTGGTCCTTCACCAGATCCCTGTGAGCATGCCACTTGGGGTCCTCCAAATGGGCCCCTTCTCGCTTGGCTCCCACCTAGCCTCCTTGGTTCAGGCTCTTGGCAACTAATGGCCTCTTCCTATGGCAGCCTCGTCACCGTCAATCACCCGCTTTCCCGCTGGCCCAGGCAGATGCACACACATGGATGTGCCGCTCGGGCCCTTCAGCAGACCTCAGCACTCTCTGGAGAGGTGGACTTCTTTATGCATGGTATGTGGGGTCTTGTGAGGTCTGATCCCTTCCTTCTGCTCTGGCTTCTCTCTCCCCGTCCCTCCCTCTTCCTGCACCTTCGCAGACATAGCCATGTGCCACTTATAAATATTCCAGACCCCGTTCTTCTCCACAGCCTCCACACCCCTCCATCCCTTGCCAGGCTCGGCCCTAACCCGACTCTTTCTGCAGTTTATTCATGAGCTCTCTTCTGACCCCTGTAGCACTGCTTCCTCTGCCCTCATGACCGGCTGCCTTAGTCAGCCTTTCTTTGCCGGGACAAATCACCGAACACTCAGAACTCAGAAGAGGCTCACGGTTTCAGTCAGTGGTTGGCTGAGTCCATGCAGAGACATCATGGTGGAAGGGCTTGGCAGAGCAAAGCTGCTTAGTTCATGATGCCCAGAGAGTAGGGGAGAGGAACAGCCAGAGAGGAAGAGAACAGGGACTGTCTATAGTACCCCAAGTCACGTCTCCATGACCCACCCACGTGTGTCCAGAAGTGTGCTTTACTAATTCCCTAGATGACTCCCCAGCCAATCAAGCTTAACCACCACCGTTGGAGTCCCCAAGAGCACCCTCACCTACTTTTTATTTTTGTACTGGAGATTAAATGCAGGACCTTCCAACTGGGAAATACCCCCGGCTCCTCCCAACCTTTTTAAAGATTTTTGAGACAGGTCTCGTTAAATTGCCAAGTTGCCCAGGCTCTCCTCAATCTTGCAATCTTCCTGTCTCAGCCTTCCATACTACTGGGATTACAGATGGATACCACCACACTCAACTTTCAGGTACTCTTTGTGATTCACTGAAAGGACTGACAGAACTCAGGACAGTGATCACAGTCACAGCTACCACTTACTGCAGGGGACAAGATAGAAATGAAAGTGAACCAAGGAAAAGGGTGCACAGAGCAGACTCCAGGGGAGACCAAATGCAAGTTTGCAGGTATCCTTTTTCCAGGAGAGTCTTATAGTCAGAGTTTAATTCTGTCAGCAGTGACCCGTGACAACTCATAGAAACTACTCCTTGTGCTGAGGATTTCTTTAGTGGGGCTCAGTCACATAGGAATTGAGTGCTTATGTGAACTAACTTGGCTACTCATTATCCAGCCTCCTGTCCAAGAGGTTAAATTATCTGGCAAGGGCCACAGCCCCCCACCATAAATCTCATTGCTCACATAACTGGTGTGGCCCAAATCCCCAGCCTTGTTGTGTAGGACAGTCCAAGGATTTAGGCATGTTTCCTAGAGTAACCCAGGCCTGATGAATTAACCTGTGTTCCCAGAATGCCCTCTGCTTCCCCTGTTAAGCCGCCATGACAGTGGACTCACTGCCTGGGGTGTGTCCAGCTCTCCCACCAGACTGTGGCCCCTACTCATGAGATCAGCCCTAAGGTGATCAGCGACTGTTTGATGAGTGACTGACTCCAGGGATCAGTGATAATAACAGTCACAAGGTAATACTGCCCTAACTATCACTCCCCGTTCTTTGGGAGCCACTGGCACTGCCTGATTCCTCCAAGATCCTTTCCGGAGGGAGAATCATAAGGTAGATGGTCAGCAAAGATCTCCCTCCACATGCTTGTCTGTTACTCTTGGTGGAGGGGTAATCACTGTTCTCGCTCTTCTCACTCTGCTCTGCTCAATGCCAAGATGTCACCCACCGCTACCCAGGCCATAGGCACCAATACTGCAGACTCTTTGCCACTGGAAGTCCCAGGGGCCCTCTTGTGAGGTAATGCACATTACTGTCTCCATGTACGTAAGCCCCCCCCACCCACACACACATTCACTATTACACTTAATTCTTACCCTAACCCACAAAGTAGACATCACCTTCCTGCAATGTGAGCAAGCACGTGGGTTCCAGAAGGTGCCTAGTCAGTCAGTCCGCAGCACAGCTGGGCTCGAGGCCACGACTGGCTCTCTCAGGAAGTTCCCACCCTTTCCCCAATAGCCTTGCGAGCCAAACGATGGCCACTTCACACACAGGCCCAATTTTTGTCACATTCTACCCATACAATTGTTTATTTCATCTTTTCCTGTAAATTGACCTGTTTCAATTTAGGCCTTGCCATAAAGAAATGCTTTTAATGAAAGCATAGGTTTGGTACTCCTGACACTTGTCCCTGGGCATGCAGCCTGCTCTCCTCCCCTTAGGATGTCTGGGGTGCATTTTGAGAACTCCGCCATCAACCACAGCCTCCCAAGGGCCCCCAGAGGCGGGCCCAGCACATGGCCTGGCCTGTCCTGTCCTGGAGTTTTGCCCATATTCTCCACACTGGGTAGGTTCTGCCCAGGGAGCCCCTCCGCAGTCCCCTAGTATCATGTGGATGTTACAAGGGCTGGAGCGCATCATTTGCTGTGCCAGGGTGGGGATGGGGGTCCCCGGGAGTCTAACCTGCCGTGGGTGCTGCCTCCAGGGCCTGGAATCAGGGTTGTCTAAAATCTCCCAGGGACCATGGGAGTGAGGAGAGGAAAGTTGCCCAGGCAGAGGGGTCAGGCGGTGTGAACAGGATGAGGGCCTCTCAGAGGTGCGGTGATCTGGAAAGAGGCCCTTCCCAGACTTCCCTGAGGCCAGGCACCATTTCCTACTTTGCGGAATGCAATGCCTGTGCATTATATTAAACCCACCTCTGCTGCCTCGCTGCCTGGCTCTCCCGGAGCTCAGGGAAGGGTGTTTGGGAAGCGTAGTGATGCACACATCTGGGGCCCCCTGCCCTGAGGCTCCCAGGATGGAACTGAGGGCTGCAAGCCTGATGGACAAGGGAGGTGGCCTTGGGAGATCGGGTGGGAGGGACCCTGCTTTTCTTTTTAAAATCTTAAAATTAAACATTCCAGGTCATCCCTCAGCTTAATTAAGCCTCACAATCAGATTATGTCATTACCAAAGAATGTTTCTTTGTCCCTGATCTGGGCTTCAGAATAAAGCCCACCTTGGGAAAGTGCTGTTTTTCTTCCTTCATTATATTCTGGTCTTTCTTGGGAAAAAGAGCAATTTTTTTTAGGACAAATGAAAACGGATTCATTTTGAAGGAGCTGAGTGTGTCCGTGGAAATGGTGGCTCTCAGAAGCAGCTTCTTTTTGAACTTGACTGCACAGAGGGTGAAGGTGATGGTGTCCTCCAAAGACAGCACTCAGCACCTCAAGGCGAGTTAGCCATTGGTCCAGGTGGTCCCCGATCTGCCCCTGGGACCACTTCTTAAACCACATGGAAATGTCCTTCAGCTCATCTGAGAGAATAAAGTATTTGAGTTTCTGTCCCCTTCTTCTGCAGTTTCTCCATCCATTCAATAAGCATCCGCGCCAGCGCTTGGGAGGCTGAGACAAAGGGATTGCAAGTTCAAGTCCTGACAAGAACTTAGGGAGGTACTGTCTCAAAATTTTAAGACATTAAAAAGGCTGGGGATATATCTCAGCCCCAAAGCCCTGAGTTCAATCTCCACTATCTCACACCCACACAAAAACATTTATGCAGATGAAGTTCCTAGCCTAGGCTTGGAGACAGGATAGGCCCGTAGGGTAGGCCTAGAATGAATACATAACATAGCCTCAGGACCCTCGTCCGTGGTCCACTGGACAAAACCTATGCAATTGTAGTCCACACACAACAATAACAACAATAGTCACAGCCATCCCGTACACCTGCTGCTCAGCCTGCCACAACAGAATGCCACAGGCTGGGTGGCTTGGGCAGCAGAAGAGTGTTCTCTCAGGTGTGTAGGCTGGAGCCTGAGACTGTGGGGCCAGCTCCCCTCCCTGGGCTGCAGGCAGCGGCCTTCTGGCTGTGTCCACACATGGCAGACAGAGACGGGATGTCTTCTCATAATCCCATCGTGAGGACCCTGCCCTTACCCTCACCCCAAAGGCCTCACCTCCAGACACTGTCCCACTGGAATTTCAGAGGCACCGTTCAGTCCTTAGCCTCTGTCACGCACTAGCTGGTAAAATGCTTCATCGCTAATCCTCGCCCCGGTCCCTCCAGGCTCTTTGCCCTCATTGACAGAGGAAGAAAAGGCAGCTTACAGAGGCTCTGGGACTTCTGGAAGCCGCACCACTGGAGAGCAGTCAGCAGGCTGTAATTCCAGCCGCTAGCCCAGTCCATCCAAGCTTTGCCCACTGTCCCGCTGCCTCCCCAAACACCTCCCGCCCAGTGCCCCTGGAAGTGCAGCGTCCACGGGGACCTCAGGGCTGTAGCCCACCCTAGCTCCCTGCAGATGCTGGTGATCGTGGCTGCTGACTCCCCCTTCCTGGCCCGGTAAGGCCCTCATGGTGCAAAGCCACAGCCTGACGGCAGCCTTGTAAGCAGAAAAGGTCTGTTTGAGGAGATTGAGGAGATTTAAGAAACAAGGAAGAGAAAGAAGGCTGGCCTGCAGTCACTGAGCTGCCAGCAAAGTGGCACGGCCTCCACAAAGGGCTTCAAACGGAAAAGGCCATCAGAGTTTCATGCTCCAGACCTGCCCCCGCCGTGGGAAAGTGTGGCAAGAATCACTCCATGGCTGCCCTCACTGAGGGAGACCTGGCTTCTCTGTTGGCCCACAGTGTCACCATGGCCACCGCCGAGTGAGCCCACACGCCGTGTCTACCTTAGGGCATTTTCCAAGACCCCCAGAGATAGCACAGGGGCTCAGGGTGCCCACCACTCCAGAAAACCCAGAATACATTTGCATTCCTCCAAATGACCCCCATTTACTTGTAAGGATAAAATTAAATTGCTTCTTTCAGGCTGCGGTGTCTTAAAACACTAGAACCGTCTTCGGGCTCCCCCCACCCTGCAACTTCACTAGGGTCCCTGGCACATACACAGTAGGTCTGCCCAGCATCCCAGGAGCCACCCCAGCTTCCTGGTTTCAGAAACTGGGTCTACATGAGCCGCGCAAAGGGCTCAGTCTGCGCCATAACCCAGCATCCAGGAGTTCTCCAGGGAGAGGATCCACCTTCCCGGAGACACTCACTGAGCGGGGCAGGGTCTGTGGCAGGAAACTGCGGGTCAGTCAGCAGTCGGCAGGCATGGCTTGGCCTCCCCTTGGAGCACAGTGTGGGGCACTGTGAGTGAGAGAAGGAGAGAGGAAGGAGGTTTAGAGAGAAGCTTTGGAGATTATAATCTGGTGGAGGAAAAACGAAAGCTGAGCTGGAATAGCATGAACACGTTTGTGGCTGGAGTCTGTCTCTGCTCAGCTTTGATGCCTATTTGCTGGCCAGTTCTGACTTCTCACATTTGTCTCTCTGGGTTGTGGCTTCCCCTTGGCTCACAATGGATCTTGAAGGTTTCTTCCAACTCCGACCCCTGGTTCAAAGAATGGGCTCTGGATTGTGGTACTTGGCGTCACCATTTCCTTGCTGCATGTTGTTGGGCGCGTCTCTGAGCCTCTGTGTCCTCGTTGGGAAAATATATTCACCCGTGGATTAAGGTGAAGATTAACTTTGAGGGTCAAGCGTGGTGCATGCCTATAATCTGAGCACTTGGGAGGCTGAGGCAGGAGGATTGCCCTGAATTCAAAACCAGTCTGGGCTATGTAGTGAGTTCAAGAGCAGCCTGAATTACAGAGATCTTGTCTCAAAAAAAAAAAAAAAAAAAAAAAAAAAAAAAACTATGAT
>NW_022900935.1:51447341-51460557 GCF_012274545.1 Fukomys damarensis | reverse complement strand
TATCTTCATGTTTTAAAACTTGAAAAAAATTTTGAATTAAAAAAAAATTTTTAAAAAAAAAAAAAAAAAAAAAAAAAAAAAAGATTAACTCTGATGCCATGTAAAGGCTTAGCAGACCTCTTGGTAGATAGAGAACACTCAGTGAAAATGAGCTGTAGCTGGGCACAGTGGCACAAGCCTATAATCCCAGTGCTGTAGGAAGCTGAAGCAGGAAGGTGGAAAGTTTGAGCCCAACCGGGGCAATTTAGTGACTGAGAACAAGTCTCAAATTTTTTTAAAAAAGGAGGGGCATGGATGTAATTCTGTGAGAAAGCCCTAGGCTCAATCCAGTACTGGGAAAAAAATAAAGCTGTTATCACAGTTAGCATTAACATGTGCATTTTGTGAGTCCACAGTTGGATGCCCGAAAGTTTCTCTGCTCACAGGCAGAGTCTTCCTGTAATCTCTGTCAACTTGAGGACTGGGTTTTGAAGCTCTAGATCCTGCCCAGCTCAAAGATCTATTTCCTTGTTCACTGTCAACCTCTTGGACTCAGAAAGAGGGACTCTGCTCACCCGAGACAGAAGACACAGCAGAACTCAGGAGGGATATAGGAGCAGGGACCTCAGAGCCAGCCTGGCAGGTGTGGAGCAGGCAGCACCCTCAGCAGGGGTCCCGCACCTCCATATGTTCTCTGCTGTATCTGTGGTACCCACTTCCTGTGGATCCACTTATGTTTTTATGTATATGCATTTATTTTATACGTGAAAACAATACTGGAAAGTCTGTTTTGCCTGCCCTAACAGAAGGCAAAACTGAAATTTGCTTTGGGACAGCCTGTAGTCAAGTCCACTTGGGCTCTTGTCCCCTGCAGGCAGATCTCTCTCCATTTCAAAGCGCGGTTTGCAAGTGTCAGAAAGGTGTTAGAGATGTACTATTCCCAAGCGGAAGCTTCCTTTCAGGACCTAATAGCAGGGATGGGAAAAGAACTGAAAAGAAGCTAAGCGTATCATGGCTGGGCAACCGAGCCTGGGAAATTCCACAGGGGAAAACTTTCTGTGACGTGAGGGATGAAGCCGGGCATGTGTGGGAGGTCAGTGTGGTCCCCGTGCTGTCCCTAGGGAGGTTTCTGGGGTACCCAGACCCCCAGGATAAAGAGACAGGGTTCTCTCTCTCGGGGTTCTCTGCCCTTAGCCCACAGTACCCCTCAGCCCTCACACCTGATGAACAAGCGGGACCCTCTCTGCCCCCTCCCAACCCCACCTCGCAGCAGAGGTCTCCAGTCACCATCTAGAGCCTTCTCCCCTTGCCCCACCCTGGAGTCTTTCTGGCTCCAAGAGGAGAAGAAAGCCCTGAAACCTGAGGTGACACGCCTGGAGGCGAGCATTAATAGAAGCCTTCCTCAGGCCTCTGTCACGTCTGGGCCAGCTGCTCAGCCCCATCCAGTGTCTCTCAGCCCCAAGGCCAGCCCACTCTGGCTCAGCCAGGCACACTAAACTTAGCTTCCGCCCCCACGCCAAAGCCACTGCCGCCACACTGGTCAGGCACCACCTACCCTGGGAGACGCAGCTGCCCCCTGCGCAGAGCACCCTTCCCTCAGTGACCACCATGTCCCAGACCAAATCCCTGAAGGTTCGCGTGACCCTCTTCTGCATCCTGGTGGGCATGGTGCTGGCCGTGGTGGCTGTGGTGACTGACCACTGGGCCGTGCTGAGCCCCCACATGGAGCACCACAACACCACCTGCGAGGCAGCCCACTTCGGCCTCTGGAGGATTTGCACCGCACGCATCGCAGTGGATGCCAGAAAGGACAGGGGCTGCGGACATCTCACCCTGTCTGGGGGTAATGTACCCACTTCCCACTCCCCTTCCTGCCTCTTGCCCTTCCTTTTGTCCCAGAGAAGGGGCCCAGGGGAGAGAAGGCAGGTTTCTCGCCCTCAGAACTCAGCAGCCACCCAACCCTCCCTGCAAAGGAGGAAGCTCGGAACCATAGGTACTGGTGCTGGTGTCCAGAGCCGGGCTGTAAAACCAGGGCACTTGTCTCTGGCCACTTCCTCTTGCCGAGGCCTGGGGCTTCTCCCCTAGAGCAGACTGCAGGACAGGAGAAACAAGAGGGACAGATCTCTCAGGCTAGGACCTTCTGGCCCCAGCAGTGGTCACTCACTGATGTCCCAGCTCCATTCTCTCTCCCTGCAAAGACAGGCCGGGTGACTGTGTGCCCTCAGGCTGGAGGGATCCATGGCGGGCACACAGGGCTGCTACTGGATTACTGAGGGCCCAGGCAAAATGAAAACGGTTCTCTCTTCCCAGTTGCCAAGAGTGTCAAGCAGTGGCAGCAGAGCTTGAAAGCAGTCATGAGGCCCTTCCGGGTGCAAGGCCTGGAGCAATGGTACAGGCACATATGTCTACAAGGCAGGACATGGCTACGACAAGCTGTGGTCTCGTGGTGAAAACCTGCAGTCCATCTGCACAGGCTCCCCTTAGCTCAGGCTGCTTGGAGCTGCACAGCTTTCTTAAAATGCCTGGCATTTCAGGGTAATCCTTGATTTGCTACCATGTGACCCAGCAGCTTACAGGTGAGCTCCTTGCCTAGGTCTCTATTCTGCAAACAGGGACCCCTTGGGCCGTGAAGGGAGCATGGCCTGGAGGAAAAAGCACTTGATGAGAATCGAGCCTGGCTCTCACCCCCTGACTGTTAGGGGGCGATGAGGTTTATCTCAGCCTCGGCTTCCTCCTCTATAAAATACAGAACTGAGGCCTAGCACCAGAAGATCCCTTTTGGTGCTTACAGTCGTGTCTCCTCGATGGCAGTGGGCCAGAGTGTGTGTGACTTCCCTCCTGACGTTCAGAAATACTTCTTTCTATTATCAGTCCAGCTATTCCTTGAAATCCACCCTTCAAGAGCATCAGGGCTGAGTCCCCAAAGATCTTGCCATCTGCGTGTAGGACAAAGAGCCCAAACCCCATCTTCTACTCCTCTGTTTCTCTTCCTCCCTGCTGCTTGCTCTGAGCACCCCAGCCTCACTCACCCCTGTTGGGCACACAGAGACTCATAAATATTCGACTGTCTTGGAAACACCAAGTCCTGGGGTGGAGGGCTTTGACAGGCGTGGGCATGTGCTCAAGGGTGTCACATAGTCCCGGCGCCACGCCCTTGGCTGCTGCTGCATACTCGTAAACAGATGCATCATCCAGCCAACACCCCGGGCAGAGCAGGACAGGGCGAGGCGGCTTCTCCAGGGACCATGCATAGGAATGCACATTATGGCCCTGTACACCTGTCCTTGAAGGCTTCTGCCTTTTAAAGTCAGAGCAGATGAGGAAAGCATTGAACTGAGACCACGCAGGGAAGAGACAGGCAAGAGAGCCAGGTGCAAGGGACCGGCAGGTACTTCTTGGCCTGGAAGCCCAGCAGTCGGTCTGTGTTCTGGCCTTCTCCCCCGAGGCCAGCCATGAATCAGAGTTCCCACATTTGTGATTCTGAGCACTACCTTTCCAAGCATGTTCCTGTTTTCTCTGCAAATAAACATCTTTTCCCTACTCTATCCACCCTTCCTGCTTTCCCTGGGACCACTCTTCTCTGGAGAGAGGAAGGTGGTTCACACATGTTCTCAAATGCGTGCCTTTATTTATTTTTTTATTTATCTACCTACCTATTTATTTATTTAGTTTGAGACAGGGTCTCACTGTGTAGTTCAGGCTGACCTTAAATTCACTATGTAGCCCAGGATGGCCTCAAACTCAGGCTGACCTTAAATTCACTATGTAGCCCAGGATGGCCTCAAACTCAGGGTGATCCTCCTGCCTCAGCCTCCTGAGTGCTGGGATTACAGGTGTACACCACCACACCCGGCTTTGTTCTCTCATTTAATAGTAACAATTACAATAATGGCACACAATGTAGCACTATGAGGCAAAGATTGCTGCGATTTACTTATATTAACTTTGAATAACATCAGGAAAAAAAATGACAAGAACTCCCTTCCAAAATCTTTCTGTTCCATCAAAGCGACGAGAATGGTGGCAAAAAAACAAAAACGAAAACGAAACCTATCAGATTTCACATTTTCAGAAACTAGGAAACTAACCAAAACCTAGCCAACCAGCAAGTGCTTATTCAAGAAAAACGGGTGACTCTCAGGAGAAACCGTGAGTTTATGGTATTTTAACTCAGCTGTATTCACTCTCCTCCTTCCCTAGCTCTGCCACATGTTTGAAAACCAACATCCCATGGGCAACGAAGACCGGCAGCCTGGTGGCCGCTCTGAGGACAGAACAGGGCTAGATCTCTTCACAGCCCTGTTCAGAGTGGTGTCGTTATTTGACCCATCCTCTGGAACTCCCCGCTTGCAGAGCTGTCTTTAATTGACCTGTCTCTGAGCTTATCTAGTGCAAAGTGTCTCCCAAGGGACACTTATTTAAAACCAGTCGAGATTCGTGGCAGTCATAAACAACAGTGGAGGGGAGAAGATAAGTTAGCCAAAAGCTGGAGAATGAGCTATCCCTAAGTGGCTTTTAATAGCTTCAGAATATTCCTGGGCATCTAAAAGGCAGTGGGTGTGCACAGTGATTAGATGACGCATTGCTTCCAAACATTTCAGGAAATCTGTTACCAGACCACTAAGCTAATGGAACAGAGAGGTAAGTGGTCACACATGATGAGGAATACAGACTTTGCAAAATTAGTTCTGAAATGTTACCAACCCAGATATTGGGCTTAGTAAGCCCGCTATTTTAAATACATTCCAAGAACTGAAGGAAACCATACCTAAAGAAGTGAGGAATATCTCATGAAATATCAATATCAATAAACAGATCGATAAAAGGATCAAAATTATTTCTAAAGGAATTTCTCCAGGAGACATTGGAGAGTTCAAAATTTCAACGGAAGGGGCTCAAGAGCAGATGCAAGCAGGCAAAAGAAAAAAGTCTGAGCACCTGAAGATAGGTCGATTGAGATTAGCCATTCTGGGGAACAGAGAGAAGAAGTAATAAAGAAAATGAACAGAGCTTCAGAGACATAATGGACTCCCAGAAGAAGAAGGAGCAAGAAAGGGATAGGAGCCGTGTGAGAAAATCATGGCTGAAAGCCTCCCGAACGGTCCGAAAGGCCTAGGTGAGTCTCCGGAGAGCTGTCCCTGCCTTTTCTTCCTTCAGGCTTGACCTTTTCAGGCAAGGCAGCAGCCTGCCCCAGTGCCCCACTTCCCTAGCTCACCTTCTCCTTCAGGGCGCCCCTGACCCCACAAATTTCAGGGGATCCCTTCACCGCCCACGCAAGCCCAGGCTGGAGGCCAAGCTCGTAGTTAGACTGGCCCCACTGAGAAGCAGTGCTCTGAGCTCCGGGCTCAGGCCTTGGGGCTTCTCCTGTCAGGTCTTATACAATCCTTTCATGACCCAGAAACTGCTGCTGAGAACTGAGGGAGCATCTTCTACAAAAAGGCTGAAGACAACATTGGTACCGATGCAAGTAAGAACTTTCTTCCCATTGCTACAGCACTCGCTCCCTAGGGTTTTGCACGAATCAAATTATTTTTTAATATAGCCAAGGCTCTGACAGATGCTCGCTCCCTACTACAATCTCAGCAATAACCCAGGGCCATCTGCTGTTCACCCAAGTTCACCAGGTGTTCCGGTTCTTGGGCACTGGTGCTGCAGATACGATTCCGCAAGCCCAGTGACTCCTGACCCAGAATATGCGGTTGGCCCGACCGCTCTGTCCCCAGCCAAGCCCAAAGCTGGTCACTAGGTTTTTTTCGGAACAACCCATTTCACATTTTAGACCGAGGAATCGTACAGAGATAGAGACAGAAACACCACACTAAGCCAAAGCTGACTGCAGGAACCTCAGAGTCCTAACTCTCGTCCACTCACACTCCTGCTGTTGGGATCGCAGCCCACTTGGGGGTCGGAACCGATGGAGGCAGAGCTGCAGCCCAGAGTCCATGCACGGGTGATAGACCCAGGGGTGGCATCCAGGAGGAAGGGTAGGAAGGCTTGGAATCTGCAGAGTCTGCACGAGATTATCCCTGTCCCTCTCCATCACACGCCCCGCCTGTGACTAAGTGACCTCCCCCACGGCGGGCCTCACAGGCTTCGTGTTTTGTTGGTTTGTTTGTACCGGGGATCGAACTCAGGCCCTTGTGCTTGTAAGGCCGGCGGCAGAACCACTGAGCCAAATCCCCAGCCCTCGGGCTTCCTTTTTAACCCGTTCTTGTTGTTCAGCTTCCCAAACATCACCTACCCAAAGGGGCAAGGTCACCACAAGTTCTGCCCATGTGACAGGACCCTGTGTTCCCTTTGAATGACACTGGCAGCTGCCAGTCTTGGTTTGTCCTGATTGAGGTGTGGGTCTGACGTGCCCACTCCATCTTTAGGGCCCATTAGGTAGGGACCATGAAGGGGCTTATGGTCTCCCATAGGCAGCCACGTAGCCTAGAGTGGATGTTCCTGCTAGGCTCAGGGCAGAGGAGCAGGCTTTCCTCATGTGCAGGAGAGAAAATGGGGCTGGGTATAGTGGCACATGCCTATAATTCCAGCACTAAGGAGGCTGAGGCAGGAGGGTCCCAAATTCAAAGCTAGCCTGGGCTACATAGTGAGTTCAAGTCTAGTCTGGACTACACAGTGAAACTCTATCTTGAAAAAGAAAACAAAAAACAGAAAGGGAGAGGAGAGAGGGAAGAAGAGAGGGAGAGAGGAAGAGAGAGAGAGACAGAGAGAGAGTCTCCAAGTCCAGTCACCTCAGAGAGAAACTGAGGCTTCCAGAACCCTGAGAAGGAATCTTATCCACTGGGTACTCCCTGTCCCTTCTTCCCCATCTCAGGGTATTTCACAGAGGAAGAGCGAGGGAGACATTGTGCCTGGACCACCCAAGGAAAAGCTCCCTCCAAAGTGTTCAGCCCTGCCCTCGCAGCCCTCTGGCCTACCCTGGCACGCCTGAGCTCAGGCCGTTTCTATCCCAGCACCCAGCAGCAGTCGCCAGGCCCTGTCCCCCAGAGGGGAGCCCCGTGTGTAGCTGAACAGGCCCTCAGCAAGTCACCGCAGCAGCCCAGAAGGACCACACCAGCTGAGCCTGGCCAAGCTTTCCAGGTGGCCCGGACTTTTAACCTGCGGACAGCTAGGAGCCGGGGAGGCAGCTGACCGTGAAATACGCTTGAACTCACTCAATTCTTCTCAGAGGATTTCCAATGACAACTGAAATTGGCCCTTCAAGAACGAAACAGAAATGTCCCTTTGTCCGGAGGGAGACCCCGGGAGACTTATGACATCGCATGAGCTGTCTTGAAGCTGAGGCTCAAGAGAATCTACAGCTAATAATCTAACAAATACAAGAGGCTCACGTTATGCTTTAAAATAGCAGTGGGGGCCGGGAGACAGGAAAGCACAGGATGGATTCTGACTTTGCCACCAGGCGTCAGGCACTCCGGGGGACTCGGCTCGGAAGGAAAATGATTTAAACATAGATGCTCGCAGAGGAGGCTCTTTCCTGTTCAACATTTACTGCTGCTCGACCGGGGCCCCATCTCCAAGCGTCGGCTCCTTCCTGGAGCTTGGGACAGGCAGCAGCCCTGATTCCCGAGCAGACAAAGGGCAGGAAACACAGGGAAAGCGGCACCCAGATGATGCAGCCAGACAGAAGGCAGCTTTCATCCCAACAAAAGCGATGACTTCGGCAGCCCCCAGGGTAGATTTCCAGAAGCAACTGGGGCATCTGGAGCCTGGAGGGGAAGCAATGAATTCCAAACTCGGTGCCATTTAAACTAAAGGCAGAGAGGGTCAGGGGTCCACAAGAAAAAGAAATCAGTGAAGGACCTCAAATAAAGGGCACAAATAAAAAGCAATCTAATATAGTTTTTTAAAAGAAACATAAAATATAAAACATTCAGCAACTTCCTACATCAGGAATGAAGAATATTAAACATATTCAATAAGACTTTATCTCGATGCTATGGTATGTCTAGTTACGAGACAAAGACTGAAAGGGAAAACGCAAGTGAATTATATTTAAAAGTAGTGTGAATTTCTTTGTGCTGAACCTCTCTCTCGTCCATCGAATCCAGGTTTGGGGTCCTACTGTCCCCAGACCCTCTCTATGGATTTTAGGACAATGATCAGGTACAAGGGAATCTGGTGTCTGGGCCGCACCCCGGCACAGGCCCTGAGGTTCTGATGAAAAGAAACGGTCAGAATTCGGCCTTCATGTGGAGGTTCTTTACCTGCACGCAGCAGCCGGCCCCCAGCGGGGCTTCCCAACCTGTCTGAGCATCAGAATCCCCTAAAAAACTTTCAAAAATATGCTGCTCCCTACAACTCTCAGAGAACCAAAGCAGGCCTCGAGTCTGACAAGAAACACGGCTCTAGATTTTGGGTGGGTCCTAAGCTTCTCAGCCTGGGCACTCCTGACATTTGGGGTGGGACGATTGTTGTGGAGGGGGCCTGGGCATTTGTAGGATCCCTGGCTTCTACCTACCAGATGCCAGGAATAGCCTTCTCTGTACCAAAATGTTTCCAGGCATTGCCCAGGGTCCCCCGGGGAGAGGCATCGGCCTGGCTGTTAGGATCTTTGGAACCCATGTACCCTGCACTCTGACAAATGCTGTGAAATCTGCGTCTTGGTTACCCTTATCTGCCTTCATCGTACGCTGTCTGCCCTGTCAAGTCCTGCAGTCTTTGCTCCCTGAGGACCCCCCAGCCTCTTATGCAACCCCGTTATCCTGCTGAAATGTTGTTCCAAGGGTCAGAGAAGTGTTTTGGTCCAGATTCAGGATTTGGGGGAAGAGAGCCAGCCAGCAGTCTCCTCTGTGGCCAGCAGGACGGTGCCATGTTCTCTCTGTGTCTCTGTCCTGGCTTCTGGTCCTTTATCACAACTTACACGCTGTCTGGCTTTTTTGCAGAGAAGAACTGTTCCTACTTCAGACATTTCAACCCAGGCGAGAGCTCGGAGATCTTCGAATTCACCACTCAGAAAGGTGAGCCTGCAGCAGACGGCAGCGGGTCGTGTGAAGCAACTTCTGCCGCATGCTGCAGATCCAGGGAGTCAGAAAAGCAATGACTTCCCCACTCCTGGTGAGAGGCATCCCTGGCCTGGTGCACTTGAGCAACCTGCCACCTCCCGGTTCTGGGCCCACAAGTGGCAGCAAGCCTCTCTAGGTGCCCAGGGCGTGTTTATCAGCACTGAGGACAGCTGGTGAAGGAGACATTTCCCAGTAGCTCGCAGTTTTGGCCAGAGCACGTTTTCCAACAGAGCCCTGTGTCAGGAGCTAAGAAAATGGGACCAGTGATCACAGGCCTGGAGAAGGCTTTGGGGTTTGGGGTTGGGTCCATATATGCAGGGGAACAGGGAGTAGGTCATTCCCTGGGAACTGGGAGGGACCCTTGTGCTCCTTCCCACCACGGAGCTCAGGAGCTCACGCGTCCAGACCAGGCCTGCACATGTGTGGACGGCTGCACACAGTGCACAGGTGCCCATTTGCATGTGTGCACACGCACACACACGCACACACACACACACACAATCACCAGAGCCTCACATAAGGGACACCCACACCCACACAGACACACAACACTAAAAAGACCTCACACGTGAGGGCACACACAGCACTAGGAGACAACCCCCGCACGCCCTCACACATGCTAAGTAACACCCACACTCTGTCGCTCGTCTAGAAGTCCCTTGTCCTACCTCCCACAGCTCAGCGCCCCCTTCTGCCTGTCACTTGGAGGAAGATTTCTGCTCTCAGAAAGTCTCTGGCCACAAGCCTCCCCATCTCCTGGCCTCTGCCCCTGGGGAAGGGGGTGGGTTGGAGAAATCCTGCTAACCTCTGACCCCAGCCCTTCTGAGTAGTCTCTCAGTCAGGTGTGAAATGGGAATTGTCACTAGTCTGGCTGAAGGCCCCAGTGGGGATGAAGCCCAGGCCTGAGGCCGCTCCGTTTCACAGAATACAGCATCTCAGCGGCAGCCATCGGCATCTTCAGCCTCGGCTTCATCATTGTGGGCACCGTCTGTGCAGTCCTGTCCTTCCGCAAGAAGCGGGATTACCTGCTGCGGCCGGCATCTATGTTCTACGCCTTTGCAGGTAGATGATGTCCGGGTGCCACTCCGTCTGCACGCCTACCTCAGGGCTTGGGCAGAAGCGAACTCGATTGGGTCCTCAGTGACCCCAGGAGCCCCGAAAGAGAGAGAGATATTGCTGTTTTGTCCGTTTTGCACAAGGACACTATCCTCAAGGCACAGAGGAAACTTCCCAGAGAGCAGTTACCGAAAGATGGGAGGAGATGCGGCCTGTCTCTGCCAGCCTCCTAAGGGACGTGGGCATTGCATGGGGTGAGGGGGGCAGGAAAGTGGGCCCGTGGGTTCCCAGTCACCCCTCCCTCCCTCCCCCAACCAGGACAAAGTCACTACCTTCTCCACCACGCGGTAGCCTGGGCAGACTGGGGCTGGTGGCCACAGTGCCCTCCTCCTGAATGCCCTGGGTCTGCCCCAGGGCTCTGCATCCTGGTCTCGGTAGAGGTCCTGCGGCAGTCAGTGAAGCGCATGATTGACAGTGAAGACACCGTCTGGATCGAGTACTTCTACTCCTGGTCCTTCGCCTGCGCCTGTGCCGCCTTCATCCTGCTCTTCCTCGGCGGCATCGCCCTCCTGCTCTTCTCTCTGCCCCGAATGCCCCAGAACCCCTGGGAGTCCTGCATGGATGCCGAACCTGAGCACTAGACCTCAGGAAGCTTAGCCCCAGCCCACAATCTTCTAGAGAGGAGGCAGGGGTTTTACACCTGCCCCTTCCCCTCTGCCCCACCCACAACACCTGTGGGCAGCAACCAGCTCCTCTAACGAGAAAGTGGACGTGAGCCAGACCTGCCCAGGGTTGGAGGGAGGAAGGCCAGCAGGTGCACAAGGGCTTGGAGGGGCCCCACCTTCTAGAGGGCTTAAGGTTGTCCCTGCTGCACCTGCTGCCTGAGATAAGCCAGCTCCTGTGGTCTTGAAAAACCTTACAGGGACAGCCTGTGCTCCTTTTACCCATGCTGGGCGCTCCCTGTGTAGAAAGCTGGCACCTCTCTTCTCTGTGACAATATACACCCTTTTCAGTGAATTGAATATCCCTCCTTGGCGTCCAGGAGCCCTGAGGGGCATTTGTAACTGGGTAGAATCCGACTGTGGTTTGAAATAAAAGATCTCAGAAAACCCTTTTTTCCTTGCACCTTGCATAGCAATTGGTTGAATTCAGGCTGCAGCCAGGGGTTCCCAGACCCAGAAGGAAAGAGGAAGATGTGTCCCCGTGGACATGGATGATAACCGGGGGGAAGGCTGGAGAGGTGAAGAGAAGCAATGTGGCTTATAGGTTCTGAATTTCCACTTGTACCTCCGGGCCCTGGGATTGTTTGGGATGAAACTAAAAACCCTCTGAGTAGGCGAGGGTGTTAAAATAGGAGGGGTTATTTCTAGAGTCAGGCATGCTAAGAATCCAGTGCCAATGAAGTGCTGAAGCAGCCCAACCAGGACACCCTGGTTTCTGATGCTGGATATTCGCTGCAGAGAACACCAGGAAGCCAAGCTTAGTGGTTAGACACCAAGGGCCACGTAGTGCGACATCATTTGCGCTCCCCGGCCTTCCCAAACCCCACTGTAACTTCCCGGCCTTCAGAAGTGGAAATCAGACATGGCCGTGAACAGCACAGTCCTGTTTGGAGCTCATTCTCCCAGGGTTGGGGTTGGCAAACCTCAGTCTGAAGGACAAGGCTGGCCCACTGCCTCTCGTATGGCCTGCAGACCAACAGTGGTTTCTACATCTGTAACAGCTTTTTTTAAAAAAATCAAAAGAATGTATTGCGAATAGCAAAACTATTTCAGGACCCATGAGAATAATGAGAGTCAAGTTTTAGCGTCCATAAATAAGTGTTCCTGGCACGCAGCCAGGCCTGTCCCAATGGGTATAGCTTGGGGCTGCTTAACCAGAATGGCAGGGTCCAGTAGATTTATCAGAGGGGCCTTGCCCTGCAAAGCCCAAATTTGCCATGTAGCGCTTTCTGGAAAATGGTTGCTGACGCTCTTGGAAAGAATTGCACACTCCACAGTTGGTTTATCTATACCCTGCAGTTCCCATCTGGTAAAGATAGAGAAGGAGCAGGGTGTGGTGGCCCACACCTGGAATCTCAGCACTCTGAGAGACTGAGGCAAAGGATCACAAATTTGAGCTCAGCCTGGGCAATTTACGGACTTTTTGAGACCCTGTCTCAAAATGAAAAATAAAAAAAGCCTGGGGTTGTAGCTCAGTTCAAAGGCCCTCCCTAGGTTCAGTTCCCCAATACCAAAAAGAGAGACGTTTGCTCATTATTTCATGAGACGATCTCGAAGAAAGCGGGTGGGCGTGGAGGCACCGGAGTAGGGTCCTTGGGGGGTGCTAGCTGTGCAGGAAACCTGGGGTGGACAGAAACAGCTCGTCCTGCTTTTGAGTTAGGGACTGAGCAGAAAATGTGGCCCATGGTTTGGAAATGCGAAAAGGTTAAAGGGAGGGAAGGGGCTTGATGCCAAGAATCTGAACCGTGGGCAGCCAAAGCGCGGGTGTTGCGGAGACCCGGCAGAGGTTGCAGCGGTGGACTGCGGTCGCACAGCCGAAATCAGGAGACTATCCCGGAGACACGCAGGTGGAGTCTGGAGCGCACCGGCTCCGTCCCAAAACCTTTGAAAGGTCGGTGTTGTTATCTTTTTATTATTTTCACTGCTCGCCGAATCAGATTGGTGGGCTTTCTGTATGTTCCGCATGACTTCCCGTTTCTGGCTTTCATTTGTTTGGTACTCGGGATTGAGCCCAGAGCCTTCGCACTGAGCTACCCCCAGCCCATTTTTGTTTCGTTTTGTTTTGTTTTTTGAGACAGGGTCAAGCTAAGTCACTAATTTCCCCCAGCTGGGCTTGAACTTGCGATCTTTCTGCCTCTGCTCCTGGCTGCCACACGTTCTGTAGAAAAGTGTGTAAAGCCAACAAGCAAAAGAATCAGACGGTCCATGAAGGGCCATCTCCTCTGCACTTCAACTCGCCAACTGCTGCTTGCCAGATGAATGTCAGTCTTGCTCCAGTCAGGCCTGGCTGAGAACCACAAAACCTAGGTGCAGCAGCACGGTCCAGAGCCAGAGCTTAGTTCAGAAACCCACTGCATCTCATCTCTTGTTTGGGCAAGCATGAATTTAATAGTTACCACACCGAACAGTCCAGAACAGAATACCCCTTCAGCATTTTTTTTTTTTTTT
>NW_022900935.1:51442385-51447261 GCF_012274545.1 Fukomys damarensis | reverse complement strand
GCTTTTTTTTTTTTTTTTGGTTTTTTGAGATAGGGTCTCACTATGTAGTTGAGGCAGGAGGTGAAACCACTGAGCCAAATCCCCATCCCTCTCACTATGTAGTTGAGACTGAACTGGAACTCACTATGTAGCCCAGGCCGGTCTCAAACTCACAGCAATCCTCCTGCCTCAGCCTCCTGATGTGCACCACCACACCTGGCTCTCCCCTTCAGCATTTCTTGTGCACTGACTTCCTTCTACAAAATACAGAAGTTCGAAGAGCCCGAGTAAGCAGTTCAGTCAGGAAGTAAAATCATACTTAAGTGTGACACTTGTTTTAACTGTGGTAAAATGCACATGACATTAAATTACCATCATAACCATTTTTTAGTGTACAATTAAGTAATGATAAGTACACAAATTACCACCGTTCATCTGCAGAACTCCTTCTGTCTTTCCAAACTGAAACTCTCTGCCATTACATAAGAGCTCAACATCCTGCCTCCCCCAGCCCCTGGCACCCATACCGTCCACCTTGTCTCTATGTATACGTAATCTAGGGAGCTCACAGAAGTGGACTCATATAATATTTGTGCTGTTGTGTCTGGCTTATTTCACCCCAAAGTTCATCTTGAAGCCTGTTTCAGAATTTATTTCCATTTTAAGACTGAGTAATATTCCACCGTGTACATACACCACACCTAGTTTATATTTCCTCCGTGGCTGTACACTTAGGTTATATTCCAGTTTTTGACTATTGGAATAATGCTGCTATGAATGGGAATATTCAGATATGTGTTTGAATCTCTGCTTTCAATTTTTTTTTTTTTTGAGACAGGGTCTTACTATGTAGTTGAGACTGACCTGGAACTCATTATGACAGCCCAGGCTGGTCTCAAACTCACAGCGATCCTCCTGCCTCAGCCTCCTGAGTGCTGGGATTACAGGCATGCGCCACCATGCCCAGCTCAATTCTTTATATATACTAAGAGGGTTTTTTTAAGTCAAAATTTATGCAAAGTATGCACAACAAATACAGTATCAAAATTTTAACTTTTTTTTTCTTTCCGGTACTGGGGATTGAACTCAGGACCTTGTGTTTGCCAAGCAGGCTACGTGCTCAGCCCTAACATCAAAAGTTTAAAAGGAGATTTTCTGTAATTTTTTTCCCTTATGTGTCATACTTCAATGGCTCAGTGTGGCGCTAGAAGTTTAATCATTGCACTGTGTAAAGAAAACTGAGGATCCAAGAAGGGTTGCTCACTGTCACCTGGTTAACGGCACCAAGCAGCAGTGAGAGCCAAGGCGCCATTCACTTCCGGTCTGGCCAGGACCCCTTGCCAGTGTTCAGTGGGTTGCTGTAACACACAGTAGGCACTGCCCAAGTGGCTTGACTCTTCATTCTTCCTTGAAATGGAAATTTCAAGGATCTCTGCATCCCTTTGGTCTTTTTCTCTCACTACCTCAGGAAAGAAGGGACACATTTTAATCACATTCTAATTGCGCTATTCCCCTGCCACTGTAACTTGGGCAATTTTAACCAAATATTGTATTTGCAAATTCATTTCTAATTTATGCCCTGCCCACTTTCAGAAAAGATCAGAAGTGGGGACGAGGCGTTCATAAACGCACGGTGTGGAAGGGATCTATTCATGGCAGCGGGAGCCTGGTTAGGACGCCACTGCCTGGCCTCCCCCGCCTTCATTTCCCACTCTCGCTCAGCGGCAGCGGCAGAGGCTATAATTAATCCGCACCCGGGGCCTTGATCCGATCCGCACAGCCCAGAAAGTTAATTAAGCTAATTGCCACTACAAGGAAGTGATACCTCCTGTTCTTATGACTTCGTGCCGGGCCTGATATTGAAGAGCTGACTTCTTGGATATCTTCATCATTTGGCGTTTAGATTTGTCCTGTCTGGTCCCACGAGGTGGTCCTGGTCACCCTGCAGAAAAATGAAGAGCAGGGAATTTGTCTGCGAAACCACAGCCCCAGAGCTCTCGGCTCAGAGCCTGAGGAGCTCAAAACGCCTTTCCGGGGAGGCCCATTTAAAGAGCAGCCAGCCCCTCCCGTGGGGCACCACAGAGCAGAAGCAAAGCGGGACCGAAGCCAAGGGACACCAGTGATAAAGCTCATCCGAGAGGCAGAGAGGTGATGGGGACGAGTAACCCTCTCCTACCGAGGAGGGAAACCAAAGAGCCATAGGAGCCAGAGAGTGGGGAAGACGACCCAGCAGAGCTCCCGGGGGGAGCCAGAGGGAGTCGCAGAGCAGGAGCTGGAGGGGCTCCCACACCCGGGGTGGCCCTCTCGGAGAGCTGAGTGGGCGTCCAGGCGTCCTGCACTGTCGCAGAGGCGAAGTTGCCCCTGCTCGAGGGCGCTCAGCAAATCCGGCTGCAGAAGTACTATCCTCCTGAGAGGCTTCAAGTGGCAGAGGACGTCTGAGGACCAGGGGTGGCGCCTGCGCAGTGTGGGGAGGCTCAGCTGGCCCCCTCAACTCCCGGACCCGCCTGGCCTCGGTCGGCAAAGACCCTTGGCACCCTCAGGGCCCGCTGGCTGATTTCCCCTCTGGATCGCCACACTGAGAGGCCCCAGGGACTGGTGCCTCATCTAGGGTACAGGAGGGCTGGGAAGAGGGAGGAAGGAAGGAGAGGGAGAGGAAGCAGAATAAATTGTAAGTGCTAATGGGTTCCACTGAAATCAAGGAGAGTGCTGATCTGCAGGGTTCTCCTTGTGTGTATGCAGGGGGTATGGGGGACAAGCAGGTGGGAGAGTGGACTCAAGCCTGGGCCGCTGTACTGAGCTACACCCCCAGCCTTTTTCATTTTTTATTTTTGAGACAGGGTCTTGCTAAGTTGCCCAGGCTTGAATTTGTGATCCTACTGCCTCCACTTCACAGGGGGCTGGGATTATGGGTGTGTACCATGACGCCTGGCTTTGCAGAGTTTTCAAGGCCAAGGGCCACCCCTACACCACTCTAGTCTTCAAGCTCCTACCACGTCCTGGCCCGTGGGCTGAGGGACAGAAAAACCCTTCTAGACAAAGTCAGCTGTGAATGTTCTCTGGGTCTTTGTTTTCTTAGCTATAAAAGTGAAACCAACTCAAGTTAGAGTACAGTGCCTGTTGAACTGGTTTATCGTTGGAGTCCTGCTTCTAGTCTCTGATTCTAAAAACACAGGAGATGAAAGTTATGGTACCATCGTTTGGGAAACATGACTTGCTCAGTTTAAAAATCACCTGGAAAATGACTCAGGAGTTTTGTTTGTTTGTCTGTTTGTTTTTGTTTTGGTGGTGGTGGTGCTTTTGGGCAGTACCAGGGATTGATCTTGGGATTTTCACACTGAACTACATCCCTAACCCTTCCTTAATTTTGAGACAGGGTGTTGGTAGTTACTAAACTGCCCAGGATGAGCTCAAACTTGGGATCGCTCCTGCCTCGGTCTCTCAAAGTGCTGGGATGTACCACCATATACCACCATGCCCAGCTAGAAAATAACTAACAATGATGGCACTGAACCCCTGCCAAGTGTTGGTCTGTGCTCTTGACATGTTTTTTCTCTTCCACCTCACAACAGCCCTGCGAGTTAGCTACTGTTATTACCCTTATTTGGGGGAGAAGAACTGAGACTTGGAAAAATTGTATGTCTAACCCAGGGTCACACATAGTTACAGAGCAAAGGACCAGGACTGTTCTTTTCTGTTTCTGGAAGCTGAGCTGGTAGCTCCTTTGCTGTGTAATGTGAGCTGGGTCTCCTTGGGTTCATTTTCTGCAGAGACCAAGAGTTCTCAAAAGTCCCTCATGAGCTTTGCACAGATTGGGCCCAGTTTATTTCACGTCACATACATCATTTAGGTACATTAGAACCTCCCCTAAAGAGTTAAAACTTGTTCTGGAGCTTTCTTCTAAGGCGACCTTAGTACAAAATTTCTTCAACCCTTTCTCTGCATACATCTCAGTGTGTTTTACAAATCGGGATTTTTGTTCTGCATTCATCTTATAAAATTCAGGCCTAGGGCCGGGGATCTAGCTCAGTGGTTCGGTGGCCTGCCTTGCAAGCGCAAGGACCCAAGTTCAATCCCGGGTACCAAAAAACAAACAAACAAACAAAAAATTCAGGCCTGTGCATGTCTGCTCAGGTGATACAAGCAAGCATATTACTATTTATTTTTATGAATCACAATGTTTCCTCATATTGCCCAACCAAAATGAAGAAAATAATATCTGATTCCTATATCAGACTGGAGCTGTCTTCATAAATTCTAACGTCAAATGTTTGTGTTCTTAGAATATCACAGCTGCCCTAATGAATTGATTTCACAAGAAGCTGTCAGGCATGTACTTGTACTAAATCATGTACACAAGTATACTATGAATCTGCCTTATACATGTAGGACCTAACACCTGAGACCTTGTTAGAGAAAAAGGATCCAGTTGCTTAATAATTCTGGGAACCATTGAGAATCATCTGATCCTTAGATCATCTTTACAATCCCTTGTAGCCACATTCAGGGAAGACGATCATGCGGTCCAGGGTTCAGAGAGATCAAAAAAGAGTTCCTTAAAATACAGTCTCTACTGTGTATCTTGGGGATGGCACGGTGGTTTTGAGGAAAGAAGAGGCACACGTGAGAGATGTGTGAAGGTGCAGGGGTGAGAGGCAGTGCTAGGACGGGAAGTGTCCTTTCTTGTGGATCCACCGCCTTGCCTTCTGTTGCTGGTCACTCACTGACAGGTGCGTTGAAGCCATTTTCATGGCTGCTGGACTTTCAGTCTATTTTCCAGCCCACCACAACACTTACACCGCTCTTCTAATAGTCACCAGTGACCTCACAGCCACAATGGACAGACCTTTCTGGAGCGGTTTCTACTTTTGTTTCTTTTCTTTTCTTTTTTGAGACAGGG